>NW_008824470.1:105582-117953 GCF_000699105.1 Pygoscelis adeliae
CGGCGGCCGGGGGGACCCGGAGCGGGCTGGAGCCGTGGGCAGAACCCCGCAAGCCCGCGTTGACTTACTTCTCCGTGGAAACTTTTGTTTTACTAAGGCGGGGAGGCAGGTGCGCTCCGCGCCACATGCGTTTGGTAACCGGGCTTTGCCTTCAGTGAGTCAGAACTTACTTGGCCCCATGAATGGGAAAATAGCCTGGTGGCTGAAATAATCAATACTTCTCCTTTAAAACAGGCGTCTGGTGCTACCCAGCCTTAACCGGAGGTAATGCTGCTAGGTGGAAACTCAAAGGGTGCTGGTAAAGAGGGTTTGCCAAAGCTCGGTCTTGTGGCTTGTAGGTCCCTAGGATTTTGGTATCCCTTCTTGCCCCAAAAAGCTCTTTCTGGTTCATAGGTTCATAACTCACTAGTTTTGTGGCTGTAAACGAGGAAACCAGACTGCCAGACAGATAATGGTACGTGTGTTTCATACCAAGATACCTTTATGCACACTGGAGATTCATGCCAGTCGTGCTGTAATAGTTACACTCAAAGCAAAATTGCTTTTTCCTTTCTCCAGCATCAAAGAAGTAAAAAAAAAAAAACAAACACAGTTATTGTTTTAATTCAGAACATTCTGCTTATTTTATAATTAAGAAGTCTTAGTTTGTCGAGCCAACATTACTAATAAGTTGAAAAAGTGATGTCATAAAAACTGAAACATTGCTTGTCTTCTCTTTATATTTCCAGAAACGGCCTAATTCACACTGTTGGTAAACGCTGCTTAATTGTAGTGTCTTGGACCCGTAAACTCTCAAGGTGGCCTGTTCGCTTAGACTGTACATCAAGGATGCCTTTGAAGTCTTTTGTTCTTTCCTTATCCCTATGTATTAAGAAGACCAGACTAGTTTAAGAACTTATTTTGTCATTTATTATTCACTTCGTCATTTGTCACTCATCGTATTCAGTTTAAAACCTTTCTCCTTCGTGTGTTGGAAACAGAATGGATGGGGGCCCAGCCAGAGAAACTGGAAAGGGTAGTCTCTCCAACTTGCAAAAAAAGTTAGTATGAGTGTTAATTCAAGCAAGGATTTTAAAAACAGAATTTGTGTAATCTGGGTGTGTAACAGTGGTGCAGGTCAGAATTTTGTTTCTTACTTGTGCGTGCAGATCGCGGCTCTGCAAAGACTCTCTTACAGATGGCTTCTGCACTGAAACCATAAACGCAGCCCGAGCATTCGTAGCAGGACGTACATCTCGGTGTAAAAGGTCAGTGTTGAGACATGGAAGGATTCGTCATTCCCAGGGTGCAGATGCACTATGCAGCTTTGACTGCAGGTATTCAGGATGAACCAATATTTAATGCATGAATTGTCTAATTGATTAGCTGCTTTCACCGATACTGTTGCAATTCTGTGACAACAGCAACTGTTGATATGAAAAGGATGGTACTTGATTATTATTTTAGTTGCCTCCTTGATGTGCTTCAGCAGCTGAGAATGAGCTGGAGACATCACAATGATGTCAGTCAGCTTGCCTTAAGCCACCGGCTCAGAGATCACTTGTTTGGGGAACATTTGGTCTGATACAGTCACAGCTGCGCTTTTTAAGACCTTTAGGATTTACTGATGGGAAGATTGTGCTTTCTTTCTCTATGTTGGTTCATGCATTGCCACTATTGGGTGACCTTCTCCGTCCCCCCCACGATGTTTTATCTGCGGTTACACATGACATAGGTTTGTCAACTCTGCACGTGGCACAGTCAGTTGAAATACCATTTTGAACGTGTCTTTCAAGAGGGACAACCTTTGCTCACTGATGTGATTAGACTTCCATATTTGGAAAGATATATTTCGTTTAAAATTAAGATTCACAGATACTAGCATCCGTATCTCTACACAGTAATTTCAGTATTTTTATGTGCGTGCTTTATAGAATATATGTATGCATTTAGTTAGGGATGGCATTTTAACCCCTAGGGTGGTAGCGCCCGTGAGCTCTGGAACAATATCCTCCCGTTTTGAGTCCTGTCATGGAAGGACGCCTTTTGTTGCAGTAGCTCAGGAAATGTCAGCATTAAATGGTGTTTGACTGGGCTGTTTCAGTTTCCTGTCCCTGCAGTTGAGGGGGGCGGTAATCTCACAGAGAAATCACCATATGCTGCCCTCGGAAAGCAACTCCACACAGCTCAATTCAAGGCTCAATCTGTACAGGCACATTTGCTCTCCAGTGGTATTCATGCCTTCGTACTGTGCTCATATATGTACATTTGTTTAGTTTAGCTGTCCTGGCGCAAAACAGCCGCTTGAAGTTTTAATGGCCACCCAGTGTTAGGCAGGCTGGTGGGATGCAGTAAACCCTGATGTTCAGCCTGGCTGCCGCGCTTGAAACTCCTCAACCACAGACTTGCAGTGAGGAGGGACTTTTCCTTTGGCCTCTCCCAACTGGTGAGGAGGGCATTTGCTTGCAGCTTCAGGGACTGAGTACTAGCAGAAAGGAGCCGTCCGCTTTTCATGGATTTTACGTGTTTTAAAAGTTTTAACAATAGTATTTATAGTCGGGGTGGGGGAATGCAGGACCACTTCAACCTCTTCTAGCTCTAAATGCAGTCAAAAAGTGCTACTAAAACTATTGTGTTTTGCGGTAACTGTTGTAGCTGCCTTTGGAGGAGAGAAGCAGTAAGGAAGGACACTTTGGAGGTACCAGAAGACCAGACAGCTATGCTCGTTACAGCTGTGTAATAGAGGAGTTCAGGCAGCATTCGAATATATGCCTGAGGGAGGCTATTTCACTGTCGCTGTCATAACTTCAAGGTGACTTCTCTTCAGCAGTAGTTGTGCTCTGTGTGTACAAACTTGTAACCTTAAGATGCTAGAACTAAAAGGGTAAAATTATCGTTGAAATCATTGCATAAAGCAGCTCTGCTTCAGGGTGGTTTTTTAAAAGACATGTTGACGTCTCGGGTGTGTCTTTCTTGCAGAAAGCTGCTTGCAGAATAATACTTAATTGTTGCTGAAAGATAATGTAAATAAAATAGAACTGTTTATACAAGATTTTCACTCATTTCACATGTATCTAGTATTGCTACATTCAGATGCTTTGGAAATAGAAGTAACATTAACTCAGGAGCCTAAGTGCATTTTCTGAAGACCAGGAAAAGCCAAAGCATAAATTGTAGGATATCAGTCAGGTGAGGGGAGTTGTTTGTTGGGTTTTTTTAAAAGCAGCAATTATAAATTCTGATACATTAGTGCTACAATTAGATACAATGTTTCTAACTAAACTTAAAAAAAGGGGGTGGGGGGCAGCATGTGGAACCTTAAAGAAGGAAAAAAAAGGACTGAAATTATTGCGAGGTTTCTTCAAATCCAGACTCCTTGTTTGTGTATTGTTACTCTGCAGCAAGCATTTTGATCATTTTGGATTTTGATGAAGAATTTTTTACTGTCTTAATTATATGTACATCATGTGCTTATTTAAATCTGTCCTCTTTAAATGCTGAATATCATATAAAAGGCTGCACTTTGGCTTAGCATAAAATAAATATTTACATTCCTAAGTTGAAACACTTGTAACCTATTTTTCCCTTGAAATACATTAAACTGGATTTCTTAGTGTTTTTTTTTCCTTTGAAAGATAAGCAGCAAAGTAAAACTGAATCTTACAGATTTCCTTTTAGAAATAAAGGAGAAGAAAATATGATAGTCAGCTTCTTTTCATTGTTGTCTTTTTATGCCATCCTTGAAATACCAAGGCTGCAAGGTCCTCCGCTCTGCCTTTTTAGTGGGTAACCTTGGTAAGAGATTTATGAGGTGACTAGTTATGTCACATAGGGTTATTTCTCTGCTTCCATTTTCTTGTTCATTACAAATACTGGGGGAAAATAGCGTTTTGTAAGTGTAATGTCCCTGAAGTTTGAACAGGGAAAGTACAGATAAAGAGCCAGTATACGTGAATATTTTTGTAAAGCTGATTCTGTAATTACAGTACTTCATCACAGTCACATTTTGTATGATTAATAACAACCAGCAGAGATTAAATAGATGTAAAAAAACACCTGTCCTTTCCCACCTAGGCCTTCTCTACAGTAGGATTTAAAGCTGTATGTAACTCGTGACAACATACCTTTAAATCCTGGTCTGGACAAGGTCCTAGAGATGACTTCTCTAGCTGGGTAAAAGAGCTGCATCAGGTTACATGTCCATCTGACATACCTATTCTGGTTGTGCTGTGGATAACTTTCAGCTGGAGGGAAAAAAGTCCTGGTGACTAACTGAGAGGGGTGAAGCAAAACAAATGGAGAAGCTTGTATACTGTGTGTGGGAACTTCAGGTGATTTGGGGTTGGGTTTTTTTTGCTTTTAAATTTAGGTTGTTTAATGATATTGTGGCTGAGTAGATGTTATATTCAGGGTGGATTCGGACCGGTACTGTGTGGCTGCAGTGGCTCACCATCCTTGCCCAGCCTGCCTCTCCTCGGAGTGAAAGCAAACAGGTGCTGGCATGCCAGCCCAGGGTTTGATGTTTGGGTGTAGGTTTGCCCCCACCCCAGCTCACTGGTAGGGTGTGGTGCTGGAGCGGTGCGGGCGGTCGTGGTTTTCACTGTCAGGGGATGTGTGAGGTGGAGGTGTCCCATGTCCCAGATGAGGTGTGGCCGTGGAAGGGGAGGACGGCTTTGAGAGCAAGTGAGTGGTAGGACTTACATGGCACACTGAAGAACCAGTAAAGGGAAACTTTCCTTTATATGTAGCAGATACTTCTGTGAATTTATTTATGGACTGCATTAGCTACTATTTATGAAACTTAATTTCAAACTGCTTTCTGCTGCGCTCTGTCCTTCCCACATCTGCTATTCCAAGTAACACCAGCAAGTGTTGATTTTTTTTGATCTTGCCATCTATTTCTTCTTGTTTCTTCTTGTTCTGCCATGTGTTGCATGGTTCAATTCAGACTGCAAGTTAATCGGAAAGAAATATGAAAATCAATATAGGAATTATTTGTGTTAGATTTTGTCAGAGCTTTTATTTAGGAAGTATATAGTTGACCCAACTTTATTTTAGCGTGCCACTTGTATTAAACTGAAGGCCTAAATTAAATCATATTAAACCAACTTGATAATAGAGGAAAGTAGATACAAGGTTTTTGCTCTGGCTCCCTGTGATGTTTGTCATAAACGCATGGGATTACGGATTCAGTGGAAGTTTGTAATGAGGATGCTCCCTGGCTGGAAAGGCATTTGGTTTTCTTCCGTGCTACACTATCAAATCAGAATAATACTGAATGGGGCTCTATAAGATCTGATGCGAATCCACTGTTTGTAAATATTCCATCATCCATGTCATTGCTGAAAATTAGGGCGAATACTGTTTTTGCAGAAGGTGTCAAGCTGGGAGGACCTGCAAGCATCTGAGAGAGCAGAATTCAGGCTTTTCATGACAAGTTGGAGAAACAAGGTGAAATAAGATGCAGTTCAAAATGCAAGCAACAAAGGTAGAAATAATTCCTACGCTAAGGTAGAAATAATGAAATATTGAAATACGCAAATAAAAGATGAGGGAGAGTTCAAGGGATGATTTTGAGGTTAAAATGCACCTCAGGACTCTAAGTATCACCAGTTATGAAAAGAGCAAATAGCATACTGGATACAAACAGTGTACTAATTGAACAGGGCCTGCAAGGGCAGTGAATTGACTGATCTTCTCTGAGGCTCTACTAGTGCTGAGAAGTATTATGGGCAGAGAAATACTACTGTTATAGTAGTATTGGGTGCCTCACTGTAGACTGCAATTTGAAAAGCACCACACAGAGGGCAATAAAAATGATTTGAATTGTAGGAGGAAAGATTGAAAGTATTTAGAGTACGGGAGGGGAGAGGAAGGACTAAAGGGAGACCGGGTCTGAGTCTTGAGGTGTGGTAATAGGTGTTTGTGCATGGTTATTCACGTGAAGAAGGATGGTAATGGTCTGGCATTTCAAATCCACCATGGACAGAACTGGAAATAACACTCTTAAATGGCAACAAAGGAGCTGTGGGGTGAGAAAACACTGCAAGGTGAAGATAACAGAGCTGTGGGATGTTATCTCACCTTGTTTCTCCAACTTGTCATGAAAAGCCTGAATTCTGCTCTCTCAGATGCTTGCAGCTCTACTCTGATGGTAGTAAGTGCCAGAGTTAGAATGGGTCACAGTAGGTGCTCACTGTGGTGTTGAATTGTACGTTAGTACTTCCCACCAACTGGCTTCTGCATTGTTCTAGCACATAGATGGATGGTGTTCAAGAACAAGGCAGTTATTCAATATTTAATTTTATTTTCAAGCATTCTTGGTCCCAGGCCTCATTTATTACGTGGTGTAGAATCACAGAAGTGTCTGGGATTTGCAAGAGATATCTAAAGGCTGCCTTCCCTAAACCCTATGCAAAGCCAATTCTTGATCAAATCAGCTGTCGCTTTGCTGAATGTTGAAAACCTCCAAGAATGGAGATCCCACCATCCGTGGTAACCAGTTTCAGTGCAGGTGTACCTTCCTAGTGAAAAAGATTTCCCTGATGCCTGTTGTGATGCTCTTCTGTCATCCTGTGGCATCAGTGAGTCCAGTGTTAAAGCATCTGCTTTACGGTCATTACTGCATTTGCCTTCGTAACTGCTTGTATTAATGGTATTGCCGTTTTGCCCACGAGGACTGGAGGAACTGTTGGTATGAACGTTTGCTGTTTTGAACGTTTGCTGTTTTGGCAATAGTGGTGTACTGAATCTGAGAGGTGTGGGAATTTGGTGTTTACAATTATAACATAGAACTAATTTTCACAACAGTTTGAACAGGCCATTCTGTAGGGTTGAGTGTGGCCTTTACTGTAGTTTTTTAGCCTTGGAAATTGAGATCAAAAGTGGTTTACTCAGGAGATATGTGGTGAATCAATGAAAGATTTGGAAGTAATATTTAAGGATTCCTGATTCCCTTGAGGCGAGTTGACCTTGGCTGGCTGCCAGGTGCCCGCCAAGCTGCTCCATCACTCCCTCTCCTCAACAGGGCAGGGGGAGAAAATATGACAGAAAGCTTGTGGGTCAAGATAAGGACAGGGAGATCACTTACCAATTATCGTCACAGGCAAAACAGACTTGACTTGGGGAAATTAATTTAATTTATTGCCAATCAATAACAGAGTAGAATAATGAGAAATAAGAACAAGTGTTAAAAACACCTTGCCCCCACCCCTCACTTCTTCTCAGGCTCAGCTTCACTTCTGACTTCTCTACCTCCTCCCCTCCAGTGGCATGGGGGAGATGGGGAATGGGGGTTGCGGTCAGTTCATAACACTTTGTCTCTGCCGTTCCTTCCGCCTCACACTCTTCCCCTGCTCCAGCATGGGGTCCCTCCCATGGGAGATAGTCCTTCCCAAACTTCTCCAGTGTGGGTCCATCCCACGGGCTGCAGTCCTTCACAAACTGCTCCAGCACGGGTCCTTTCCACAGGGTGCAGTCCTTCAGGAATGGACTGCTGTGTCGTGGGTCCTCTGCGGGGTCACAAGTCCTACCAGAAGACCTGCTCCAGTGTGGGCTCCTCTTCACGGGGTCACAGGTCCTGCTGGGAGCTTGCTCCAGTGCGGGCTCTCCATGGGGTCATAGCCTCCTTTGGGTGCATCCACCTGCTCCGGCATGGGGTCCTCTTCCGTGAGCTGCAGGTGGATAACTGCTCCACCATGGACCTCCGTGGGGGTGGTCCCCCCCCACCCCCGTCCGCAGGGGGACAGCCTGCCTCACCGTGGTCTTCACCATGGGCTGCAGGGGAATCTCTGCTCTGGCGCATGGAGCACCTCCTCCCTCTCCTTCTTACTGACCTTGGTGTCTGCATCGTTGGTTCTCTTGCATGTTCTCACTCCTCTCTTCCAGCTGCTGTTGCACAGTGGAGTTTTTACCCTTTCTTAAATATGTTATCACAGAGGCGCCACCAGCATCGCTGATGGGCTCAGCTTTGGTCAGCAGCGCATCCATCTTGGAGCCAGCTGGCACTGGCCCTGTCTGACATGGGGCAGCTTCTGGCATCTTCTCGCAAAAGCCACCCTGCAGCCTCCCACCACTACCAAAACCTTGCCACATAAACCCAGTACATCCCTGCTCTTTCAAAATATACTATTTTACAGAGTTTGTAATTTTGTTTTAGTTTAAAACATCACAACCTCAGTTTGCAGAAAATGAAGTGTTTACAATTAATGGCTACTTCCCAGAGCAGTTTATTCGATTTGATTTGTCAGTCTGCTGAAAAGCTCCTGAATGGATGTAATTTCTCTTGAGTTGCCTTACAAATAAATGATAGTATGTAGCTGTTTTCTTTCCCTGTAGCCTCCAGCTGAAGCCTTATCCTTTGCTTCTGCACATTGTGCAAGGAATTTCATACAAATACAAAGCACTCTTTCAAAGTGTGAGAAAATACAGGCTTTGATTTCTTTTTTCTTACACCCAGCGCCCCCCTCAGCCCCCTTCTACCCCACTTGGTAGCCTGTATGAGGGAAACTCTGGGAGATTATTTTTATCATTAAAATGTATTCAGTTCAGTTTCTGGTCATAATACTGACAACCTTCTCTGCTTTCGTTCTAGCCTTTGGACTTTCATCAGACTTGTGCTAAAAGATGTCATAGACAAAACAAACTACACAATGAAACTATTGAAAATATGTGTACATACAGTATTGAAAGCAAGTGGAAGTCTGACCTTTTTTTAACTTTAATTTATCCTGATTTTATGTCAGTTCCAAGAGTTGTGGATTTCAAAATGAATTTGAGAAATTTAATTTTGCTAATGGTACTTTTTTTTTTTTTACAGTACTTTAGGCGGTATGCTCTCCACCCCCCTTCAGAGTTCAGAAGTTTCCGTGTACATTTACACTGACTTGTGCTTCCCATCTAATAAAATCTTTATCACCTATTGATGACTGTACTATACTGCTCAGTATCAGCCATTCATTTGAATTTAGAAACAAACCAAAATCAGGCTTGAAAAACCTTTCTCCCGTTTTGACTTAAAGTAACATAAAGCTGTTACCTGGCAGAGGTGCTGCAGACTTTTTCTCATTCTGCTGCTTTTCTGAAAGGGTCTTCACTGCCACTGAAAACATTATTTTGTTTTTCAGATGACTACTTTGGGCAACCTGACACCCTCAAGCACTGTGTTTTTCTGTTGTGATATGCAAGAGCGATTCCGGCCTGCCATCAAGTACTTCGGTGATATCATCAGTGTGGGCCAACGACTGGTATGGTTTTTGCTTTTTTTCTTGTAGTGAGTTTTGATCACACATGTAATTTATTACTTTATGCACAGCCAGTTTACTGGTTATTCAGTTTCTGGTAGTAACAATGTCTTTGCTGTTATCCTTCTTTAATAATTTCTTTTCTTGTATGCTTTCCTCCCTGCCCCCTTGCAGCTCCAAGGTGCACGGCTCTTAGGAATTCCAGTTATTGTAACTGAACAGTATCCCAAAGGTCTTGGCAGCACTGTGCAAGAAATTGATTTAACAGGAGCTAAACTTGTGCTTCCCAAAACAAAATTTTCAATGGTGTTGCCGGAAGTCGAAGCAGCATTAGCAGAGATCCCTGGAGTCCGCAGTGTTGTCCTGTTTGGAGTAGAAGTATGTGCCTTGCCATTCTTGTACTGTTTTATGGTAATGTCTGTTGGGCCACAATAGTATTAAGCATTGCTTTCTGTAATTAAAAAAAAAAAGTCAGTTTATATTGCTTAGAGCTCAGATGTCCTCTACAGATTAAATTATTCTTGTGTTATTTGTCTTTGATATTATCTCATAATAAAATTTGAAATGAGATATTTGTAAACTACAGGCTCCTGTATCAAGCTTGGTTGGCATTTAAAACCCACATTGAGTTCCCTAGTAATGTCAGGGGTAGAAAAATACATGTTTGAACCCTAATTAATTATGTACTCTAATTTGGCATTGTGCTACTCATGCTTTATAATAATGGTTTGTTCATGGGTTTTTTGCCTTTGATTTCTCCCCTGTAGACTCATGTCTGCATCCAGCAAACAGCATTGGAATTAATCGGCAGAGGTCTGGAAGTTCATATCGTAGCTGATGCCACCTCATCAAGAAGTATGATGGACAGAATGTTTGCTCTTGAGGTAAGTTTCTTAGTCAAGGCTTTCTCCACCTTGGGTCTGTATGTTAATTTCCCTGCTTATTGTAAGCTAACAAGGAATTTCTAAGTACAGTAAGCAGTGGACAAAAGTAGACTTGAGAAGAGGTGAATGCTCTGATTCTCAGAATAGCTTCCAGGATGGAGAAGGATTACTGCCTTATTTTTCCTCCCTAAATTATGATTTAATATGTGGAACACGGTTTGGGACACTTGGATTTTTAAAAATGATTGTTTCGTGCAATCTATGTTACTTTGTATAACCATTAGCATTTTAGGATATTTTCTTATGGAGTGTTATCTGTACAGCAGAGTAAAAGTGCTACAGAGTTTTTGGTTTTGTTGTTCCAAAGAGTATTTGTTCCGATGTTGAAATTCCTTGAAATGCAATGGAATATAGCAATTGATCCTGTTCAAAGCTCCTCTTTGTATGTCTGTCCCTCCCTCTGCTCTTCCTCATCAGTGCAAATTAAAGCTTAATCTCAAGACTCTGTGATTATAGTAAAGACTTCCCCCCACCTCCCGCCCTTCTAGGAGCTTAGTCTAACTAAATGTTAAGAAAGTGGAGATAAATGTAACAAGAAGATTTAAAAGCACATACAACTATGTGGTAGCAAATTCATGCAAACGATTTTTTGATAGTGTACTCTAACTTGCCTACAGGCATCACTGTTGGAAATAAAAAACTGATACATACATTAAGTATTGCAATTTTTGCCTCAGGCCCTAACAATTATTTGGAAGTTGAAACTAGTAATAACTACAGCATTTTATACTTTTTTCATAGATTTGGAGAAGACTTTTAATTTCTTCTGTTTCTCATTAATAAGAGAATTAAAGGCTAAAGGGAAATCACCAGCACATAGCGTTTGATGAAACCCATGACTTTGATTAAGTGGAAGCTTAATGTCATCTGTCGTGTAAAGCATAGTGACGCACACAGGGTGCAGGAATGACTGAAATCATGGACTTCCCAAGTCAATGTTGTGCAGCAGCAGTAGCAGACAGAATAAATACAGAAAAACTGAAATGTGCTTGCCTTATTCTGTACATCTTTGTACATTTTATTATCACCTACACTGTGTCTGCAGGTGTAGAAGTTGGTTTAGCCTAATAGAGGTTAAAGCAGTGACTAGCTAGCTTTGCTTTTCTTTCTAATCAAAAAGGTATTGGTCATCTTAAAAGATGACCAAAGGTTGGTTGCAAAAGCTGTAACCCAGGCAAATTTGTCAGTTTTAGGTAACTTTTTAGTATGTCTTTGCAATGTTTTCTCACCAAGCACAAAGAAAATGTTTTGCTGTGGTCCCTTGAGTAGTCATCATTAAAATATGATTCAGGGAATGTTTGCTGGCTGGCAGTGATGAGCCAGCCAGTTATATAGCAGTAACTCCTCCTCCTCCTCTGTGGCTGTGCATGCCAGCATTGTCTCCTTTTTGTGCTGTAGAGCCTTTCTTAAAAATGCTACTGAGGGCAGTGGGCTAGAGCAGGCAAGAGGTGGGCATGCTTGTGAGCAGGAGACCAGGAGAAAGGGACACATGTACTGACTGGGTATGTCAGTAATCCTGATTGACCATGGCGATACGTTTCTTGGGGAAATTGGTAAAATACCAAAGCATTGGATAATCCTGCTTTAGTCTCACCATACAGCTGACAGTTCCTAGTCACGGTTTTAATTAGTGAGTATGACATTGTCTCTTGTGCAAACTTGCTCCATACCTGGTGAGCTGAAGTGAGGTTCATTGATCTGGGTTCCCTGGATCATTCTCCTTACCTTTTTGGGAAGCTGGGTGTAACATTTACCTTTTCGCAGTAACACAGCCCTCCTCTGTTCACAGTGACCTTTCAAAGATGATAGAGTGACCTTGCAGTGAAAACAACTAGCTTCCTCAGCAACCTCAAATAAATCCCATCTCGTCCCACCTGCCCCTTCAGTTCTCCACATAGCATGTGTTTTGATATGGTGATGAACATGCAAATATCTGAACAGGTGTACTAGGAAGTGCAGTTTGAATTAATTGATAGCCAAAGCTTTCATGTCTTCCTGAATGACCCTAAAGAGTTACTGTCTCCGCTTCTGTTGTGCGCTTAAAAGTGACAGCAGGCAAAAACTTGCAATCAAAAAAACCCACAGAAACCAAAAAAACCCCAAAATTTCCATTGATGAAATAATTCAACCCAAATGGCCAAGGTTGTGGCTATTCTTAATCTCTGCCCTATCGGCTGAAGACACCTTGTGTCACTGCTTGGTCTTG
>NW_008824470.1:117995-128308 GCF_000699105.1 Pygoscelis adeliae
TACATCTGTTCTACTTGTTCCTGCGGTGTGGATGCAACACACTTTTGCTGCTTTCCTTCATCTGAAAGACTATGTTCTAAGAAAACATTTCCTTTCCCTTTCCTTGCAAATCATCCAGTATGCTTAGCACATGCATCTCTTAATTCCTACCAATCTCAAAACTATATAAATTATACTTATTCCTAGGAGTATAAGCCAATGCCAGCCTCTTCGACATGTTATGGTATGTTTTGCTTCTAAAGAGAAGACATTCTCTTTTTCCAATCAACATTTCTCAGAAGGCAAGGTTCTTTAGCAGTCTGTTTTTTCTGTCAATCCATACTAGTTAAAAGCAAAAACTTTGTATTCCTGGAGAGGTACACCTTGAACACATTGCCATAATATTTCATTTTGATTTTCCTATTTTTCTCTTTTGTATTGTATGTGGTTTAAACGAATGTGTTGTTGTACAGAGTAGGAGAGCTGGGGAAGCTTTGTTTCAACTTAAGAATATCACAAGGCTTGCTGCCATTATTGCAAGCAGGAAGCATTGACCTGAGTAAATGTATCCTAGTTAATCATTCTATAGACTGTAGTTACATATACTTTATTGGTCCCTAAAATTAATAACTTTCCCTGATCAATTGCTTTGTAATTGAACAACTAAACAGCAGGCATCTGTGTCTGCCCTAGAAAGTTTGGAGCTTCTCTTTCCTTTAGTAACTACAATTGAAACCTGTCTGAAGGCATACGTATCTCTATTTTCTGCCTCTTGCCCTCCCTTAGCTCATTCAGGACCCCATTAGATTTGGTGGAGCATGCAGCTGAGTAGCGGATGATGGAGGGAAAGCTGGATCCATGAAGAGTTTTACTGCCAAAGCATCTGTATGATTGCTGGGAAGCTGATGGGGGGCAGGGGGTGGTCAGCCTTTATTTATTTATTTATACAAAAGATAACTTTTCTACGTAGGCAACAACCACAGTCTTGAAAGTCCAGAAACTTTGCAGTAAGTCCTGTGGCTTGGGCTACATGAGGCATTGCTCTGTTTAGTTGCACACTTAAAAGATGTAGCAGACCTCTTTCAGGTTTGCTTTCTATGCAGCGATGCTTTTTATTCTGTAGCCTGTGAGAACTATCTTGGGAGAAACTGAGGCTGTAATGAGACATCACTTAAAAGGAGCTGCTGTTGTGCCAGTATGATTTCTAAGGTCTGTAGCGGAGCTTTTCATTCTGTCTCCTGAGACTGTTAGTACTAGCGTGCTATGTAGTCCAAAGACCAAAGTACTAGTACATAACAAGCCCTGAAAGAGAAATTGTTACCATTAAGTTTCTTGCTTAACACCTTTAGCTTGGATCTTGCTATTTTCTTTTTCCCCAGGCCTTTCAAATCTGCATGAGAGTGAAGAAAGCTATCCTTGGGACCATGCAAGGGGAAAGGGTTGTTAATACAAGAGGGGGTGGGTCTTCTACGTATTAAATCTGACATGGGGAAAGAATCCAGTCCAAGTAGAAAGCCTTATTTGTCATCTAGGGCAGCCTTTTTCCTCAGTAAAGTCTAAAAACACTCAGATTTCATCCTAGCTTTATAAATGGCACTGCTAAGAAATGCTGGAATGGAATTGGCAATACTTCTGTTAATGGGAGATATTTTTAAAAATACCATCCGTCTTTTTTACAAAATGTATACTCATTCACATTTGCAAGTATCTCACGTTATTCTCTCTCTGCTCTTTTCTCTTTCAGCGTCTTGCTCGTACTGGAATTATAGTTACTACTAGCGAAGCTATATTGCTGCAGCTGGTAGCTGATAAAGAACATCCAAAATTCAAAGAAATCCAAAATCTCATTAAGGCGAGTGCCCCTGAGTCAGGGCTCCTTTCCAAAGTTTAAAGAGGATGTGGAGGAAGCAGATCTTATTGTCATCTTTAAGGAGGAAGGAAAGCTGTAAGCACACATGTACACCTTCTTTCAGTCAAAAGTTTTGCAAAAGTGTAAAATTAAAAATTGACATACTTGTGCTTGCCTTAGCAAAATTGTCTGGTTATACATCTGGGTGCCAGTATGTTCTGTTTAGTTACAGCTGTCAGAGGCTTTGGGTACCATAGAACCCTTTTGTTGTCAAATTTCCTTATTTATTTAAAAAAAAAAATTAACAGAGGTGCCTGCTAGTCTATACTATACACTGATTGTAACAGCTCCAAAAAGTGCAGATTTCTGTGACACTTCTTGATTGTGCACTTTGTAAAAGCGTTCTGTGATGTTCTGTTTTACTTTTGTATTAATGGAAGATAATTACGTATTGGATAAATGTGATGTTATACGCTTTAATGTTGTACGTAAATGAAGTATTTTAATAGGGCATAAGTTAAAACTGAGTAAGATATATGGACTACATGTGCGCTTTTCTTCTCTAGGATAAAATTTAAGTGCTTTGCTTCGTAGACAAGACACAAAGATCAAGCAGCAGCTGATGTTTGATTGCTCTAGGTAGCTGAATCCTGCATCATGACTTTCAATTATTCTGAAATTGACTGCCCAACCCTGTACTTCACTTAAGTGTACACAAACAGAAAACTGTCATGTAGTGAGTTCTTTATAAACAACTGGTGTAAAGTCCTTCAGAACTAGCAGATGATTACCAAAACTTTAAATAAATTGTCAATGCTAAGGATGTTAAAGAACAAAAGCTTTTCAGCTTCGAGTGCTGAATCTACTACTGTATTTAGATTTATTTTGGGGTTCTTTACCCCATTTTAGTTAGACTGAATAATTCCATCTGATTTACTCATTTGGCCAAGCGAGCTTTGAAAGAAACCTCAACTTCTCTAGGTTTTTGTGGGTTTTTTGTGGGCTGCAGTTAGGTGGAGTTTGAATGGAATCTGGCCTAAAAGCATTCTTCAGAAAAATAGCATCTTTAACTTAATGTTATATATATTTTCTATCTAGAACCAATCTTTTAACACTTGATTGTTCATAAAGGCACTCTTCCTTCATATTCCAGTGGTTTAAACAATGTTGTATAAAGTTTACAGTGTGACTGAGACATTTATTTTTTTTAAAAGAGTACTAGAAGACGTCATACTGAACACTGATCTTTTTGGTAGAAAACCAATTATAGTACATGTATTGTTTTAAATTGCTTATTTTCCCCACAAGATGGCTCTAGAAGAATTGTTTCAGAAAGTTATAACCTTTATATGTTCAAAACAAATAAATGTTAACATTTGCTGTCTCTCTTACGCTTGTGATATTTACTGAAGAGCAAATCCTGAAAGCTGTGTTTGCCATGGACCTTATTCTGTTTTGTGCAGCTGTGGAATTTCTATAGATGTCATGGGAATTTTGTATAAAGATCAAGGGTGGATAATGTCTAATAATTCTTGTCTTCTGCATCCAGTTACAGTGTTACTTAGTACTCCAAAATATGAGGAATGAGCGTTATACTTCAAGTTGGAGGCAGGGATGCAAGTTGAGTTGAAGAAACATTGTCCTATATCACTGACCTACTTTTTGCCTTCTTTTCTGGTATATTAATCACATTGCCTAGCAGTACAAAGACCACTTACATAAATCAACAGCTGTGCACAAAAATACTATAAATTTCTTATGAAATAATAGTTTTATTGTTTTCTTACCTTTATGTGTTGATGGTACCTAGAGTTAGTAATTGAAGGAAAAATTATAACAGTTTTTTTACACGTGTTTATTTTTGGAACAATATCGATTTCCTCAATAACAAATACATGGGTTTTTAAGAGATAATTGTAAATTAAATAAACTAAAAATTTATGGTTTTTATACAAACATAAATTGGAGGACAGATGTCACAAGTTACTTTGCATACAATCCTTTCCTAATTAAGGTTTTTACCACAAGGGGAATCATTTGGTAGCAAGATGGCACTAGGGAAGAATCTAGAAAATACATTGATATTCTCTGTGATGATTTTTTTTTTTTTTGGTATTTGCATAGCCTTCTGTGGCAAACTAGATTTTTGTCAAGGTCATTAATTTGTGGTTTTTTCCATAAGCTTAAAAAATAAGACTGCAGAAATACCCAGTGTTACACTATAAAACTGAGCTCTTAGGTGTGAATTTAGGGGCAGCATGATTGAAGTCTTTCTCCTTCATTAGATGGGTGCGTTAATCAGCATCACATGGATCATTCAGATGAGATAAGTGTGTGTGTTTAAAAAGAAGAGTGCCATATTTCTCTTACATAAAGTAAGTTTATTCACAGGAGAGAATTTCCTTTGCTTCTTCATGCTCTCACTCATCTGTATTTCCTGTTCTCTGGCAAGCGGTGTTCCCATGCAGTAGAACAGCAGAACTGAGCTGTGTGAGAAGAGGTCTGCAGGCTGTTGCATTATCTAGTGTAAGTACTGTTTTGCCCTGCAACGATGTGAAATAAATTAACTAAATAACACGGAGGAGAATTGCTTAGGAGTATACTCAGGTGATTGTGAGGAAGCCTAATTCATCACTGTCTAAGTGTCAAGCTGTCCTTTATTTGAAGGCTTCACCACAGCTATAGCTAAGCAACACAATTGCCACCTGCTGTAGGTGGCTTCGGTGTAATTTCTCTTTCCTTGGGGAAGCAGAAAGACAGCCCTTGATGGAGAAGGCTGGTTTATTTTCTTCGGTAGGTGCAAAGTTGCTGATGTGTTGTTAGCCTCACTAGAGTAGCTAGTGTATAAATCCTACACTAAGTATAATAATAGGCATGTGCGTGATTAGTTTCTATCTGCTAAACCCTTACAAAGATGAGTGCTTTTTTTCTTACTGGGACAGTTTGGGTTTTGAGTTTAAAATATGATCCTGTCTATTCACAGAACCATGGTCCTTCTATTATTTTTCCACCTGTGTGATAATTTTGTATGGACTAAACTAAGTAATGTCTCCATTACCCTTTGCAAAACCTGAAAACGGGGAATGGATACAAAAATCAGCTGTTGCTAGCCAATGTTTTCTGTTATGGTCATCACAAATGGCTGGAGAAATGATGCCATGGGACTGCTTCACCATCATTCCTGCACTTGCCTGACAGTAGTTCTCAGGCAAATGTGCACTTACTCAATAAGCAGCATGATTTATTTAAGTTTCCTATTGGACATCAGGATGGTGCCCTCTCCCTCATGCCCCCCCCATATTTATTACATTACCTGAACAATGACATTAATCTTTCAGGAGAGAAGAATTAAGATCAAGCTTCTCTTTTTTATGTGAGCACTCTTTTTTTTTCTTTTAGAAGCCTCATAGATTTTTTTGGTCAAGATTTTTGTTGAACTGAAACTCTTCTACTGCTACAGATTTGTTCTGCTATGTAAGAGATGAACATTCAATGCTTTGTTGCTTTAAAAACTTTGTTTCAATTAATCATGAAGTAATAGCTGGAGCTGTGGAGCCCTGAAGAAAGGCAAATGATATTAAGGAGGATAAAGGCTTTTACTTTGATAAGCGGTGATGCCAACTAGTACTGTTACGTAGTTTACTTCAGAGTATTTTCTACCATATTAAGTGCTATGGCAGAGACAGAAGATGTCAGTGATTTCTAGAATCTGGGGGTTTTTTTCCCCTCTGGGAATAAATTAGAGATAAACTATACTAGATGGGTGTAACAGATGTCCTTCAGATAGGTTTAGAACATCTGCTCTGCATATGGGCTATGGCAGGAAATCCTTGAAAAAAAAGTTCTGGTTTGATTATTCAGTGCTGGTTTCTTCTTAGTCTCTGAATGGAATACTTTCATGAAGCTGTTTTTAGACCTTTCTGTAATCTCAAGAAGTGCTTCTGGTACAGCAGAGGTTATGATTAAAAGTATGCTGCTGCTTTTCTTAGGACAGAGCTAGAGATACATATATATATATAAAGATAAGGTAGAGAGTGGGGTCTGGTCTTTCATTACTCATTTGAATTGCATAACTTAGTTTTTCATATGAGATAAAGGAATATTTGCAAAGGACTACTGTGAATAGAAGGAATTTATTAAGTATTAGCATGCTTAGGTCAGCTCAATAGACTTACTAAAACCGCCAGGGTTGGCAGCCTTCCTGCTACTGACAGCATTAGGCTTTGCTTTAATGAAACCCTTTTATCTGCTCAAGAGAGAAGATTGAGCAAACAAATGAAGAGAGCAGTTAATAGAGAATAGATGGTGAAGTACAAAAGCAAAATGGGAAAGAAAATTTGTTTTCTAATTATTATTGTTTTTCTTTTTCCGTGGGGATGTTAAGAAGCTGGAACACTTATTAACATAGAATTCATACCTTAAGTTTGCAAAAACTGAGTAGGTCACAGCAGTCCTTGCCTCTGTCTTGCTGTGCACTTTATTCCCTTCCTGGACTGTTTTTACCTTGTTTTCATTACTTTACAACTGTCCAAAAAGCAGCTTTTTGGCTCTGTGTCATGGTTTAACCTCAGTCGGCAACTGAGCGCCACACAGCCGCTCTCTCACTCTCCTCCTTCCAGTGGGATGGGGGAGGGAATCAGGAGAGTAGAAGTGAGAAAACTCGTGGGTTGAGATAAAACCAGTTTAATAATTGAAATAAAATAAAATTATCATCATCATAATAATAGTAAAGTAATAATAATAATACACAAAGCAAGTGATGCACAGTACAATTGCTCACCACCCACCGACCGATGCCCAGCCAGTCCCCGAGCAGTGGCCCCCCCGGCCAGCTTCCCCCAGTTTATGTACTGAGCATGACGTCACATGGTATGGAATGTCCCTTTGGCTGGTTTGGGTCAGCTGCTGGGTCTTCCTAGTCAAAATCCATTTATCCAAGGAATCAAAGGATTACCATGTCATCTGCCAGCAACTTCAAGGCTATTTCAAGACCCTTAACAGGAGAAAGACAATCTAAAATTGGGTTAACAATGCCATACAGGAAAGTGTTATCACTGAAACATGGTAAATATAGATTTATGCTCTTGGTGCCTACTGACTCAATACTCAAGGTGCCATCACTTGTGAATCCCATGCCCTAAATACCATAAAGTACCCTCACAGTTCTATTAGTGTTTAATAGACGTGTTTGGGCTGGTAAGTATGATTAAAATGAGTAGTTTCACTAAAATTACTAAAATTACTAGAAAAACACATCACAGGAGATGTATTACTCATAATCTGTTAAGACCATGCTAACCAGGTAGACTAGACTATTATGTTGCTGTATAAAGCTTCCTTACACAAAAGAGAATCTTTTGTAAAGACTGTAACTTGTACTTCTGCAACTTCTAGTGCAAGGATTAGTATATTAAAAATGCCAAGGTAAGTAAATCGTTAAATAGGTAAAATCTCACTCCCATGTACTATATGGGAGTCTTACTGTTTAATTCAGCAGGCCAGGCTGTCGGTCTCCGTGTTTGATTGGAAATGAGCTGTTTACTGAGCTCTGGTGTAGTAACATGGAGCTGAAGCCCAGGACGGGGTTCTGCGCTCTGCTGGGACTGAGGCAGCCGGCTCTGATGGTGCTGCTAATTCCACCCTGCTCTGGTTTCTCTGGTAAGTCCTGACATACTGATTAACTGTGAGTAATGATGAGGTGGATTCTGAGTAGCCTGCTGCAAATAGGTATTACATGGAATAAGTTTTAAGTTTTCGTACAATAAAAAGGAATTTGATATCCTGCCGTGTCAAGGAGCTGAGGGGAAGTGTCTGCTGTTGTGAAACTAGGTGGGATATACTTCAGATACAAACTGCGAATGAAAAGTGTATCTCTAAAGTTCAGGATTTTCCTTCCCCCTGCCTCCCCCCCTTTGACAATCACTCTCCCTCTCCCAAAGTTAGAAGTAGAAGGGTTTTGCTTAAAGCACAACAGGAAAGGAAGAAGAATCTGATTTAATCTGCATCATGGTCAGATTCAGGCCATGAATCCATTACATTGCTGTTACCATTGAATAGTATATATCGTAAACCTGCTCCAGTATAGTAAGCTACTCGACAGTGTCCATGGGTGGCTGTGACAAGAAGTATCAGTGCCAGGACCATCCAAAGGCTCAGAGTAGGCTTTGCCAGCTCCAGGAGACAGACCTTCGCAATGCACTGTATCAGTCACTCTAGGGAAACATTGCAAGAAGCCTGTGAGAACAAAATAGTAGATTTCCTCCTAGGAAGCAGAAGTAGTTGAATGCTTAGATGTATTTCTCTCTACTGGGGCAACATTAAAGGGAAGACAGGCTAAAGTCTGCTAAGGAACCACTCTTCCTGCCTCAGTGATAAACATCTCCTCTCACAATTACGTGGAGGTTGAGCAAAAGGCTGAGACTGAAAAACTAAAGAAGAGCAGTTTTACTGTTTCAGACAATTATTTTATTTTAATGAGTACCCAGGAGGATACTCAAGCAATCTGCAGGAGGGGTTGCAACCAGCAGTGCATGACAATTCTAAGTCCCACACTAGAGAAATATTGAAGATTTACCAAACTCCAGTCTATAAAATGAGATAGGGTTAGACAATTTTCCTAAAAAGCCATGATTTGCAAGGATCGCTGTATTCTATTAAATGCTTGTCCTTAATCATATATCCATGAAACATGATTTCTCCTATAAATAGTGTCATCATTTCTTTCAGAGTGGCATATTTTAGTACATTTTTTAATTTCTGAATATTAAAAGTGATGTTTCTATTGTTATTAGTTTAAAACAATTGGGTAACATACAGCAGGTTTACATAGTGGATTTTCTGGTGAGGATAGCTAATGTGGTCTCCTTATAAAAATATATTTTCATATTAGAAAACCTCTGTATTTCATACTTTGCATATGGTAAGAAGAGTGGCAGTAGCTGTGTTCCACATTGTTCATTAGCTAAAATCCATGCACTCCTAGTGGAACACTGACTAACAGAAGGTGAAGTGCTGTGCAAAAGTGATTTCCTCTGTGAAAAACCTGTTCTAAGCATGCGAAGAGTGATGATAGAAAATATTTCTTGTAATGCATTGCGGAAGAAGCTGTTTAGGGTGTGTTACAAAACAAAACACAACACCCTGCAGGGATATACATTGTAGCAATGAAGGTACAATAATTTGAAGGTGGTTTAAATAAGCCTTTGAAGGTGACTCTTTTTTCTCCATGCTAGGTTAGCTCAAGTAGATTATCTGTATTTCTATTGCTCATCATCAATAATTTCCATTATTCAGGAAATAATTTCTGCATCATTTATAACTTGGGCTCCAACTAGAATTTAGATCATGTTTTTTAACATCACCAGTCTTGAATGGAAACTTCAGATTTTCTCAACATGTGCCTTCAGTACCCTTTTATACTGGCATACCGACGAGAGTCACAAAGGTCAACTGTGATTTGAGACAGACGGATTGCCCAATCCCTGGGCGCTCGGGTCTGGGCTGGCACAGGCTATTGCAGCTTTACATGATGTACTTGCTGACAGCATGGTGAGAGGCACCAGTGCTGCACAGCTGAGCCAGCGAGCTCTGAGGTAGCTCTGGTCCAGCCGCTGGTGCAGAAGTGTGTCTGAGACAGATACCACGTAAAGTGGACCAAGCTATGACATCTGAGCAGCTTCTGAAATGACACAGCTCATATCCTGCTGACTGAGAAGAGTCAGCAATGGGGCCTCTCTGAATTATATGCCTATAGAAAAAGATGGTTAGGGGCTGAATTTGTTCAGCCTCTTGTTGTTCTAAAAGTTCTCTTGTTGTCTGCTCTCCCAAGATAATACACAGGAGATGACTGCTAAATGCATTGCTTACATCTTGACACTCTACATTTGAAAAAACATGTTCCGCTCCCAAATGGGATCTGCTGGCAAAGTGGAATTTCGGGGGTCAGGTGTGGCACCAGATTTTTATTGTATTGCACTACTTTAAGCTCCTTCAAAACTTTGGTGATACGCAAGAGGAAATTGCTGTCATTTCTGGTCAGGTGGAACAAGTATACACAGTGGAAATTGTTGTAGCCAAAACTTAAAAGTATCTATTGGCATAGAAATGGTAAGAAGTTCTGGTATTATATGCTTATTTATTTCATATTTTAAATCTTAAATGGAATTTTGTCATTGAGTGTCAGAAATCCAGGATATGCAAGTGTACGTCAGATAGAGTAGAACAAGGGCAGTGCAGGATTCAAAGCCAAGTACCAGTGGTGTCTTACAGCCATTAGCAGTGTAATGCACTACTTACATACTTGACTAATTTGTCCACAGAAGGAAATTGATGTGAAGTGAGGAAAAGGTATGAAGTAAACGTGACTTTACAGTGATATTCACACAAAATAAACGTTCTTAATGAAACCCCATTGTAATATTGTTGGTGCCTGATGCAACCCCCTGCCCCCATAAATACTTTCCATGAATGCGTCTTCTCTTTTCTT
>NW_008824470.1:128424-131281 GCF_000699105.1 Pygoscelis adeliae
CAATAAGGGATTACTCTTTCCTGGAATAAAAACAAACAAAAAATTTCAGAGTGCATGAAAAGGTATTTTGGAAACAAACTGTGATTGTGCAGAGAGACTAATTCTTCCCAGCAGAGTTTTTGCAGGCATTCAGGTGAAGTATGGGAGAGCATCCTATTGCTTTACCACACACCACAACCTATTTCTGAATACTAATAGAATAAGTGTTGTGAAAGATAATTAGGATAGTATTTTCAAGTGTAACTTGTGTCCTAATACATACTAGAACTTATTGAAAATCTCCACTTTACAGATGAGGAAAGTCACTTCATTTAGATGCTTTAAAAAATTCAACCAGTAGTTTAACAAACATGTGATATTTCAAACTACTCAGTTTTGGACTGTTCCTGTCTAGGTCATCAGTATTCTAAGTCTATTACCGGCATATGCACACAAGTAAATGTTTTTGATAATCTTTGCCCTTTCACAAGTGTATGTCTGTATTATTAAAGTAGACTTCTTTTCATGTCATCTTTTGTTCCGCAACTAAGAGGCAATTAGTATGTCTCCCTGTTGGCCACTTACCTCCCATTGAAACTGCTGGACATAGCTAGGCTGATACTTAGCTTCTTTGCAGATTATATTCTGGAATCCAGATTATGATCCCAGTTTATTTAGGTTTATCTGATAAACTCATGAGTAATCCCATTGATTACAAAGAGATTCAGTTTCATGGGATGCAATAGTTTCACCGTATGTTCCATAAAGCAAGCTAAAATACTCTACTACTGCTCATCACAAATCCTTGAGATCTTCCAGTGTTTCCACAGTTTATATTAAATTACATATGGCTTTTTTTTTTTCCTAGGGAGAGTAAATAATCCTTACTTGTCTGAATAATCTGTGGGATAAACAGAAGCAAGCACATTCTTACCACCAGAATAATAATTAATGTTTAGTAATTATTATTAATACCAAAAGCATTTTTTCTGAAAGCAATAGTTGCATTCTTTTCATTGTTACATGCAGCCTTGCAAAGACTTGATTATACTTTTAGTCTTTTTCAATACCTGATAGAGTAAACTCTTCTGTACAGAACGCTACCTATTGCTGCTGTGTGAGACAGAAAGGTCACCTGTGCATTACCACACTGCATTTGATCCCATCCTTGAAAAGGATCGATATTATTCAATGATCAGTGAAAAGGGAACCCAGGAAATTGGTGGACAGGCATTATTTCTTTCGTATATGCAGCAGTATGGTAAAGGGTCCAGTCTGGCTAGGTTTAACTGTATTAAAATGGAGAGCTCAGTCAGTCACAGCTGAGAGACAGCTTAGAAAGCTATTCCTTACTGCTTCCCAGTTGTTAGCTGGTATTTTCAAACTGAGAGGCTGGTGCCTGGCTGTGTGTTATTTTGGATGCAGTAAAAATTTAGGAGTCTCGGGCACAGGCCAAATATGCAATGTGAACATAATTTTTAAACGGTAGGCTTATTTAAACTAGTGGAATGAAAGGATATATTTGCTGTCTATATGAGCATCAGGAAATAAATGCTAGGAAAAAAAAAACACATCAGAACTTAAGAGTTATAATCACAAAAGAAATATAGATCAGCCAGGAGTGGCTTCAGACTGGAAATTAAAGACAATTGCAAATCATCAGAAGAATGTGTTTCTGAAATATTCCTCCAGTGGAAATAGCGGCACAAACCCTGACTAGTTTCAGATGGAATCTGCATGTGTAACCCGCACATCAAATCCTGTAAATAAACAGGAATATAAGATATAGTTGCTTCCAATAGTAGGGAGCTGGTTAAAATTTAAATGGTGAGACAAACCCTGAATATTTGCCACTTCATGGAGATGAGCACTTTGTGTCTGCACAGACCAGCTGAGCCTGACAGGCCTTCTCACAGCTGCACTGAGATCATCGGTAGGTCAAGACTGTAGCCCTCGGCCAGTGCTGTCTCAGACAAAACTACCAACAAGCTATAAGACTTTTATGAGAAAAAAATCAGTCCAGGAGCTGAATCCAAGTCCCCTAATAGGCTTGAGATTTATCCTTGAATAAATATTAAACTTATAAATAAGCTTTTGTTTCTGTATAGATAGATAAGTCATTAATCGGTTTACACGAAAATAATTCTATTATCACTTTTTAAAAATATATATTTAGGTTGCAGGACAGTATATCCTGCCAGATCCAAGAGCCTGGGAGAGGCGGGGCTGCTCAGCTCCACGTCCCCAGGTCCAACCCGCAGCGAGGCTGGGGACACATTCCCAGCAGGCAGACGCACACGGAGCACACGTATACACCGCATATGTACCTATATATGTGTCCGGACACACGGATCATACAGAGACCCAGAGCACTCACATGGACACAGGCAGCACTGAAGGCCTCATCCTGCTCCTCTCTCCAGCAGAGCAGGGTGGGGGTCCACAAGTGACAAAATACACACACGTATGGACGAGGTGGGTCCCTCTGGCAGCCGGCCTAGACCCTCAGCCTGACCAGCAGCCGCCCCTGGATCCCAGTCTCCCCAGGTGCTGGCACCGGGACATACAATCCCTGCGGCTGCAGCCCCACGCCAGCTGCTGCGACAGACTGTTGCACACGTATACACACCTACGCATGCACACACATACGCATGCACACAGAGCTGGCTGGGACTCCCCTGTCCCCATAGCCAAACCCCTTCTGCTCTCACTCTCAGAGACCCCCACACCCGCTTACTCCTGGCCACTTCACCAGCCCAGCACCCCGTTGACATGCGGAATCAAACTTCACAACTCAAAAGAGTTATAAAGCAGGTATGTTTATTACGGCGCCGGGTGCAAGGGGGATAGCTCCTCCTAGCTTGCACACTGTATGTTG
>NW_008824470.1:131738-133064 GCF_000699105.1 Pygoscelis adeliae
GAAGTATCATCTTGCGATACTTGATGTAATAACTGTGCCTGCTGCCAAATTTGTTTTATATCTGTTTCAATTCTTTTACTTTAATCGATATAGGAACAGCAACTACCATTGATCACAGCACACATACCTCCCTGACTGGCAAATAGAACATCTAAGGCCATCCTATTTTGAGCAGAGAATTGTCGTAAGCTCTCTATTTCCCGTTGTTGGGACAGTAGAGCATCTCCTGTTGCATTTAAGGCCAATTCCATTGTTGCTGATACATTTAAGATAGCCTTTTCAAGTTCACTTACTCCTAACCACGGGAAAATCCATCGAACAAAACTGTGAAAGCCAGTAGGCCTCTCTATCATCGGGTTATTTCGTTTTACTCGTATCCAGGGACTTCTCAAAACTCCTGTAGGTATCTCGGTTTGGTTGATGATTTTATACTGTGACATGAGGTACCCAAGAGTACAGGTTCCTTGCCAAGATCTAGGTAATATCTTTCATGTACGTCCATTTCCACATAACCACCAGATCCCTTGAGGGGTTGAACATACAGGCACTGAGTTTGTCTGGGAATTTCCACTTTGGACAGTTTTGTTATGATAGATTCCCTTTAGAGTCACAACCAGGTCTGCGTCTAAGGAGTGTAGGGTGTTAATTGATTTCTCGTCTTGTAAATCAATGATGGTACAATTTATAGTATTTAAATTAAAGTCTCCAAATTGAGGAGCGCTTGCACACAGCTCTTGTTTCTGCATCCTTTAAAAAAATATTCCTCCATCCAAAACTTGGGGTTCAAACTTAGGTCCCCTTTCCCTAACTGCCACATTAGTTTGACATTTCAATTTGGATAAGTTTCCCAATTTCCACATATTTACCCCAGTGACTTCATTAATTATAGTCCAATTAACGGACGTGACTCCAAACAGGGGTATCTCCATTTGGCCTCTGGGAAGAGCTACACATACTCAGCAGTCAGACAGGTTCAAACCATCTACTATTGATTTAGTCATTCGTATATACGAATTCTGATCCCATGCACCCATAATCTTTGACCACAGTGTTATTATACAAACGATTAAAGTCCATCTTTTCGTTGAATGCGTAATTTCAGAGGTCCAGCTGATGTTGATTTCCATTGTAGTCGAGGGGCTTTCTTGACTCTGGTATAGTGTATCCACGATGTTTGTTCCTTAATTTTGACTGTTGTGTAGGATGTCAATAGTACTTGGAATGGGCCTTCCCATTTTGGTTCTGGAGGTGAATCTGAAAGAGATCTAATATACACATAATCACCTGGCATTACATCATGAACTGGCCCGTCAAGGCCTCTAGCTC
>NW_008824470.1:137097-144503 GCF_000699105.1 Pygoscelis adeliae
ATAATGGTCCTTGTCTGTCCCTGCGATGATCTGGGTGAGTGAGGAGTCCTCCCGAGAAATCTCGGGGGCGCCCGGAGGAGTCCCGTCCTCAGCAGGTCTCGCAGCCGGACAGAGAAGGTCCCATCTGGGTCGCCAAAACTGACGTGCGGAATCAAACTTCACAACTCAAAAGAGTTATAAAGCAGGTATGTTTATTACGGCGCCGGGTGCAAGGGGGATAGCTCCTCCTAGCTTGCACACTGTATGTTGTATCAACTGTCCCTTACATGGTTCTGCAGTGTACATATTCATTACCACAGGCTGGGTTAGTACAACTAGTTCTAAGAAAAGGCGGTATTTCTAAGAATCTATTATCATAGGGTCCCTCCTCCTGGCGCACGCGTACTGCCGTCTGGTGGTCGTCTATTGGGGTCTTTTGGAGGAAGATTCACAGTCTTCTTCACCGGGTACCTTCACCTTTGGCCCAGAATGCTGAGTTGGCTGAGCTTCAGACTGCAAGGCTGGTTTCAACCAGATGGTCGCTGAGTGAATACATTCAAGTTTCTGTTATCTACCCAATTTTTGTAACTTCTGCTAACAATAGGGTTACAGTGTCTTTGCCAAACATTCTATTATGCTTGCAACAGCATCTATGCTATCGGAGTTGCTAGCTACAATAGTTTATGTTAACAGATACACATTTGTTCCCTAATTCACCGTCTGGTGCGATCGTTGCTGGCACTTGCACACTCACTCACACATCCACACCCACTGTGGTCGCTGCACCATGGACACAGGCTCCCACCCACCCTCTGACCCCAGCCGCTGCACTCAGACCCCATATGTGTGCACACACATGGGCACATGTGTGCACATACACATGTGCATGCGCACGCACGCACGCACACATACACACACAGCTGTCGGTGACAGAGTGAGGAAGGATTGTGGCAAGCAGCCATGACAGGCTGCTCTGGCCAGGCGCAGGCATGGCTGGCAAGCATACCCACCAGCCAACTACTTACCTGCCACCAGCCCTTTTTGCCCCCTTGCCCCTCATTTTCCCACTCCTGTTCCTCCCCAGATCACCTCAAGCCCTTTTTCACACCTTTGGTTCCTCCCCAAACGTCTCACAATAAATCCTATGGGATCCCAAGCTGCTCTTCCCCTGCACCCACAACGTGTCCCCCAGCCCTGGCCAGCAACCCCCCTCAGTTGGAAGTGTGACCTGGGGGTGCTCCCGATGGCTGCTGCTGGTGGGTTTCATGCTGGGTGTGGGCTGGGGCTCCCCTGGGACAGCCCTGGGTGGGCCATGGCAAGGTTGCTCGTTCCTCAGGAGCCCTTGATTTGGGTTCCCACCTGCCATCCTGCCCCTGGGCTCCTCAGGGCTTGTGCAATGAGCCTTTGATGGGCTGGTGGCCCTGGGGTGGGCCTGGGAGCAGCCAGGGGAGGGTATTATTTGGGGTCCCCCTCCTGCCATCGTCGGTCTGTGCTCCTTGATGGGTGTGTAGTCAAGCTTCATCACATAGCCTAACAAAACCAGTTCAGTAATCAGACATTTACAACATACTGTACATAAAGAAAGCAAGTACCAGACACAAGGAATTTGATGACAAATTGCCTTTTACCTTCCAACTCACATGCCCTTGAACACCCACGTAGTAGTGCAGGCAAATGACTTCTTGCATTGCGATCTCTCATCTTTGCTTGTGAGAAAGCAAGTAATGATGGCAAAAGGAGGTGGTAATGCTTTCCTTTTCCCGAGGTGATTAGCTCTAGTAAGTCTACCATTAGTTCCTCCATGCTGTCCCATTACTGATTACTAATGATTGAGTCTCTTAACATCCTTTACTGTTGTCTGAAAAGAAGAGAATGGAAATTAATAAATATTCAACCTGGGGAAAAAATGTCTGCATGACAGGAAATTACAGACTGGAAAAACTGGGTTAAACTGGCAAGGTTGATAAAAGGCTGAAGCATATCATTAAAGTACAATGACATTTGACAAATTCAGTCACGTTAGTACCTATAGGCCTATGCAGGAAAACAGAAACCAGTTCTGTTCCATTCAATTTTTCTTCTATTTTATAAGCATCTGAGATAAAAGGAGGAGAGAGTTTGCTTGCTTGGTTGGTGCTTGCTTTGTAATGAAGACTTTTGATTAATATTTCAATTACAATCTTTATGTTAAACAATGTTATCTTTGAAAGTAAAGCTGTATTTCAACAAGAATAACAATGAATTATATTGAATATGTTCTTTCCCATAACATTACAATGATGCTGACTCTGGGGTACTTTTTGTAGGGTTATACATCTTTGAATTTTTCATATATAAATAGAAACATCTTAGATGTAATCATAAAATCAAGGTATCACATTGTGAGGTCTTAGATAAAAGTGTTCATTTTCAGCAGAATGTGGCTTCAGTCATATTAAAGCAAGCCAATTAAATTTCAGGTCTGAGCACTTCCAGTAAGTACTAGAGTTTCTTTGGGACATCTCATGACAAGTGTAGTTTATCATATAGGAAAGTGTAAAGTTAATTTATTCTTTCCATTCATTCTTAACGTCCTTGCATACTTGGCATAGGTAAAGCATGCTTTAGTGCTAAAACTATTTGCTGTGGCAGTCCTGAATTGAAACCTCTGAGTGTTCGAGATTAAATATAAAACTCCTATGTCTTCTATTTTTAAATCCCCCCCCCAGCCACACACACAAGCGCACACACACGCTCACATGCCTTAACTATGGGGTTTTGCTGACATTTCATAGCATTTTATGACTTCTAGAACGTCTCAGCAACAGAAACCAGTGTCCCTCCACAAGTATGCCAACAACTTACAGATTATTCATTTAACTCCATAGCTTTTTGCACAAAGACCTTGATGCTGCACATCCCTGTTGTAGTTTGCTCTTAACTTGCATGATTGATGGTCCCACTAGCATTGCTTAGCTTTCAATTACAGTACCTTGAGAGTGATAACAGTTATTTCTTAACAACTTGATATGGCCTTTAGTACCTTTTAAAAACCTCTATGTCTGTTATAAATCTTTATGTTTAAATGCACACACATTCTGTTTTCCATATCCTGTTCAAGTTTACGACATCTTTGTTCTGTTCTAACATGGCATTACACTACATGTATCACTACGACAGCCGACAGTCTGGGGACAATTTACAGCTTAGTGCTTCACAGTAGTTCACCCTCTGTGCACAATTGTAGCCTGCAGCCTCCAAACTAAGGCAACTTTTGTGGTCTCGCGGAGGATGACAGTATTTTCCACTGACTTTGCAGAAGCACAACAGATTGGAAAATGTGACAGCAAGGAAAATGTGAGTCCACATAGTCTGATTTTAACAATAGCTCATTCTGACTCTCTTCACTAGGGAGCAACATAGGGGAGATACTTGCGAGTCAGATGCGTAGCAGCTGGAAGACATAGATACGCACCAGGCTGCATGAGGTCTGCTTTGGGGTTGACCCTGAAGAAAACATGATCTTTTAAGGGCATTGGATAGCAGAAGCAAACCAAGGAATGCACAGTTGCCCCTATTGCCAGCTTCCACAGCACACTGTGTGGGAAACTCAGCAGCTAGCCAGAGGGAGCATGTGAGGAGTTAATATGGGAGAGATGGCTGTTGTGTTTAAGTCACAGTTTAGCAGACCAGTAGCCATGAGGTTACCACTTCACAAAATACAGATAAATATGGCAATGGAGGGAGGACTCATGATCCCAGTTTTGTTATTCTGCTCATTTCTTTGTAAACAGTCACTTGAACTCACTACCAAACAACTGTGTTAATGCTCCAGTTAGTCATTGCAACTCACTTACCATAGCTTCTTGAACTGAAGGGTGATATTTCTTTTTATCAATATATTGGTATTGATTGACAGTGCTCTCAGGGATTTCAAAACCACTGATTAACAGATGCTCAACAAGTTGTTAAGTAATGTTATGTCTCCAAATTCAGATGGAGTGGTCATAAACAATAATTTAAGAAACATCCTTTAATTGTAAGGATTGTACGTGCTGCGTCTGTAATGCACAGGGTTTGACGTTAAGATTTAATGAGCATTTGATGTTCTCTTCATAAAGAAAACCTAGGCTGCCCACATGTCTAAAAAGCTGGTGTTATGTGCTTAAAAATAAGATAACGGAAGCTACTTCAACAAAGAGTTGCTTGGTACAGTGAAGTCTATATATATACTGGACAATCAGAAAGCAATTCCTCACACACTTAATTAAAAAAACCCATGCTCAGAGCTGCATACTTAACGACAGTTGGATTATGATACTCAAAGGAAGACTGCAGTCAGTTAATAAAATCACAAGTGCCTCGAAAGTGTCTTGTCTCAGGATAATCCTTTAACTCCACTCATAAGTTAATCAGTAACCATGTGAATGGTAGAGCAATCACTGTGGAAACAGACATATGCTGTACTTTGGAAAACATTAAATGCTGAAAAGGTTAGGAGGTGGAGCAAAGTACAAGACAGTTAAATCAGGCAATGCTTCAGAGCTAAATTTTGATTCAGAGGACAATGCTTTTACAAGATATATTTAACCCTCACAGGTGGAACCAGCCCAGGCTTACAAAGCATCTGTATTTACATATGAACCAGTGTGATTTCTGGATGTTCTCATTAGGAGCTCAGTTTGGGCATCTTTTTAGCTGACCCTGCCAAAAAGGCCAGATTCGGAGCTCTGACGTCAGATACAGTAATCAAAACACAAGTGTTTTTGATGTAATAGTATAATTTCTGATATTCTGTGATGAAGGACTAGTGGATCCACAATCAAACAGTGACTACACATAGAGAAGTCCAGTCCTTAAATTCTGCCCTGTAATGTTAGAATATTTTCATATTTTTTTCCCCTGAGAAAAGGTGGAGAATCTGGTAGCACATCTTCATTTGAAGGAATAGGATTTGATTAATCTTTGGAGAAAATCTTACTTTTAGATTTTTTAGGAGCTCTATCTATAATCTTGTGCTGATTTGGTTTTCTGTGAGGACTTCTTTTTTTTTTAAAAAAAAAAGGTACTCTTTTTCCTATTGTATATTGGAAATAAAAAAAGTCAGAAAAAAATTACTTTTTCTTACCACCATGCTTGGCATTCACTAGCAAATAAATTGCTGAGGTTCTTTCTGAGAAATTTGTTAGAAGGAAATATAGTCGAGAAGCATTTAACTTTTAACCTAGCAAAGAAATACTGATAGTAAACAACACATTCATTGCTAAGATGAAGTCAGTCTACTGTGTTGGTAAACACAGGCTGGAGAAATGTGAAGCACCTTGATTTCTCTCTGTATTTCAGATAATAAAACCTTGATAACAATTTAAAATAAGTATTCTACTTGTGTACCATGGCTTACCAACCCTATAGAGACATCCCCTAAAGAAAAAGCTAGCCTATAAAAACAAGTACTCTTATGAAACTGCCTTGATGATTACTTCCTCTGTGTTTTCAGAACGAGTATCAAAGGTGTCTAAAGTTTTTCCATTCGAATAGTGCCTGAATTGATAGACTGGTGCCAACTATGCTTGGGTTCTTGTGAGAGTGCTAAAGGTATGCGGGAAACAATCAGATGCTACAAATCCTTTAAGGCATGACATTTTTAATGTTTGTTGTGCAATGTGTATTTATGTATCTGGTCTCTGTTGAACAAGAGACCTGACTAGCAGTGTACCTTGTACTGCCAGCTGCCTGTCTGCCACGGTTTTGACTTTTGGGCATTAGGTCCTAGAGTACCTATTTCCTTTGCAATCACTGCCAAGGGTCAGGCCATCCACACTGCAATAGCAATTCCTTTTTTAATGTTGTCTAGGAAAAAAGGAAATACAAGCCTTATCCATACTTTCATGGTGACACAGATGAGTCAGACAGAAGCCTAGGAGGGATTTTCTAGCACAGAAAGAGGGAAATGGTGCAAAAAGGAGTCTAGGGGATGTTTTCTCGAAGTGTTGCTCAAAGGGGAGTGTTCTAACCCTTCCTCTACCAGTTTTGGTAAAAAAGTGATTTGAGGTAAAATTTTGTTTGCAACCTCTGCTGAAAAAAATTAATTTTTACATTTAAAGAGGCTTAAATTATCCCCCAAATTTAGCTAGAGATACTGAGTACACTTAAATTTTACATTTGCAGAGCTTCTGTTGGGTGAGAAGCTATTTCACTCAGATATATCTTATTACATTAAGTAAGAGCTTTGTCTTGACCCTTCTCTGGTATGACTTCTCGATATAGGTTAAGTCAAATACCTGAATGTTTTCAGCAAGAGAGATCTGGGGTTCTGTTTAAACGAAAGGCACACATGACAAAGAGGCAGTGTTATGAGGGACTGATGTGAATCACATGGTCTTCAATGGCCAAAGAATGGAATCTGTAAATTAGAAGTATATTTTTGCTAATATGAGACAGCAGAGCATAGAAACATTTGAACATTGATTATTGCTGCTTTGTATTATTAATAGTTTTCTAATGGTAACTACCAAGGACTCATTGGCACAAAGTTAACCAAACTTTCCATGGCTTTGGTTTTTGAATAATTTCTATTAAACTTGATGCATACTCAGCCAGTAATAGTCTGATACTTCTTTTGTTTCAGGAGAAATATATCCAGAAGGTGGTTATTTTTATTCAATAACTGGCTATATGTTACACTGAAATAAGAACTGCAGTTTTTCAGGGGGGTTTCAAGGGTCAGCTAAGGAAAGGCATGGGACGTCTTAGGGGTATTTCAGAAGTTTATCTTGAGTTCTGCTACTTTCCAGTTTCTGTCTCCTTTAGAGAGCTATTTGTTCTTCATTTGTAAGCCAAGATCCAATTTAATACATGCATAATTATTGTAACCTGTCAGAAAAAGAGGTGCTGTAGTAGAATCTGATAATGAATTTCATTTAAATTGGGAAGTGGAAGATGGGCGCTGCTCTTCAGAAAAAGTAGGTCACCTCCCAGTGAAGGCTTCTGGCAAGAGAGTGTGCTGGTGCTTGCAAGAACATAAGAATAAACCCATTTTGTGTTGTACAAAGCACAAAACTAGTATGAGGAATATTTACCTACTTTCTAAAGAAGGTTTGATATTAAGCTAGATCTTACCATATGCTGAACGATCTGTCTTAAGAGTGTAACTGTAACCTCTACTAAAGTGCTCAGAGGAAGAAAACCCTGCCAGACTCTTCTACCCCACTAAAAAACAAATGGAAAACCTACAAAATGCCTGATTTCATTATTCTGTTGGACTGTGTATGAGCAGTATATAGATTTACATTCTCAGTCTTTACTAAGATCTTTCACTTTTGCTCATTTATCAGGAAGAGTCAATCACCAGAAAAGACTAGAAAGTCTGCTTAATCCATATGCTTCATACATGGCATCAAAGGAAAGGTTTGGGGATTTAGTACCCTGAGAATGATATACATCTCTCT
>NW_008824470.1:144524-148040 GCF_000699105.1 Pygoscelis adeliae
TGAGAAGGGAACATTTAATTATATTAAATATTACATTTAATGTAATATTCTACATCATTTAATTATATTAAATATTGAACACTGCAAAAAAGGTAAGCAAACACATCTACTTGATGAGAGTATAAAATAAGCTGCTTTCCCATCTTAATATATGCCTCAGTATGATCTACTTCTGCTAAGTTTAAGAAATGTTATTTCCATACACCCCAACCCCCCTGAACTGGGTGATGAAACTCATATTCCAGCTTCTAAAACTCTCTTTTAATCTTGAATTCAAACCCTTTCCATGTTCTTTCTGGCACTTTTTAGAAACCTGTAGTTTTTCAGTTTTTCATTTTACATCTTACAAAAGCTTACAAACTTTTCATTTGTAATCCAAAATGCAATGTACCAGCTATAACATGTAAGACAGTAAAGCACTTGCCAATGCACTAGATAATATCCTTGCTTGAAAATGAAAACAGGAAGATGTGTTCATTTCTTAACAAAAAAACCACATCAGTTGCACTTCTGTGTGGTTAAGTGGGGTGAGAAAGTGTTCAGATAGGAAACCATCTCCTGGTTTATGAGAGGAGGGAAACCTTCAGCTCGAACTTTCTCTTCTGCAAGTATATCCTAAAGGCATGGTGGAGCAGTAGGACTTTGGTAGTAGCATCTACTGACCCACAGACAGAATATAAAAATATTCTGTACAAAGCCAGACCACCGGTCTATCTGGGCAAGGTAGCCAGTCCCCAACAGTGGCCATAAACAGATGCTTAGGAGGCCAAGAAAAGAATAAGAACAAGGTATGTGTTTGTCGTACTTTCCCCATCTTCAGCTTTCCTCAGCTTAATGGATTTCCTGATTTTCTGTCTTTATTAAAGCTTCAGTAGATTTTCCTCCAAGCACTTGTTCAGATTTCCTTTCACACTGCATAAATTATAGCATTGAAAAAGTCCTTCTCTTATTTCCTTCTGTACCAGGAAGAGCCACCTCCTTGCATGGTTTCGAACTCTCCTCTTCCTGTTTTATTTGCTGCCAGCCACTTCTTGTATCAGGAAGGACAGTAAACAGCAGTTCCATAGGCATGATCTCTAGGCTGTCTTGATTTTTCTAGACATCTGTGACATTCCCTCATCCCCAAATGTCCCTTTTCCCATCTGAAGCATCCTAAACTGCTCCAGAGTTCCTCACACAGAACCTGCTCCATGCCTTTGATCACTGTTACTGCCTCTTGAACCTTTTTCAGCATTAATGTATTCTGCTTGGAATGAGGGGTCCAGAACTGCATACAGCGTTCAAAGAGGCAGTGAACCAGGGCTTTATATGATGGCACCATAATGTTTTCTGTTTTATTTGCTTGTTTTGAGCCCTGAGCAGAAGATAATGCTTTCACTGAATTTGTGGCCCCAAGGTCCTACTCCAGGAGTGGTAATGGTCACTTCTGAGCCTCCCTTTTTGTAAGTGGAGCTGGGATTGGTTTTGCCGGTATACATCACCTTGTGGTTACCAACACTGCCTTTCATTCACCCTGTGTTTCGTTGCCCACTCAATGGATCTAGTAAGGTGTTTCTGCCATTCTTCAGTTGGCCCTTGTCCTTACAGATTTATTAAGTTTATTCAGTAAGCTGTCACCTTACACAGGTTTTTCAGGTCATTTTACTTACACAGCACAGGTTACTTGCATTTTCTCAGGACTTTACTGTAGCATTATATAAGGCACTTTTTTCCCTAAAAGCAACCTTCTTTTACTATAAAAAAAACCTGTGAAGAGACACATTTTGGTGCCCACCCTTATTGATTTGCTCTTCTTACTACTGAGAACACAGGGTTGAACAAGTTTTAAAACTTAGAGAAAGACATGGTCCCTGAACTATGAATTTATATTTCAAATATGTTTAAAAAACTCCCAAACATGACAGTTTCCAAGAAGCAAATATTATCTGGAAGATGTCTTTTTGAAATAAAGTGCCTTACGCAACAACTTATACAACATGTCTTCCTTCAGTGACAGTCTCTGTGGTAAGTGTTTGATTGAAAAGACATCTCTATGGTAGTCCAGCAGACAGAGGATATGCGCAGGATTAAAGAATTAAAAAAACAAAACCACAGCATGGAATATGTTCATGGAGTAATTGTAGGAGTGAGAAGAACGTACATTTAAACCCAGATTTTTGGAGAGAAGTCCAGAAGTTGGGGCAGAAAGCTTGTAGATGCTGATAAAAACATTCAGAAATGAAATGGTATGAGAGAAAAATTATTTTAAGAGCAGCTGGTAAGATTAGAGTTAGGAAGAACAGGATGGGATATGATTTGCTAGTAAAGATGAGAAGTGATGAACAAATTAACATACTTCATCAAAACAGTCCTGTTTTGGCCAGGTAAACATGGGAAATCTTTCAAAACTGCTTTGTAAGGGTAGCATGGATTCTTAAGAACTGCATGTTTCTGTATTTTTTTTTTCTTTACAGACTGGCATATCTTTAAAAAAAAATTTTTTTTTGTTCCCTTGAAGATGTGCAATTATTGAGTTGGATTGATATAAGCTGCTTTCCCATTCCCTGCTCTGACAAGGAACCACTTACTAATTATCACAGGCAACCAGCTTGCCCAGATGCATTTAAGAAGCTCATCATTTCATTTTATACAGATTTTTTGAGAAAGGTAAGAAATTCTTTCCTACAAAAACTGTGCAATCAATGGAGTAGAAATCCCACCTTGTCAGAAAGCCCATGGAATATCAAGCACCTTCTCAAGAATAAGCAGAAGGGGCAGGAGTGGGCATCCATGTTGCCTTTTCTTCTTCCTCACTGTGTGTCACTCTCTCCTCAGAGGTCTGTAATTGGCAAGATTTATTTTCTGGAGGAAAAGCAGAAATATCTTGACAGATGTATGCTTCTGTGCATAATACTTTCCAAGAGGAATAGAATTTTGGTCAGCTAGAAACAGCTCCCCACCTCATCTCAGATTTTTTGGCAATTTTTTTTTAATTAGTTCCACAAAGTGGAGGTGGCAGAGCCTTTCACATTGAGTCCCACTGTCTTTGGCACAATTCCCTTTCCTGCATGTCTCTGTCAGGACTTGAACCTGTATTTCCAAAGGTTCGAGATACTGATCCCTAATTCTACGTGGCTTAGAGTGGGCTTAGGGTAGTCTCTCCACGGAAGTACTAGTAGAGAATACCAGTAGAGAGTATATAATGTAGAGACTACGTTCATTTTCATGTAATCCGAAACAATTTCGCTTTCTCTCTTCTTGTTTTTAAGTACAGATTTAACCAAACAAAACACAAACACTTCATTAACTTTTCCAGGTGACTACTACGCTTTCAGGCTCATCCAATTGGCCTTCAGAGGGATGCTCATCTTTCAAGGATAGGTAACCTCCCTCCCGAAAACACAACTGGAAATGCGAATGTCACACGATCGAAACCAAATCACCTACCACAGCATTTGAGAGGGATGCTCAGGTCTCTCGATGAGCAACATGGCTGTCCTGGGACGGGATTTGCACGGGCGCGCTCTGGGATGCGAC
>NW_008824470.1:148128-148852 GCF_000699105.1 Pygoscelis adeliae
TGCGGGCAGCGCCCGGTGCCGCCTCCCCTCCCTTACCCCACCTCCCGGGCAGCCTCCACTGAACCGCCGACGGAAGGGTTCTATTTCCTTGTCCTTCGCCTACCCTTTCCAAAATCCTCTCTCTTTTAACACTCTCCGTAATGCTGCCGTCGGCCACAGTGTCAAAGCGAAGATTCATTCAGGAGTCACGTTAAAAGGTAACAATAAACAAATTACGGCGCACCTATAAGGAGTTTATTTCCCGCTATTCTGAATATTACAGAATATTTTAATAAATATCAACGAACTAATATAGAATGGATTAATATTAAATAGCAGCTGGAATGTTATCTATCTTTTTTTGCCTCTGATTATTGTAAAACAGTTGAGCACCATTTTCTGGAGAACCAAACTACAGCTAACTCAGTTTGGGGTGCGACTGAGAGAATAAAAACACTTTTACTGCAACCGCAGTGCTACTTTTTGCAGGAGTCAAAGCTCGACCACCCCGCCTGTGCAGCCGCCCACTGATAAGAGGTGGTGCTGCAGCACTGGTGTTGGAACCGCTTCGCTTCTACCCGCTTGCTTTTTTTGCGCTTTCCTCGGGAATAAGCAAGTTAGGGCCAACCGACTGGATCACAGCAATACTCTTTCCTCAAATTGGAAAACGAAGTTATTCGGCAGAACTTTTAATTGTTTGTAGAATTTAAATGGTGGTGGGATTTTTGGTTCCTTTCTTCCCCCC
>NW_008824470.1:150033-169892 GCF_000699105.1 Pygoscelis adeliae
TTATAAAAACACACAAGAGATTTTAATTTTTTTTCCCCCAATAGAAATGGAATTTGTGTTACACCTTGCAAACTTTTGCTGGACATAACTTCAGCAATGATTATGAGATAGGACTTTATTCAGATAGGCTGTGACGAATTCCCAAGCAAAATATCAAATACCTGAATCTGCTAAATGCTAGTATTGACTACTTGGAAATAAAAATGCCTTTATAGTTCTGTATTCTGGAGGTTACAATTCTGAAAATGTCATCTATGAAATGGAAAATTCTAATTCTTAAGTGAGCTTGAGGTAGGGAGGAGCAAAAGACCTCTGACTGGAGTGAGAAAGGCTTAGATACACACATATGTATTTTTTCCGCATGATTTCAACGCTCCTGAAAGTGAGAAACTAATAGCAATGGCTTAGATCAGACATGGTGTGGGCAACCACTGTGAAATCCTCCCCATGTAACTCTTGTAACGCACCTCAGTGCTGGCTTGTGGTATCCCTCTTGGTTCCAGTCCTGGACCTCTCTTGAGCAGAGGCTGCCAACTGTATCGCATTGTGCCAAATTACGTGGTGATTTTCAGATATGTGCAAATTGTGCCAAAGAGAGATTTATTTAAAGAAATGAATCAGGTGTTGAGATGTTGTTATAAATAAAATAGCACCATTTATATGCTGAGTGATTTCTAAAGTCTCTTTTGATACACAAATCTAAACAATCCAACTCTTGTTAAAGTGTTGGTTTGGGGTTTTTTTCCAGTTATAAACAAAGAAAGCCATGCTCACCAGGCACAGCTGAGAAATGGTTGGTTAGTTAGTATGCATAATAGCAATCTCAGGAATTAAGTTGAGAAGAGCCAAATGTGGAACAACAGATTCAGTGGAACAACGTCTCCCGAAGTTTTAAGGGTTCCCTTCTTGGAGCTTGTTGTGTTCGGCACACAAAGTGACAGAGTGATTTGTGTTCCCATGTAGCCTACATGTTGCTGGATCCCTCAGTAGTACAGATGTGTGGATGTAAGACAGGAAATTTCCAGTTTTAGATTCAGCCATTGCCAGATGAAAAAAAGCCACAGAGCATAAAATCATAACAAAAATATTTTTAACATGGTAACTGCATGCCCTGACTTGTTTCTTGATTCCATTGTTTTGGAACTAGCATTGATGAAAGAGAAAACAAAAGGCCTGGTTACTATGTTAAAAGTGTATTTGAACCCTTAGGGTAGGATTTTCAAAAGTGCTTAGCACTGGCCTTTCTTTGCCCCGTCTGACATCAACAGGAGCAGAAGTAAGTCAATGCTGATAATGCTATCCTTAACATGTTCTACAGTAGAACTTATACCTCATGTGACCCCACATTATTCCTCTTTTCTCTCATCTCATTAATGCTCTGTTTTAATTCATTTAATCTTCAAATTGGTTAGCCATATTCAATGGCTAAAGTAACTTTTGATACTTCATCCTTAAAAAGACTTGCTGCTTTTAGGGAATGTAGGACAAATGTATGCAATTTCAGAAGGTATCCAAGTGTCATGGCAACATACTGACTATTGCAACAAAAATATGGGAGTTCTGTTAAGATAAGCATAAAAAAAAGGATGATTGGTCAGAGCTCTCTAGTCTGCAAAGTGGTCTAGAAATCTTGCAAATGCAGTGAGGAATTTCTATGAGGTTGCGAGCGTATTTTGGTTTTAGCCCAACTGGAAGATTCACAACAATAAACTTTTTTGTGTGTGTGTGTCCTTTCTTTTTGCTTGGCTGCTGGTTTCTCTTCTCACCAAAACTAAAAGGTAAAGAGGTCAAATAAAACATGTACTTAAATGATTTGAACATGTAATGTTTAAATACACCTTTGTCTGTTAGCTCAGGTCTGGGCTTTTTTAATGGGATCATAAATTTAGAAAGAATGTAATGGCACAATTTTCCCCTTTAAAATCTGATCTAAAATTGAAGGCTCAAATTCTGTTCTTGGTTACACCACAGAAGACTGGGCTAGTACTAGTCAGTGAATTTTCACTAGTGTCTTACACAAGCACTAAACAAATTAGGATTTAGCACACAGATTTTTTTTTTTTTTTTTGTCCCAAACACTAACATTACAATACATAGAGAAAAATAATTCTAAAACTGTTCTTTCCTGGTAACTCTACTTTAGAACTGGCCTAACATCTATGTAAGCATCTCATTTCTACCTGATGAAAATGCCAAAATCAAGACGTTTTTACAGAATTCTGGAAGAAGTTACAGAAGAATTAATGTTACCAATGAATTGCTGTATGCAGTGATCCAGTTCTTTGGTGATGAACAAGATAAACATGCATCACCATCCTTGGTCATTATTTTCCTAGTTTTTGACCAACTACCCCATTTAGAGATGGTTAGAATCAGCAAAGAGCACTGGAACTTTAGAGACATCCCAGTCTGAACCTGAAATCTGGGTTGGATCATAATCCTAGATTTGAAAATGGAGGAAACGTGAAGAAGTGTAGATCCTCATCCAAACAGCTTGGCTTAGACTCATCAGTGTACTTTTGCCCATGGATTTCACACCCAGACACTGCTGGATGATTTTTTTCCAAGCAGATAGTTTAACAGGGACTTCTGTTGCTTTTGTGTGGTTATTTAATGGAACTGCTCAATACCACAACATTGTTAGAAATCTTTTTAGGAATAGTATCCTCTCATTTTCCTCAGTTTTCTAGTCAAACAGTAGACATTTCAGTGATGGTAGTGTTTTCCTTTATGTATGAAATGTTAATTGCTAAGATAGATGCCATCAGTTTTTAAACATGGAATTAAATGATTAGCATTAGTTTTAATTAACATCAAGGGGTAAGAACTTTTCCTGCCATAACCCTGCAAGCTTCAGTTGTCATGACAACTACTGTATGTGTAACTTTTTAATACAGAGAAATTATTGCTGCTGCTTAATACAACTTTCCAAGATACATTTTTTTCTTTTCTTTTCTGAACCACAGACACCATAAAAGTGAATTCAACACCAACTTGACTGCTAAACCAGTAATATGGAGCACTGGCATACTTCCCTCTCTCAACATGGAAGATTCTACACAGCAGACAACGGTGACCTAGTTACAAGAGGTACTATAGGAAATAAAAATGAAAACAGAGGAAAGTAATATCACAGGCCACCCTTTCTTACTATCAGTGGCTCCTCTTGTGAATAATTCAGAAATAAAAGGATTCTTCATCTTACGACACTAAGATTGTTCATCTACGACAATAGAAAGAGCTGAATTAGAATATATTGAGGGAATACCAAAGCTAAATTATTTTTGAAAAGCATTTTAGAGTATACTTTTCCTCCTTTTTCCTTTTCTTACTTTGCTGATGCACTAGTAGAGTCAAGTGTAAATTAGCCAGCAGGTGGTAGCAGTGTTTAAGATTTCTAGAACTGGTGTATAAATCATGCAAGTTACTAATACATAGACAGAGAATGTATTTCAGAGAGTACAGACCATACAGTCAATGCCTCTGCAAGTTTACCTTCATGGCCAGGTTCTTCCGATGTTATTGATGATGGACGGACATTTACTTGACGCTTTTAAGACATTTCAAAGATTATTTCATGTGCAGGTTAATGGTAAAATGAAATTAATAGGGCTTTTTTTTTTTTTTTTTCTTTCCGGCAGGAGGTGAATTATTAGCCTAATGGTTCATCTTCACCGTAGTCTTCATTTCACCACTGTTTCCTCTGCATCTGCAAAACATAGAAACGGTTTGAAAGTGTTCACATCAGAGTGGGTTTTTTTTTCATATCCACTTCAATTCTAGTACCTTTCAGCTCTCTATCCCTTTATTCTATTTGGCTTCCTTTATCGTAGTCATTAAAGTGAATGGAAAAAAAATGCACTCCAAGCTATCGTTTCTTTGTAATTACTTCTGTTACCTAAGATAAATAATTGCAAACAATATGAGAGCTCTGGATATTGTAGCACAAACAAAATTCTATTTTAACAGGAGAACTGTGTTAATAAGATAGTTCAGTGGCATGATACATGCAGTCTCTGTTAATGGCTAGTTCGTTTCTGAAAAATGCCTGAGGCAGATGCTTGTCGATGGAAACGTGCAAGTGTGATATCAACAGTGTAACAAGGTAGCTGTACTTGAATAGGTGACCCTGTTTGAATAAGAAATTTTGATCCATACTAGACAATCACTAAGAACAGCATAATTACGTTGAAATTACTGATCTATATAGCCATGGAGTTTCACAGCTGATAAGTAGAGGAAAAGAAGTATATCTCCCCAGACCTCAGTTTTAAGAGGTTACGATTAATGCATTCAAATTATATTTAAGAACCTTTCAACAACTTCCCACATTCATGTAAATATTAGCAAGAAGACTCTGGCAACAAAATATACTGGGCATTGCACAACATTCAACCTTGTGTCATATTGGGGCTTGTCTTTTACATTTAAGGCATATTTATTGTTCTTCTACATGTTAGGCAACCCAAAAATCTCACAAAATGGGAAGGAAAAGCATGACTATTAGGATGTAATTATGACAGAAATAGAAAACAGCTTACAGTGTACTGCAAAATAGCTACAGTAACTTATTTTTGTAGTCTGTGCCCTCTCTGATTTTAGGGGGGAGGAAAAAAATAAAAAGAGAGGTAAGCAGTGAGATGCAAGAAGAAAACAGTATATCTGAGTCACAAGTCAGAAACAGAGAATGATTTAGTCACAACATAATACCATCTAAACACAGCCACAGTAAACTAATGCAAATGATCAGCAGACAAATAAAAGGGTCTCACAACAATTCATTTGGCTGAGGTAATTTTGTCTGCTGTGATGTTCCTAGTGACTTCATTTGTCAGTTAATAAGGTCTATCTGTATGACAAGATGTATTCACTTATTTATATGAATAGACTCTGCGTCAGCTAAATTGATACAGCTGCCCTGCACAGACATTGCATCCAGAATACTTTATTATAAGCTCTCTGCCGTTATTCTGGTATTAAAATGAATTCATTGTATGATTTTAGGGTGATTCTTTAAATATTCCAGAACAGCATGCACAGATAATATGCATTTAGCATCATAACTATCAGAAATCTATGCTGGTACAGCAGCATATTGCAAATCCCAGCCAGGGATTTATAGCTTCGCTCAGTGCCTTAACATGCTACATCTCTGAAGAAACAGAGATCTTGTGTCCTTCTTGGTACTTCAGAGGTAGTTGCAATGTATAAACCTGATACAGCTGCCAAGAGCTGTTCCTCTTGGCAGGGTCAACCACATTTTTGGGAACCCAACTTCCTCTCTTCCATTTACTGCTAGTAATTTATGGAAATTATTTTATTTCTTTGGTTTGTTTTCTTACATATTTCTCTTTGATGAATGCTTTGTAATCAATTGATCTTTGATTCAAGGAACTCCCTAGATGTTTTCAATAACATTTTCTCTTTCTTGCATGAATTTGATTGTAAGTAGTGCTAGTAAAACATCATTTACTGTCTTGCATCTGTTAACAGTATGAAGAATAGATAACTGCAGTTGTTTGAAAAAAGAAAAAAATATGATCTATTAATTAGTGTAGAATGTAGTTAAATATTTGGCTGCACATACAACTTCACAGGGTATCCTTAAAATTGTAAATGTAGGTAGTTGTTGAACTGCCTACATTCATGAATTACCATGTGTTAACCTTGCTAACTTGTTAAGAATTCAATGGTGAGTAGACTAGAAAAGTTTTGCTGATTCTCCTCAGTAACCGCGTGCAATTCAGCAGTTGCCTAGAAGTTACAGATATGTGTCAGCACATCATGTCTGAAGTTAAATGGGTTGAACACCACAGCAGCACAGCTTCCAGACCAGATGTGGCTTCTTTGGGCCAGCTTGGGCTAGAGGAACTGAGCTCACATCTCCCTGCAGCTGCCTATATAGATTTGCCTTGAGAACTGAGGTATCTCGTTAAAATCTGCTGTTCGCCTTCTTTCTTTTCCCCGTGTTTGCTACAAATTTTTCACACTGATACTCTCTATAGCAAAGATTGCCACATTAGCATGAATGGGATACCTCAGGTTGTGACCCCATTGTTTCAGACATTGTGGTGCTTGTTCAGAATTTCTGTCCTCCTACTACTGTTAGTTTCAGAAAATAAATAATATTTATGGTAACACATTTAAACTCCATCCATGGTCCTGGATTAGGCATAGGGTTAGGCTTGGGAGAGAGACAAAGCCCAGAGATCCCATTGGTGTGGGGCTGCAAAGAGGCTGCCAAAGGAAGGGGTGGGCTGCAAAACACTTTCTCCCCAAAGACCATTTTCCCCTGGGCTGTGGGGTGTGTTAAGGCTAGGCAAGGTGTGCTTAAACTGGCCTGGTCCTACTCATCATGGAGAAGTATCTGAGTCACATGCTGTATTTTATATATGTATTATATGGCTCCCAGCCACGTAAGCAAATCTATGGCTTGCAGCATGAAGGAGGCTGGACATGCCTATAGTGGGTAGATAAGACATATAAGTGATTTTTAAAGGATAGGTTGAGCACAAACTATCACTGTTAATTACTGTAAAATTAATCACCATTTATGGTTTTTCCATTTCTCAACATCACTATTCATTTGTTCATGATCCACTGAAGGTCTAATCTGAATCCCACTCAATAGGTGGGAAGACTCCTTTTGTCTTTAAATAGAATTGAATGTGGACCTGAAATATTGCTTCTGTACACTGGCTTCATGAATATCAAAAGTTTGCTCTTTTTTTTAATGTGGAAATCAACTTCATTTCTTCATAAGGAGGGCATAGCCTCATTCTCTGAATTGTTGATGAAAAAAGTAACAGTAATTTTATCCCACTGTGTGATGAATCGCACTTGTTCCCTGTTAATTTCTGATGTATTCCATCAGCTTTTCCATATCAGTGCAGAAATTATCATAGCTTAAATTTGTTTATGGACTGTATTCTTAATAAGGTCTTAATCCCGTCCTTGGGTGGGCTTTTTCTTGTTTATTACTTGAAAGGTTTGGTCATTTGGTGCTTTTTGTTTTTCAGGTTGTAAATTTATGGAATGACAAGTAGGCTTTGACATGTGGTCTTTCATTTGCTTTTATTTCAGCTATCCTTCTTTCATAATTTATAGATGCCTTTCATATCAGTACTTGCCTTGTGAAACTCTTTACTTTGCCTATATTACATGTTTAATGAGTAAGGTATTACACATTCAATAAGTCATTTGCATATTCACTTTGCAAAAAGAATCATAATAATGATTAGAAGTCTGCAGTACTTGAACATGATGGTTTATTATCTGTTTTGGTTGTGCACTCTTTCTTCAGTCAAGCAGAACGCTCTTGTACTTAAGGTAATGTTGAGAAACCATCTTCCAGAAGGACAGACATCTGCAACAGCTGAGCTCTTAAGCGTTTGGCTAATTCACAATATTTCTACGACTTCTGTGAAAATACATAATCTCTCCCTGTATTTTTTACTTATCAGTAGCCCCCACTGTGAGCATTCCTCTCAGTAGTGTGTTCTACTGTGACTAAATAAAAATTAGCAATGCCATACTGACATTCCCTATTGAGCACAATAAGGCCATCTTGCTTGAGGTTTTCTTTTAATTTCCTGCCATAGCTTCTTCCTCTTGAAAGCCTGAGTGAACTTTTGTATAGTAGGCATGCCAGGTATTGCTAAACCATTTAGTCCATATGATAGCTGTCTTACTAAGGTAAAAGTTAGGACTCGCTCGTGTTTTTGAATGTTGGAAAATACTCTTCCATATTTTTTTTTAATAATTTTCATCTATCTAAGAGATTATTACCCTCCTGTGTGAAAGGGATATTGAGATGCTAAGAAGCAAGGAAGATAACATGACCTGCTTATTGTACTGATTCATGGGAAAGGCATCCAAGGACATACAGCAATACGAAGAAATCACAGCGTTTGTCCGACTGACCTGCCTTCTCACCAGGCACTGATTATTAGCATAGTCCTAAAAAATATGCTGTGAATAATCAAGTGCCTTGTTTCTGTGATGTGGCACCTGGACTTGTTTAAGGAAGGGATGTCATGCTCACAGACAGCCTAAGGAAGCTTATCAGATGCTGCAGGTGGTGCAGTCAGTCCGTGCATGTCATTTTGCTTTTATAGGATTGACTCGTGGATGAATCAGCCATGAAAAATGATTTAATATATTTCATAATTTAGGGCACTAGAAATTACTGAGGAAAATTGAAGCAGTTGAAACACACTTAAAATTAATTTCACAAGTTGTTTATTTTGCAGAGTATAAACTGTGAACTCTGGAAAAGGATCAATCTCCTCTCCAGTAACCACCCACACTGTCCCTCAAGCTCTGTGCTATCATGACCTGTTACTTCACTTCCCTTTGCTAGTGTCACCATCTAAATATCATTTAAATGTGTAAATTGGCAAAACTTTATTCAATAATTTAACTCTGCCATTCTGGATAACCTCTCCAGTTTCCTGGTTAGATTACTCACAGTGAGTGTAGCATGAAGAGCTAATCAGCTGTAATCAGCTAGCAAGCTTGTCCTGTGGTTGCACATGCCTGCTGTTGCTTATTGTTGCCCTTTGAAAATGCACACACTCTTTTCTCTAATGAACAATTAAACTGATAATTACAAAGCAATGGATAACAGTGATGAGCAAAGTTCTGCAAACTAGAAACAAGAACTGAGGAACACAGATGATATTTTGGTTTAGTAATATTTTGGTTTAATCCCAGGTTTTTGTTTTTGTTTTGGTATTGTTTTTTTTCTGACAGAGCTTAATTCTAGGGAATGGCTATGCACTTTGTTGCAAGAGGATGGCCTGGGAGGATAACTGGGCTGGGATTTGTGTTTAGAATGAAAATTAGGAAAAAGTATTTGGAAATATCAATATCAAGACATGTAGCTGGTAAACTATTTAAATATATTATTTTAGAAATGCTTTTTATTTAGCTAGTTTATAGCTAGGAAAATGATGCACACATGTTCACAAGTGCTTCCTTCTATTCTGTTCTTTTGGCAGTGGGGAGGAGTCAGGTTTGTTCTACATTACTGTTTCCAGTGGATTTCTGTTTCCAACAGTAAATCAATTCCTGCAGCATATGATCTTGGATATTTTCCCCAGTGTGCTTAAGCTTCAAGTCGGGCTACAACAGCAAACCACTCTTAATCTTACTTGATAGTAATGATCTGTTCAGCAGAAAGGTCAAATGCCTACTAGATCTAGCATAACCTTTCCCCCTTCAATGAGACATTGCTAATAATTCAATTAAGAAACCTTGCAGAGTTGACCAAAACTTCCTGAAGTGTCGATTCAACTCCTGTTTAGAAGATCACATGGCATTGAATAATTGCTCTTCCTCTCTGGGGGACCTTGTCCATGACATCTTTGTTTTCAAATCAATCACCTGTCTCAGCTCATATATAAGTATACATACACAGATACACACACATGCATACATGCATATAAATATGTATTTACACACACATACATATATGCATGTACACACATATGGGCATCTGTATATATGTTTATATACACACAAATATATACAAATAAGTATAAATACATCTGTATCTGAACATATATGAAACTGCTCTATAACAATTTATGAGTTACAAGGGTGATAGACATATAACCAAGTAGGACCTTTCAGACCATGACTCCAAATTTGTAAATTTGTTTTCAGATGTTGTCCTCTAGTATGCTTACTGTTTCTTCCATTTTGGTGTAAATCTAATAAACATTATTCAGCCATTATTCAGGTTATAGGGGAAAAAAGATGGGGAAAAAGCCCCCAAAGGAAAACCATATGTGAAACTGTGCTCAAGACAGCTATGTTGGTAGTGTGCTAATAATGACTACTGGCACTTTGGCATTACCCTGTACTGTTTTCCTCTGGCTCACGCTTCTGTAGTGGCATGTAACATCATGTGCAATATTGTCAAAAGCTTTTGTAGACAAACCCAATACGTGTGATTAGTGTTTTCCTTTGCTCAGGAGGCTATTAATCTGTTACAGGAAGAAAAGAGATTGTTTTGACATGATTTGGTTTTTGATGGTGTTTGCAATTTGGCTTGTTCTCATCTTGTTTTATTCAAAGAACTACATTCATTTGTCTACTTACTCTTCCCCTTTGGCCCCATGGACATTAAACTCAGGGTACATACCTCCCAGAATCACAGAATGGTTGATGTTGGAAGGCACCTCTGGTGGTCATCTGGTCCAACCCCCCTGCTCCAGCAAGGCCACCTACAGCCAGTTGCTAAGCACTGTGTCTAGACAGTTTTTGAATACGTCTCAGGAGGGAGACTCCACAACCTCCCTGGGCAACCTATTCCAGTGCTCAGGCAACCTATTCCAGTGGTCCTTCCCCTGTTCCCATTCTTTTACAGATGACCACCACTCTTGCTTTCTTCCAGTTCTTACCTGTCATTGCCACTAAACAGGTGAATGTTCCTGATCTTTTCAACTTGAAATCAGATGGACTAAGTTGAATTACCTTGAAGGTGACTGTAGACTAACCTGGTTGCACAGAAATGGACTAACAGTGCTCTGTAGTGGCTGTTACTGTGGCATAAGGTAGTAACAAATACCTGTTGGGAAGGCACTGCATTAATTTCTTCTTACCCCAGAAAGATCATGTGGTTATGTTCAGTTGCAAACCTTGTATTTACCTACTTCAGATCCTTGACATTTACCTTCTCCTTTGCAATTAAGTCTGTTGTAGGAAATATTTACTTGGTAATAATAAATTGAATGAGAATGATCTACCCTTCACCTTGCAAACAAGGACTGTAAGAGATATCACATCTACCTGTTCTCCTCAGTCTTTTTTTGTTTTTCTGATTTAGTTTGCAATTGGAATTTGACAGATGTGAAAAGCTGAGTTAAATTCACTACATAATTCTAGCTAGAAGAAAACATGCTGGGACCAGATCTAGAATCCCCAAACTGGTGCTACTGCTGCTGCCAACATCCCCACTGTTTTATCTAATGGTTGACTGAATGCATGGAGGACAACATTCATATCTTTCCCTCTCTTTTAGGTAGAAAATAGGCCTTATCATATGTCCTCAGGAAAAGTGTTCTGATCATCAGGCTATAGGATGTTTTGAAACAGGCTGTTTTCTGTCTGGTTCAATATTCATTAGATCAATTTTAGATATCTTGTCATGAATGAATGCCCTAAACAACCTCCATTCTGAACTCTTTACTCAGCTATTATTTATATTAAACATCTGATAAAATATTCAATACCATCAAACTAACTGGAAGAGTGTCGTAATACCCTATAGCCCATGAGTGAAGTTCCCTGACATCCCAAGCTGCTCTTTTTCCTCTCTGTCTCTGCTGGAGAGCACAGCTTTGTGCTCAGGGCTTCCTGACCCTGGTGAAGATCCTCACCTGAAGATCGGGTGTTTTGTGCCATGAAAGGGAAGCACTGGACTTAGTAGAGGTCACAAGACAAAATAAAACTAACTTGCCCTCTGAGGTTTTGTGATGTGGTGTTTAAGGCTTACTCCTTTAAGCATAACATTATAAAAAGCAGTTTTAGAACCAAGAGAGTGCTATGAAAACAGATTTCTTTGAAAAAATATATTAATTGTCCTAGCATTTTTGCTCACTGAAGTCTACTTAGGCAGTTTAAGTGTATGAAATATGCAACATACACACTAGCAGTGCATAATTTAGGATTCTGTCATCTGTGTCTAAATGTCTAGACTAGGTATCCTGTTCAGTTCAGCAGTAGGCCAGCTGTTACGGTTTACCAACTACTATATAAACACTTGGAGCTTGGATAGATTTCAAAAATACTAATGCCTTTTGCTTTTCTAGTCTGGAAAATGACCCATTAGCTCTTCACCTACTGTATGTAAACTACAAACTAGACTATTTCAGCTATAAACTTGAAGATGTTTAGTTATTTCTGTAAATTGATTTATTTCAGTATAAAAGCATAACTATTGGACTTGTTATAAATAGTAATGGACTTTTTTTCCATTAGAAAGCAGCATTATCTTGGTAGAGTATGGGATTAACAATCAGGATTATTAACTTCTATCCCTGGTTCTTTCAATGATTTGTTGTAGTATTCCATGTAAATCACTTTCTCACCTTTCCAAATGCATTCCACATCTTTAACTACTTTTCAGGTTATAATACTGATATTTGTAAAATCACTTGATATCTTTGAATGAGCAGTATTGTAAGTAACAAAAGCTCTTTCTAGACACAAGAAAGTTCAGATGCAAATCTGAATATAACTGTATTGGATCCGTGTGTCCTATATTAATAATATTGTTTTCTTCCATTTTCTTAGATCTGGCACAATAATAAAAGAAATCATTAATTACTTTACTTTGAGCAGACAACCTTGATGACTTCTTCCCTTTGTCTTCAACTTGTTACTTTTATTGGTGTCAGTGGGAATTCCATATGTAGATCCAAAATTAAGGAGATAAATTTGCCTTTTAAAGTACATTGCCTGGCAAAGGTGCATATTATTTAGAGTGTTGGGTACCCCTCCCTGCTCCTTTCACTAGTTCTGGACTTGCTGATATTTGTTTCCATTTATAGGAGTTCAAAATCATGCCAGTTGTAAAAATTAAGAAACACTTAGCATTGTTTAAGTATCAGTTCTATCAGGAAGTGTCAGGTGACTGTTGCTCCTTTGCTTGTATGCTTTACAATATAGGGATATGGCACATATGCTTTTTCTATGATACTAGGTCTTACATATAGTGTTACAGAAGGACACATTCTACTCAGCTTGTATTAAAGATGGCATGTGTAAATATTAAGAAAAAAGCATAATAAAATGGAAATAGTGTCAATAAGTAACTTCATAGTGGATAAGATAGACACATCAATGTCCAATTTTTAATACCTATTACGGATAAATATAGTCCAATTTGCTTGAACTCTGAGAATAATTGCTCCTATAAAGCTCCTTTATGTGCTTGCAGAAATAAGTTTTTTCAAAGGTAATAAGGTTAACAGTCGTTGTCTTTGAATTACTTCAAAGGGAATTTAGTGCTATCAGTCTTCAAAGTACTGAGACAAAAACACTTTGTCTCCAATGCAGCCCTGGAGGCCATACAGCTCTGCACTGCCTGAAAAGATAATTTTCCTGAAATATAGCAGTTTAAATGAGGGAAAGAAATTTGCAACACGATTTTTAAGACCCATCAGAGCGATCACTGTGCTGAAGTAAAACAGGCCCATTTGATTACAAGTGTTGCAAAGCTGCAAGGCTTAAATATATGATCATTTGAGCTACAGGGCTGGGCTAACAGTCTAGATGAAGGTGACACAGTTTATACAAGCAGTAATTTGCTTTGTTTTACCTGACCCAGAGTAGAAATGGGGTCTTCATCTCACTGCAGAGGTGATGGACTTCTAATCTCAAACTATCTGTAAAGTGCTAGCATCCTTCAGCCACCTTCTTATCAGATGAGATGATGAGATCAACATTTCAGATGTTCCTGTGGCTCCGTGTCTTCTCCTCAGAGGCGTGTGAAAAGCACAGCTAGTCAAATTTGACACGTTGATGAAAAACAGAAACTAACATTCTGAATTGTTTTAATTTTTGTTTTTCATCATAAATTTCACTTTTAGCCAGGAAGAAGGGCTAGCAGAACTGGAGAACAAAAGTAGATGATTAATCTGAGTGGTCCCACCAGGAAATCTTGGCAAAACACAGTTAGGGTACAAGGAATGATCAACTCCTTCTGTGATTAATTTTAAAACTTCAAAATTGGCCTATGCAGGAGATGCTGTCACAGTTTATGGAGCTGGTAGGAGCCGAGAAAGCTAAATAAATGTTAGGAAAAATGGAAGAAATTATCAAAAGAAACAATTTTTAATATTTTCTTTATAAGAGATAGTAAGCATAACACTAAAGCTATCATAAGGAGTTCTATGTTCTATGAAGAGACACTGTGTGTTTAGCAAAGATTTAGCCTCCAAACTAAGCAGCAGGACTCTTTTTCTGCTTTACCTGCAAATTTTAGCAGAGACTTAAAAGATGGAGCTGTTCGTAACAGAATCATTACCATGTAATTAGCTCAGAACATTAACTGAAATGCAGGACAAATTAATTTGCTTTACAATAATTAATTACTGGTATTTGAGAGGTGAAAATATTGTAAAGTAATTTTTTGTATTAACAAATTATTTAATTATTTGTTAATTAAAATGTTAAAAATGTTTAATTTGGTTTGCACTAACTGACTACTTCCATGTGACAGCTAAATATATTTTAATGATAAAGATAACAACACAATATTTAGTTAATTAATCATAAATGAATTATTTAATTTGTTTTGCTGTCATTAAATATGGATATGTAAGAGCTATTCTGTTCTAATGACAACATCCTGTACCAAAGCAAAAATCATTTCAGCTATAGTGTAATTTCAGGCTGACCATAATAATGTTTGCTTGTTATAGTATCAAAGTAGTTATGCACCTGGGATTAAATTAAATCTCAGTGCAAAAGGGACAAACGACAGTGATTTCAAGGGAATTACTCTTGCATATCTTGGGTCAACTTCTACTACCCTTTACTCATTATGCAATACCTGTTAAATCCCTGTAACACCCCTCTTGCTTCCTTCCTTGTTTTTCCTGAAAGCACTTTGGCCTGGTATATTGAATTATGAGACTAAAAGTATTTTGCTATTTAAAATGCTTTACTGAATTAGTTTGACAGATGTGAAAGATCACTTCACCAATCCGTCGGATAGGTATAAGAAATACTATTGCCGTGTATTCTTCATTGGTATCTAGTCTTTGTGATGTTCCCACCTCCTATCAGAATATCTGAATGCTGTATACTGAAAGTAATTCTTGCAATGCCTTGACAATAGATACCCAGATAACTGCATATTAAATATAGGAGAATTTAGACAAATGGATAGTGATACCTCTGAAACTGTGGTCTCTCTGACTGTGTAGTACTTCCATTTTATTTTGTGCATTTGTTTCTGTATTCTTTATCTGTAGGTATCATAAAAGAATTAAGACACAAGATAGTCTTCTAGGCTTCTAGAGTTAAGGTTCCTTGACTATAAAAATGTGTGGGAACTACTTTCATTGATTGCTTTGTGCCATAAAAACATCAAAACAAACTACAATACTACATAAAAGCCTTTATTTTGGAAAATAATCAAAGAAGTCTTTTCCAAATATTTGTCTCAGCCTAAGGAAGGTAAGTATAGGGCAAAAAAAAAAAGGGTTTGGCCCAAGAGTTACGCCTGCCAGACAGCTTTCTGAGCATGTGAACCACTCATGGTATCACATAAAGACCTATGTTAGAGAGAGGCTGCAGGAGGCTCAGTCCTATTCATTAATTTGCTCTGTTGGACCCATGCAGGATCCCACTGATACCATCAGGACTCAGGGAGGAATAAAGCCAACCAGCTCCACATAGATTTATTTGCAAGGATCAGAGTCTTAGATGGTGAACATGTGAATTTTGTTGAATGGTTCATTAATTTTTAACAGCTTCGGGGGAAACACAATGAATGACAAAACCATTAGTTTCACAGCTCATAGATCATAACCCACAGAGAAAGAGAGAGAGAGCAGGCCAGGGTACTGTAATTCCCCACTAAGGGCTCCCATCATCAGGAGCACAAACTTCCTGTTGCAAGGTGGGGAGGCATTCGGCTGCATTTGGCAGCAGACATCAATTATTTCAGAAGTTTAGTTTGCTACAGTGCAAGGGTGTAGGTTTTTAAAGAATAATTAATAGGAATGCTAATGGTTTCTTTTGCCAGTATTTTATCAATGTTGGGATATATCTTTAGACTATTGAAAACATATCCATAGATTTAAGTGGATTTGAGCCTTTAACAGGGAATGACCTTGAGAGCAGGTGATCTTTTCCTCTAACTACGTTATTTTTGAATTGGAAAGTGCAGTATTGACCCCTGTACTTTTCAATTATCGGGCTCATTTAAAATGCTTCAGGTTTTGTTTCTCCTAACAGTGCCAAAATAAAGGCAAAAGTAACCAAGACTATGAAAGTAGAATACCCTTTTCTTCTATGCCCAGGAAAATTGTCCTTGCATACTGATGGGCTCCCTCAATAGCTGGAGGAAAGAATAGTGAATCCCAATTTTTCCCTAGGAGAGATTTCCAGCAGTAGCACACCTGGAAAGCTCTGACCTACACTGGAACCCCTGCTAGGCAGGGCAAGACTTCCAGGACCGTGGCAGAGAGGGCAATGGATAAAATGGTTGTTCAGAAAGGAGATTAAAAAAATGGGATCATCTTTAATGAGGTCACTCAGTAGGGGACCAAACTGAATTAATAGTCTCATGAGAAAAAAATAAAAGACTCCAAATTAACAACAGGTTGATGTGACAGGGCTAAGGGCAGTGGAAATTAAGTTCATAATTGGTCTGAGATATTTGCCTTTCTGGAGTCAAAAGTTTAATGGAGGCAATTGACCAAAGTTTGCCTTTAACTCCTTAAATATTATACATAATATGAAGAAGTGAGTTTCTTTAAGTTTAAAGAATCATTTTTACTAAATATGCTTAACATGCAAGACTTGGTAAAATGCGTACTCTTACTGACTTCCCCAAACCTATAACTGGCATAAAACTTGAAATTTTTGTCTTACCTGAAATTCTGAAGTACCATATTTCTGTTCTCATGCTGAGGACAGTTGAAAAATTGAACTTTCGGAATGCTAATCCCAGAAAAAGTGTCAGAAGCTTTCAGTTCATTAAAGGATTATGCATTTCCTGATGGACTTCATATTTAAGTAAATATGTGTTACATCTCCAAATGTTTTTGTTTGGCTTGCTAAACTGCCTTTCCTCTTTTATAGAGATTTGATGGAGGAATGTTTCTCGATTCTGCAAGTACCTGGCTGATGATATCTCCTAAATGAGGCCCATGGTAAGGCGTGGTAGGAAGGAAGGATGCACTGCACTGCAGGAGAGGAAATCTTCAATGGATCTGGGCTCAGAAAAAAGAATGGTACCTTGAATTATGTGTCTTATGGGGAAGGGGGCTGCTAAGAAAGTGTTGAACTGATTAAGTTCAACAAAAAAAACAATTCTGATAGATGAAATATTTTATATAAGTTCTATCGATAAAGAAGAATTTTTAAGCCTAAACAATATATCTTTCCAAATAAGACTTTGATTAGGTAGAAAATGTTGACCAGTTACATTTTAATTTTGTAATAAATCTTCATATTAAAATATCTGTTGCTGGATACTGATGTTGCATTTCATGCCATTTCTTTTGACAAGCAGTAGAAACTCTTGAGTGTGAATTAGGTTCATTGACAGAATGTGTTCAGAAACTACTGTCCCTAAAACACTAATTTTAACACATCCAACATCTGCATTACATTAGATTTAATTCATACAGAATAATTCCAGTGATTTACAGTAAGTATTGAAAGCAATTTAAAACATATGTCTCATAAACTGTCTGCCATAATCTATGTAGACACATTGCTACAGCACAGATGCTTATGCCCAGGATGCTAAAGAACAGGTTTAAGTGTATTTTTGCATTTACTGAAAATCTTTAAAATTTTCTGTCAGTTCTTGACTTCTGTGTATCATATACAACTACCAGCCAGAGCCTTTCTTTTTACTGTCCCTAAATAGCTTTTGTGTGATTCTGAGAGTAAGCATGAACTGATTTTTCTTGGGATAAGCTACCACGATGACACGCTACTAGTTGAGCTGGACGCATACTCAGCTAAATTTATGAGAACTGGAAACATTTGTTTATGGGTGAATCCATCCTTTCATGGGTGTGTCATGCATTCCAATAGCCATGACAGATGCTTTTATAGTTCTGTATATATATGTCCGTTCCTATGACATTTGTCCGTGGTAATTCTACATTGTAGATCATTGTAGAATTGTTGAATTCTACATATTGTTCAGCATTTTCACCTCGCAATGTTCAGGTAAGCTTTTCTGCACTCTCTTTGTCAAGAAATGTGTGACTGACACTGATACAGCAGCCCACTCGTATCTACAGCTAACTGAGAAGGTGACAGCCTGTTGAGACAGAAGATTTCTCATAAAGGAACTATGTAAAAGTCTTAATCCTGCTTCCTATAGAGGTCAGTGAGAGTTTTGCATTTGACTTTGTGGAAGCCAGATTGGTCCCCGGTTGAACAGAAAACAATCACTCACTGTATAGCGAGAATTTATATCCTGCAAAGAGAGTGTCTATTATTAAAATTGACTGACATAGGGGTCTCTGAGCAATTTTAGTAGCCTACAGATCATTACATTTAGTACCCAGGGTTTTTTTCCTTTTATGCAAGAAAAACTCACAGTGACTTCAGTAAGAGTTTTTCTTACTTAAGGAGTACAGGATTGGGTACTTAGTTGAGAACTAAAGCAGCATTAATGACTTCCATATGTCATTGCATAAACCTCATTCATGTGTTTTTGATTTAATGGATTATAAAACAGAAAACAAAAATATTCTGTGTAACTTTTTGTGAGAAACAGAAATGCTTTAAAGATCACGGATGAGAACAATTGGATTTTAGTTAGATGTGCAGTAATTGTTTGAACCCTGGAAATCACTTCTACAAAACAGTCTCTTGTTCTTTTTGTTCAGTCTATCTGTCTTACATACTGTTTCCATTCTCTTGTCTTCGCCTTTTTTATTTCCAAAAGCCTTGTGGGGATATTATGTCAGCACTTCTTGACCTCATGTGGTGAAGTTGTCAATGTTGAATTAAGTATTTTTTTTAATATAACCATACCAATCCCATGCACAGATCTTCCATGCAATGTCCTTGATTGTACAGTGAGGTGAAAATGCATAGGGTAATGCTGTAACTGAACTAAAGTGAGAATGTGGAAGCTAGCAAAAGGATATGAACTTGTTACATAATGATTGACTCAACATATGAATAGTGTTTACCTCTCAGTTTTATGCAGGAATCCTTAAGCACAGACACAAACCCTAGGATATGGGGCTGCAAGGAGAGCAAGACTAAAAAAGAAAATAGAAATAAAACCCTTTGCCTCTGAATCTGTAAATAATATTAGCAGCATCCTTAGGTACTGAAAATAATTAACCTTTTTTTTTGTTCTAAAGATAATACTAAAATACCATATAACCCAGTCCTGTAAGGACAGCTGTCCAAAGTGGACTTCTACTTTGAGCTCAGGATCTGGAATTTGCAATTATTTGTATTCTCTAACTCAGATTTCCCCCCATGGCCATTATTTGGGTTCCTCTGCCAGATAGCTGTAGGCAGACAGCATGAAAACAGCTGCTATTTTTGCATTTACTGTATTCAAAATTTAGCTTGTAATTTACCCGGATGTGAATGATGTAAAATAGTGCAAGCCTTAGATCATGATACAGGGAGTTGATCTTTTTCTTCATATTTATTTAATGAACTGTGCTGTGTTATTCTTTTACTGATGAAGTAAGGAAGAAAACATGAATATGGTAGTCTTTTAAAGAGCTGTGGTCATACCAGATTAGCAGTTTTCAAGCAAACTTGTTGTGCCTGGAGATTTAGGTCAGTAGGTCAGGAATTACTCATATAGAGAAAAAAGGTTGACACTGACCAACCAAGTGGATGTCAAGGCTGTAAAATTTAGCAGCACGTGTTGAAACAGATGTAAGTAAAAACAGCAAATAATGCAAGCTGAAATGAAATAAAAGGATCAAGGCACTGGAAACATCTCCAGGCCTCTTCCTGTGGATTACTACATTTTTAAGGGCTTTACTGAGGGCATTGTCAACTCTTGAGGAAGGAAGACAAGTCAGTAGAAAGAAATGAATAAGCAGTCATCATTTCATACATACAAAATGTAATTTTCTGACTGTCTACAATCTAAATATTTTCCCCAGGAGTTT
>NW_008824470.1:170282-178984 GCF_000699105.1 Pygoscelis adeliae
AGTAAAGTTAGAGCTTCCTCCATTGTACACTTCCAGGCCTTTGACCCCCTCCACTGTTTGAAGCGGTTTCTCTCTCGTCTCTCCTCATTCTTTGGGTGGTGCTTGGTGTCTCCCCTCAGTGTGGTCATTCTCTGTAGTATTGGCTGTGTGGGGCACCCTGGAGCACTGTCTTATGAAGCTAGCAGAGAGAAATGAGAGAATTCATGGGAAACAGGTTGTGGAGAAGGAATGAGTAGGTGGTTATTACCTCAGAACATTTCCCATCCCTCACCATTCCTCTGAAATCCCGATGGAGCATTCCAGCTGAATGATATGACCACTGAAGTATCCTTCATCTAATCCTAAACTGTTTACGTGTCATTGATGAGGAATGCTGCTTCTACATTTTGATTTTAAAGAAATTATTTGATCAATGCAAGCAAAAAACTGAACAATCCCCCACTTCTTTGCTCTCACAGGTTGCTAAAAAGTTCTGTCTCCTCTGTTTTGGATTGCTGACACAGGAGCTGATTGCTGATAGAGGTAAGAGATTGTTTATCAGGACATAGGCGATGTCTTCTGGGTGGTAGCCATATTAATGGTTATGTTTTAGCTACATAAGCGATAGTGTGAATTGTATTTAGCTTGATTTTAGGCAGATAGGACCTCACAGAATAAGTTAGAAATAGTAAACCGTTATATAAACTTGATAGAAGAAAGAATCTTTTTACAGTGAGAACAATCAATCACTGGAACAATCTCTCCAGGGACTTGGTGGAGTTCCCATCACTGGAGATTTTCAAGACGTGATTGGACAGTATGCTAGATAATCTCAAATAGGCTCCTTTTCCCATGAAAGGTTGGACCAGACGATCTTTTGAGGTCCCTTCCAACCTGAGCTGTTCTACAATTCTATCATTCTATGATTAATTTGAAAATAGGAAACAAGCCACACAAACGAAGTAACGCAGTAAAAAGAATCTCTGTCCTCAAAAAGTTTTTGTCTTAATGTTGACAGTGAGTTTTCAAGGCATTCAAAATTAGAGGCAGGGGGTCATCTTGGACATCTCTTTTTATTGCCCTGCACACTTGATTCATCTAAATTTCCCAGCAAAACAGACCAGGAGCTTGTGTCCCCAGCCAGAAGCAGGAAGTCCTTACAGCCTCTAGAGGTACACTATTCTTGCTGGCTTTCTAGACAAGTTTTTGATATCTAGGTAGGCAACCAAATTCGATGCAAACCCTCTGAGTCTTCTTACTGGAATTTAGTACTGTTTCCCCCACCTAAAAGTAGTAGTAGTTGCTCACTATACAAATATTTGAAAAAATGTGTATACTCATCCTCTCTACAATGATGTAATTAGAAAATTAAAGGGAAACATTGTATATAATTTATTTCCTGGGGTACACTTGCAGGGCAGTTTTAGATATATAGTGTGTTACTGTGTTATTAGTGACAAATTACTGTGAGGCTTTTTGAGTATGTAGATAAAATGATAACACAAGATCAACTAAAAAGTGGATAACTTGGATCAACATTTAAAAAAAAATTACTCTTCAGCCACCATCCCCCAAACCCTCAGCATTTGTTTTTCATTTATAAACTTTGGTGGCAGAACATTGATCACATTGTGTCAAAGACTTAAAGAAATATCACTTTGAGAAGAAGGATTTAGTTGAAGAATGTACTTTGTTAACAGAGATGGTAGTAATAATGTATGGAGTGTAATATAAACATACGGCATGGCTTCCAGCTGTTTGGCTTCAAGGTTATTATGTGCACTGTGAAAGAATAAATGAATCTTTCGATAATGCAGCAAAACATTTTGGAGTCCATCAGTTACTCTTTCTGAAGACGTAGGAAAGTTTCCTTTCACTATTAATTCTGAGGTACATAATAACCTCGACTGGGTAGATCCTAAAAAATTAGAACAACCAGTGAATTTTGAGAGTGAACTTAAAAGTTAGTTAAGAAAATCCATTACCTTTTCCTAGATACAAACATATTCTCTGTCCTAAAATTGTTAGCTTTCCAGAAGGAAATACAATTTCAAGTCAGCAGTACAGTTAATATTATTTCAAAGTCTTCTATTCTGATACTGGTTTAAATCTAGGCCAGTATAAGTGAAAATTTTGGCAAATTCAGCTTTTAGAGGAAATATATATTTGGGAGAGTTGTCTCAAGTCAGTGTGTACTAAAAAGGTGGCTGTATTTTTCTGATTTCTGCACTTCTGATTTTTTTCCTTTTTTATGCCAGATATTCTCCAAACTGCATTTGAGGGAAGTTCTTTAAGACGGCTTTATTGTTTTTACAATACTTTTGAGGGATCACATTTTCAATGGGAAAGTATTTCTACTTCTTGAGCCATTTCTTGTACATGTGTGTAAACTCTTGACAATATAACCTGCATCCATATTTACACCTAGGAAAAAGTGTACATATCCAGAAAAAGAACAGAAGCTGAAAATGAGGGTAAATGCAACATAACATTTGACTTCTAATGCTTGGGTTGAAGGAGACCTTGTTCTGGTGTCACCACATCCCACTGGGTACAATACTCTTCTTAATGAGGACTAGAAAGTTGAGTTTTAAATCAAATATAAGGAACTTCTTAACTCGGTAATTCCTTAAGACATATCATTTAATGAACAACACTGAGATTTAAATATGAAACGTACAAATTGTGCAATGTGTTGAAAGAGCTTGGAATTGACTGAATGAGACTTGATATGCTTAGGCAGATGGGAATCCTATTTGTGAACCTGCATTTAAGGGCTGTTATTTTGGCCATAAAGGCAAGTACAATTTACAAACAAGAACTTCTCTTGTTAACCTCCTGATACTTTTGCCAAGAAATTTTAGAACTGTAAGATAACGGAAAGTAAGAGACATGATTTAAGAGGTTAAGTATCTCTTCAGTCTGGTCTGTGGGCTCCGGCCTGAGATATGAAGGTGGCTGCCAACTCACCAAAATATAACAAAAGTTAAGCAATGAAATGAATTACAGTCTTTCTCCTAGGTGTTTCATTTCAGCAAATGGCCTGCATGTTGGAACAAGATACAAACACAGTAATTACGCCTGTACATAATGCAGGGCTGTATGTGTGTGTGTATATATACAGTATTATACAGTAAAGTGAACTTTTTGTTATGCCATTATTTTTCCATCTTTGCATCCAGATTTCACTTAGACGAAAAATGACAGGATTTAGCTCTCTTACTGTCATTTCAGGAAAATGTTCATGTTGGGAGAATGGCCACTGGGGAATTTGGGTTTACCCAGTGAACCAGAGCATAGACAACAACTGTTTTTGTTTCTTTGTGTTATTCTGTCCAACTCACTGGTATTTCTGCATTCATCTTACAGCACTACACTTGACCCCATCTTCCTATCTGAGGTGAAGCTATTCAGCACTACTATCTTCTTTTCATCACTAGCATATTTTTTTTGTCCTGTCTTGCTGTTAATAGTGTTCTTGGCTGGCCTTCTGCATTGGTCTTCACTGTTACACTATCAAAAATTATTTTCTCAGTTCATGTAATTTAGTCCGTGATTTAGCTGGTTTTTTGCATTGCTATTGTAAGAAAAAAAAGTGCATTGATTGTCCTGATTCTGAGTCTGGAACAGCATGAGCAGAGCCCCAAGCTTCTAGGTAGCTGCTTTAAAGACAAGTAACGAAAAAAAAGAAGACAATAAAACTCCATAAAAGCTCACAGGTTTGTTCACATGGGTCCAGTTATGGGATTGGGGTCCAAAAATTATGTCACTTTTGCATGTCCTTACAGATGGTCTGTAAATAACTTCTCTTTGGCCAGGTACTCCTTTTTTATTTTGGTTACTTGTGTAAGTCACATCACTACCACAACACATGTGGGGGCTCCAAAGGCATAATTACATTTCAGAACTGGGCACACTTGTACAAAGTGCTAAAGTTACTTGTCAAGGACCACAGAGGAAGCTTGGGGCAGAAAAAGAATGGAATTTGTATTTCCCACAACCTTGCCCAGTCCTTGAACCACTGGTACATCCTTCTGTTTCACTGTAACTGTCAAGACTGTGACTTCTAAGTTGTCCAATCTGCAGTCAGGCTTGAGAGCTTTAGTTTTTAGAGCTGAGTGATTTGTAAAAGAAGAGAAACTTGAAGTATTCAAATAAACTTGCAGAAAAAGGGGCTTTGGTCAACACTGAACATCATTTGTATTCACTGTGCATTGCTAATTATGCAGCTGAACCTCCTTAGAATGAGTTTCTTCTGAGAAAGAAAGGTAAGTGGTGGATATTTTTCATACCTAACTTTTCTATAACATACAACATCCTGCAATGCGTGCTCAGTTACAGACAACTGGGCTCAGAAAAATAGAAAAATTCCACATCTAGCATAAAACATAAAATCAGTGAGAAACAACATTGCTGATATTAGGAAGGGTATGATTTCACTTTGAAAGTTTTAACTCTGAGTGGACCATTTCACCCATGTTTCATGGGTAAAAATAGATGAACAGTTTTAGATATTAAGAAATATGAAAGGATTGTGATCCTCTGTAAGGAATTCTGAGAAAAAAACCAAAATGACAATGTTTAAAAAATAATTACATAAAAACTGATTTGCCCCTCTCAAGGAATTAACTTCTTTCTTGTCTTTTTAGCTAGATCTATACAAATTAAACCATTAAATTTAGTTTATGCTGAAGAAATCTTTCCTGATCTTCATGAGTTAAGAGCTTCTGCTGTGAACAGAAGGATGTTTGTCATATATTTCAAAGCTATTTAACATTTTTTTCTGAAAAGAATAATTTTCTTTAAAAAATACTTAATATGTCTTAAAGTCACTGTATTTTAATTGATTTTTTTGCTCATCACTAAAGCTTACCTCGCTTGTTGGCACTTTTCTTCTCCCTGGAAACCTTTGACATACAATTTATTTATTGTAGTTTCACAGTTGTTTCTGCTTCATCTGTCACTAAGTTCTCCTTACACAAGTGCAGAAGTATGCAACAATGAAAAATAACGGCAGGAAAACACTTAAACAAATATTTCCAAGGCTGCAAGAGAGTCTGGTCTGGCATGAGAGGAAAGAATGAAGGTTCAGGTCATGGGGGTAAAATGGGTTCCTTATTCTTTTCTGAACTGTTTTCCCCTCCTCTCAGTGATACCATAAAACAAAAGCTACTAGTAACCCAAAACATTAAGCCGCTGCTTCAGTGAATTTATGTAGACCTGTATTCCAGGAACTGCTGCAACTAACTAAGAGAGAAGCCACTCTTACTTTGTAAGGCCAAACTTCATCAAATTTTTAAGGAATGATGCAAATAAGGTAACTAGTAATAAAAATAATTTCACAATTTTCAGTTTACTAAAATGCACCTTGGGTCTCTGGCCAAGACAGATCTGTTAGATTTTGCTATAAAAGTGTCTACAAGTGATAGCCATTTATCACATCCCCACTGAAAGCTCTCAGGTCTAAGAGGAGAAAAATTACCACTCACTTCACTGAGTATGAAGACAGATGAGACTGCCTTAGCAGTCCTCATTTAGATGCTTTGGGGGAAAAATCAAGATTGTTCACTTTAATCAGCTGTAGCAAATAGAGTTTGGGCATTGATTTCAGCTGCATGTTGCCTGCTTGCAGCTAGCGCAGGGGTCACCTGGCATACAGGTGAAATGATTTTCTCTTTGCACTTATTTCCTCTTCCACTTCTTTCTAGTACAAAACCAAACAAAGTATCTTTAAACTGCTTAACCTCATCTGATTGACAAGAAAGAAACAGAAGTATTAAAAGTTTAAAAGATTTGAAAAAATGTTTTAGAAGCAACCATCTCATGCTTATCATTTACTGTCTTTTATTTCAGCCCAGAAACTAACTGTACTTTTGTGAATGGGCTTAGGTGCATGGTAGCAAGTAAAAAATGGATAAACGGGCAATTTATGAACAAATCTGGACTAAAAATTTGCAGGCATACCTCTGGTGCAGTATCTCCTGAGAAAGCACTTCAGCAGTGCATGGAACCCCTTAGTTCTGAGAGACAGTTCTGCACAGTGCTCTGCTGCCTTCCACACTCTCCTGACCCACCAGCTCCCAGTTACTGTCTTCCTCTCTTTCCTCTTCAAGAAGAAGATAATGAACTTCCCGTGGTCAGATATGCAAATGTGGAGGACCAGGTAAAATGGTATGTGGATGAGTGAGGAGCTGAAAACGAAGGTGAAATAACCCTTTAATATTTTAAACAATATATACATAAAGATTCATGTGGTATTAGCCAAAAGCAAACTAATAGATTTTTTGTGATTTTACCACTGTATTATACATACATGGTTCCTCTTTTGTGCAAAAGCCTGTTCTAAAAACAAATTTGGGTCCACGACACAAATACCCAGGCAGCTAGACACCCAGAGATGTACAGCACTGACTCCAGTGGGACTTGCATGCGTAAATACTGTTGTAGAGCTGAGCCATACTTAGCACTGGAATGCTTAAGGACATATTGGGGATGTCTTGCAGTTGAAGCTGCCTAAATATGTTTGAATTATTAGTGGGTTAGCACAGAAAGCAGGAGAGGCTACTTAAGCATTTCTTACCCTGTTCAAGTTGTTTATCAAGTTCAGCCAAAGTTAAATGTTATGTTCAATGCACTTCAAGTTTTATAGGTGGTATGGGGATAGATACATGAAGGGCTGTGTTACTTCTGCTCGTATTCAGCAATTGCTAACCGTCTTTTGCTTATTATCTAAAGCTGGTCTCCATGGGTCTCAACTATTTGGGACACATACATTTAGCAACACCCTTATGTTAATATGGCTCTCCTGAGATCACAGCTGGGACACAGAGTTTCTGTAGCTGCTTGTGATTAGACTAAGACTTTTCTCTTTCCAGCTTTTATTTCTTATGTCACTGTAGAATCACAGAGCCTGGTTTTGGAACTTTTGCCCACTTAAATTCTGGAGATGTCTCAGGGAGATGATGGTTTCTTGATTTTATTTATTTATTCTTAATCAGGCCTGCTGTCATTGAAAGAGTTTTTACTGTAAAGACTTTTAAAACACTATTATTTCTGAAGGAATAACAAAGCAATATGTTCACATCCACCTTCTCTTGTTCTCTCATTGTGAAAAAGGAAAGTATGTTCATCACTGCATTCATACCAGAGGGTACCATTTGCTTAAAGCTACCATCTAAGTTGCTCGTACAACAGCTACTTAACCTGCTTCAGTTGAATCTGCTGTGCTACTGTAAACTGACTAAGTACTGGATGTGCCCTAAATCCACTTATGTTAAGTGAAGAAAAGGATAAGGCATACCCGATGAGTATCTCTACCACCAGATCCAAAGGGATGTGCTGCCTGAGGGAGTCTGCAGTGGGGGACTGTAATTTCCTGCATTGACATGGCTAGATTTCAAAAAGGATGCTCAATGCCTGAAAGTGGGGTCCTAGGCCAGTACAGATACAACTGGGAGTCCCAAAAACCTCAGATTCCTTTCACAGGAGAGAGTCTTCCATAAGTTTTGGTTCTTGACTTGCTGTGACTAGGTTTGACTTTCCTGCGTCCAACATGCAGAGTTGTACATATATGCACAGTCTTTCAAACCGATGGTATTTCTCTGCTGCTTAAGTGGTGCACAATTTTCTCTCTTCTATATGACAAGAGACTGTTTTACTGTTCTTTGATTCCTTTTGCAGTATTCGTCATGGCTGCCCCAAAAAGGCAAAGCCCTTATCCTGTGACTGCTTTAGTGCAGCCAGTTTTCAGTCTCCCTGTTAGACAGGGTACACCTATACATCTGCAAAGGTGTACAAGATGTTGTGTACTGAGTGAAGAGACATACTGAGTGTTTTCACATGGGGCTCATCTGTACATCCTGGCAGAGGACAAATCAGGAAGCATCTAAGGCTATCAGGAAGTTCTCTGGTACTAAGCGAATTCATGATGTTTCCTATTTAGTAAAGAAAAAAAATCTGCAATTAATATTGTTTAAACGTATTTATTTCTTGCAAGGATTTTTCTTAGATGAAGCTTTTAGTTTCATTCTGTTTAATGCTGTCCTTGCTAAGATCCTCCAAAAATTAGTTGACCAACATTCTACCTGTTTTGTTTTTTCTGGAAAAATCTGGAGAAATGCAGGGAAGTTTTGATGTCTGTCATATTGTGAAAGACTATCAGAACATCACATGTGAAATATGAAGGAAATTAACTACACATCTGTAACATCTGTTTCAACACCTTTTCAAATTTACATGTGTGTTGGAAGAACAAGCAATTCAGGTACTGCCTATTTCTGTAGTGTCCCTGACTTCCAAGACCATGAGTGGGGGGATAGCAGTGATGTTATCAACCTCCAACAATAATATGAAATAATATTTACCAAAATATGTAAATAATGAGGCAATGGTTTTTTGTCTCCACTCTCCTTTCACCATAAACTTTAGAACTAGCTAGACCATCTGTGGTTTGACAACCAGACATTCATTTATTAATTATCTCACAAAAGTGCTGTGGTCATATCTTCTGTCCCTGAAATTCAGCTCAGTGGGAGGGAGAGGGACACTGAAATGGCGTCAATGAAGCACATGAACACGAGAGTAAAACCAGCTGTTCAGGGTGCAGTGCTCTTTTTGCAGAGATCAGTCTGACATACCGCACCCATACGGCACATACCGGATCAATCCCCCCTGTTGTTGCATTAGATGCATAAACAACTGAAGAAAGGCAGAAATGCTCTCCA
>NW_008824470.1:179002-203677 GCF_000699105.1 Pygoscelis adeliae
CTGTGAGAATTCATGCAGACAGTTTTATTGATGTAGAGTTAGTCCTGTTTTGCAGGATAAAGCTCTTAGCATGTCACAGCCTCGTAGTGGGTGTTACTTTGCAGTTAGGGAATTTGGTCAAAATTCCTTTCTGTCTTCCTCCCTCCTTCTTTCCCTCCCCCCTTGTCTGTCTTTAACTTTATAATAGACATATTTGACAAAAACTATGGAATAATTGCTGAAAAGTTGCTTACTCTTAAGGTTTAGTATAGTCATTGCAAGAAAGTGTGTAATGTATATATGGATTTAGTTTTTAATATATTGCATATATTTTATAACTTTTGCATGATGTTGATATTTCCTATGTAATGAATGGCCACGTACGATGCATATGCAGCATGATGGCACTATGCTGAGGGCTTATTGACACTCAGATATATAGCCAGTAGCTGATACTTCAAGAAATAAACAAAGATACTCTTCATCCTATCCATTCTTCTATTTACTGGCACTGCAAATGTGCAAATAGTCATAAGTATTAGATCATTACACCGGTGTAGTACGTATTTCATTGCAGAAGTACATGATGATTTTCAAAATTCACTGAAAAAATTATTGTTAAAAAGGAATGGCAATTTAATGTAAGATAGGGCTAGTCTCACAGCTGAACCTTGTAGGTGTTGAATTTATTAATGATTTTATTGATTTTGCATTGGTCTGCTTTTTCTTTAATTTTTTTTTTTTTTTTTTTTTTTTTTCCTTCTGTCTTGAGTACCGGTGAGCACTTTCTCAGCTGGCTGGTTGCTGAGCAGGGCTCTAAGGAGGGACCTTGAACAGTGACAGCAGCCAGAGCTGATAGTTGCTCCTGCCACTACATATGGCCATCACAGCCTGTGATGTAGGATGCAAAGAGATGCAGTGACAGCACTGTTGTCTGTAACACATTAAAAGACAAATCTTGAACACATAACAGTGCTACCAGTTTGCATTATTTTTATTGTTTATGTTGCAACATTTGTTTGCTCTTCCTAAAATCTGAACTACTGCATACTTGTGATTGAATGAAAATTTTAATGCAGAATATAAATTTCTAACCCTCATTTTACCACCACCCCTCCATATCTTTTCCCCAGTCTTCTAAAATTCACTCCTAGATTTGAAACTCTACAGGATGTAAAAAGAAATCTTTTAAAAGCAGTTTTTCAAATCCGTGTATTAGCTGATAGTAAAACATTAACTATATTGAAGGTTGTACCTTTAGACCCTTCTCATGAACATTTTCTATCACAGTGGTCTTAGATTTTAAATATATTATAGCACTGAAAAATTATGTTTGTATTACACGTGTTGTTAATCTAGTTGATGGTTAGACCATGGAAGAATGAAGGACACAAATCAGTTAAGGGTGTAAATGATATTGTGTATGTCAGTACCATTAGTTCATCTTTTTAAAACTGGTAGAGGAGTAGGTGAACAACAATACGTCATAATGACATTTTCTATCATTAACTGAGAGAGCTGAGAATTTTAACAAGTGCAAGTTTACTCAATTTAATTTAAGTTTAATAAATTTATTTACAATTGTCATAAGCATTGATTTGATACAGATTGGAAAAACAATTGGAGCTCCTCCAGCCTCAGAGTTTGCATAATTGTTGTACTCCATACAGAGTTTCACTCCATAGCTAGTTTCACTAAAATCACAGGCTTTAGAAGAATTTTTTCCTATCAGTCTCTTAATTTCTTCACTATTGAAGCTGCAGATGCAGAACTTCAGAACTCCAAAGGGTATAGTGACAGTGAATTTGCAAAAAAAAATGTAGGGGCTTCAGTACAACCTAGAGCATCAGCTCAATCTTTGATGATTTAGAAATACATTGACTTGAGTTTGGTTTTAGACTGTGCAAATTTCAAAGGAATGTATTTCTATTAGACATATCTTCTCTTTGTTTACTTTCTATTCAATCTCTCTTTTAATTTATACATAGTTCCTTTGTGGTTCTCTATCAGATCAGAGAAGCTCTCTGACCTCTAGGATTTACAGACTGTGCACCTCGTCTTTGCAGAGCAAGTCTTGAAAGTGGTAAAAAACTGCAAAATATAAGGTTTGGTTTTGCTTCTGTATCCTTTCTTTGGGGGGAATGGGAAGGAATGAAGGTCTTTTGCCAAGTTCAGAACAATTGGTTGAATTTGATTGTTGAATGTTAAATTAATGTAGGACTTGACTTAATTGCCACATCCTGGAATAACTCTTGAGTATAGAGTAGAATAAAGATTTTCAATCTTACGGTTTGTTAGTTGAGCTTTTTTTGTTGGTTTTTTTTCTTCTTTTTTTCTTTTGTTTTTGGCAGAGTTCACCTTGATAAATTCTCTTCCCTCCTTACAACTAAGTACAAAAATATTTCAGACGTGAACACTGAACTCCTTCGCCTAGCCAGTCTTGCAAAGGAGCTAACAAAGAAGTCCACTATTTCCTTCCAGTTCTTCAGCTGGTGTCTGGCAAGTCTGTAATCAAGTAATAGCCTAAAAATCCCAGTGAAATGAGAGGTCAGTACCTAGAAAAGGGTAGAACTCGGCTACCACTTCTTAAATGACCCTGTAAACTCCAGAACATCTGGGAAATGCCAAAATAAAGGGTTCTGCCATCCCCCAAAATACTTGTTAAGTGTGGGGCTGGGGAAGATTAAAACAGTAAAAAGCTATGGGACATAGAAAGATGCACCTCATTCCTTTTCTTTTTCTTCCTTTCCTTCTTCGCATGTCTTCCTTTCTCTCTGTCTGTCTGTCCCTTTTTCTAAAGCAGAGAAATGTATTGATGTGATCAGAAAACTTAAGTAAATAGTACTTTAAAAAGTTTTTAGTTCTGGGGTTGAGTGAAGATTTAGTAAAGAGGCTATGATATTTTGTGTTATGAGTTCACCCCATTAGCATCATGTAACGCTATGGAATCTGCTATAAACCAGCATTCTAATCCATAAGATAAATATTTTTTAGTTCTGTAAGCAATACAGTGAATGAGAACATGTGGCTGAAACAAATGGTGATAAAACTCTTTTTTCACCAGGTCATATCAGCATGAAATATGTGTTCTGTCATTTATAACAATACAGGGCTTTATTATTAAAGAGTTGTTTATTCACACACACTACGATTTAAAAAAAAAATCGCAAAAATTTGGCTTAAAAGAACAAATAACATTTGCAAACACTATGCAGCTGTTAATGTCAGTTTATCATTGTGATTTTGTTTTGTTCATTACGTGGCAGCTGGAGATTTGCTCTCCATGGGCTTTGCAGAGGTCAACAAAAGTCTTTCTTGTGATTTCAAAGGCTCTATTCCTGTCCTTAAAAAGAGCTTGACATCTGTCAGGACATAGTCCAATTTGCCAATACCAAACTATTCTATACAGATATATATTTCAAGATATATTTTCAGATGAGGTACTATATATATATGAATGCTTATATATAATGCTAAAGATGGAGATTCTTATCCATTTTTGGTTCTGATTTTTTGGTGGACTCTTAAAAATCTGTCTCTCTTATCAAACAGCATTTTAGAGTTTGGGCTTTATTTTAATGGTTTATTAGAATGGTATAGTAAAGTAGTGGGATCAATTGATTATGTAGCAACTTCATTTGTATTTCATACTTGGTTCTTCCTTACAGATTTGAACTGTAACTGACTGAAACTCACAAAAAATTTACATGTTTCTATTTCTTTCAGAACAGATCTAGTATGGTGGTATGTGTGATCTGTTTCTTTCAGAACTGGAGAAATAATAATGTGGTGAAGTATTTACTTAGCTATAATAGGAAATGACAATGAAACAACTGATTTTATTTTCCAGATTTTTTTGACAAGACTCTGTGAATGTGCTTGTGTGTACATGCGAAGTAAACACTATTATTTTTAGAGGTTGCTTGCAAATGAGAGAGACTTTGGAGTTTTGTTTAGGAAGCAGATAGAACTACTATAATTTTTTTTTTTTTTTTTTTTACTCCTCACATTTAGGAATGCCAGAGTATATTAACATTTTTCTTTCTTATTTTGCCTCGAGGGCGGGAAGAACTGGAGCGAGACATTTCACAGTTTTGTTTTTCCAGACAGAATAAAACATGTAATCTGAAGGTGCTCATTTGAGTGTAATCTACAATTTCAGTGGAGAAAAGAGTGAATTTCCCATTTAGTTATTAAGCAAGGATTGTTTTCTTCAGAGGGACTCGGAAGCTGGTGGGGTATGTTGTTTGCATGAAAATAAAGGTTACACTTCTTTGAAAACCTCACACTGAGTATGTGTAAGTCTGTATTAACTGTTTTGAGAAGAATTCTGGTATAAAGTGGTTACCATTTTCACAGAATTAAAGCAACCCAGGGGAAAGAAGAGGCTTTTCTCCTGTGTAATCCTGTAATCTCTGCCTTCTTGACCTTTGTTCATTCAGCCTATCAGAGCCCGCACTCTTACGTACTACAATAAATTGCAGCATTTTCCATCTCTTCTATTTTGAGTTGTTGTTTGATTTTGTCAAGTTCAGTTGTCAGTCCTGGAGACAGTTTTAAAGATGACCTTTCTATTTAAACTGCTATAAGGAATACCTCCCCAAGGAATTACACACATACATTTCACTCTACATCAACTTCTACAATTTCTATCTGTGCCACCATTTTAACTTTTGAAGTGACTTGGCTCATTTGTTTGAGTACTAGTGAGTGAATTAACATGGTAATGACCTAATTTTGTAATAAACATTCGGATACGACAACATACAACAGCAAGACTGTCTTAAAGCCAATAAAAAGGTTTCTTGAAACAAAGATTATAATACCAAAAGCAGTTAGTTTTCCAAGATGTACTTCTTTCTAATTATCATCGTTACTGGAAGTCTAGGGAATAAAATAATAGATATGCTATTTTATATAGCAGAATGAAAACAGACCTAAAATACTCATGTCCTTCAACTTTCAAGATTACAGAGTAAAAACTTGATTTGTTAGATTTAATTCATTTTTTTAAAAAAACATCATTAAACAGTTCAACCTTAATTTGTCTTCCAGCTTTAACAGTGTGAGAAAACTAGCTTATCTTTTTCTCTGATTGTTATTCTTCTTTTTTAAGAAATAATCTACTTTTCTACTTGAGACACAAAGTTTGTATGAGGACAAGCATAGCTTTTGTTCCAGATCCACTTTTATTCCAAGTGTGTGACTACAATGATGTAAAGCACATAGGAATACATAACTTGGATTAACATTTACAGATCTTTTTTAACAATACATGTATCTTACATTTCCATACTCCACATTTTTCAGATTTTTACAGACATTATTCAGTATTCCTTCAATAAGACAATGAAGGGAACAATCAGTTTCTTCACTGAATACCATTTCATCTAGAATTCCTAGTATACATTTTTTTAACTGTGTTAGAGTGTGTTGTAACAGATGGCTCTAAAAATACTTGAAGAACATATATTTAGAGTAAAACTGTTCTTCAAAGAATACACAAATACTATATTTTGCTGGGCAAAGCAAATTAATTTACTATTTTAAAAGTACGTACATACTAACATTCATGACAATGATTAATCAAGTTTACATAAGAGTTTTAGTGTAATATAGAAGATCAGTCATGTTTATCAATCTAATGCTAATAGCATTCTTTAGTATTCCAGTTCTTTTATGTCCCTGTCTTGAAGTCTTTATTCTTGTAAACATCTCAATCGTGCTATTTTGTACTCATGAGCGAAAGATTAGCAATGAACCAGAATACATACACTCAAGTTCTGTCCCCCTTTTGCTGATTTTTTTTTAAATTGCTATTCAGTTTTAGTTCTTTGTGAGACTCTGATGAACTGAAAAATTTTCAAGATTATTTTTCTGGTTTCTTTTTGAAGGAGAAGGGACTTAACGTCTTATCCTACTGTTTATGAAACATGACTATATTCTGAAATAAGGTATCTCACATTATGTATGTGTTTTTATATTAAATTTTGGCTTTAAAGTCAAGAGGTTTCCCACTATATTGTCAGATGTCTATGTGCTCTGGAAAGTCCAAGTCCTGTACATGCTTGACTCTGCATCCCTAATGATGTTCTTAGTAACATAATAGTGTATGTGCACATTTTAAAATCTTGTAATACTGAAATGTAATGCTGAAAAAATGATCCTACTTTATTATTCTACTTGCTTGTTGATAGGCTCACATAAACTGGACAGACGAAAAAGCCAATAAGCTATTTTCACTGTTTCTTTCATGGTGCATCTAATCAATCTCAAACTATTCATCAATGTAAACAGTAATTTTTAAATCAGTCTTTTAACAGATTAGCAAAAAACGTCATCAGATGTATACAGCCTTCCTTGAATTTAGTAGGATGATGCTAAAAAAAAGATATTGCTATCAAACACACTGTACCCATAATAACAGGGGATTTCAAAGGGACACTGCTGTTTTGATATCTGATTCAGTAGACTACATTATATAGTATTGCAGGTTTATACCTAACAGTTCTTAGATCTTTTAACTAGGTTCATTGTAACAAGTAATTTCCAGTATCACTGAAACACAGCAAAGAGTATTCAGTAAGTACTCAGTTCCAATCCTAGAAAATGTCTTCAGGAAGTGACTATTAATAATATTTTTGATGTTACAACTCTGAGCTGTTAGTATGTGGTATCAAATAATTTCCTATAAATTGAAAGTTTTATATGTAAATGCACTTGCTTGTTACCTGGCTCCTACTGCTAGTATCTTGTAACTTACATTAGGAAAATTCCCCTTTTCTTGTGAAAGGAACTGTAAATTGTGGTATCATTAACACATATACAAATTATGTGAAATTCATTGTCTTCAGAAATATTTATTTACCAAGGAAAAATGACTTTGTAAATAACTAGGTAAGGCCTATGCTGGTAGTCATAACAAACAGATGGAAATAAAAATATGTTTCTAATAACCATGTCTTCACAGTGCAGTTAAAGCAAGACACAAAAGATTGTAAACAAGTTTTTTATCTGCCAAAACATGAGTTCGGAGTGATGCTTTTCTTTTATAACAGATGACCCCACAAACATCCAAAGCAGCAATACAAATTTGCTCCTCATATTTGCTTTGCATATTAGAGATGCCACCAACTACAACTGGGAAGAAAAAGAAAAACCAACCAACCATCAACAAAACAGAGAACCACAAATAGCCTTCATTACCCCAGATTTTGGTATTTAAATAAAGAAAGAATTAATTTTAAACAGCTTGGTTTTTAAATGAATTTAAAAAGCATTTATTAGTGATTCTAAATTCAGCTAAAACTTGAAGATTTTTTGCATTTTAGAACAAAAATACTTTAGTTTACCTTGAAATTAAATTTAATAGTATTCTCTGTCTGAAGATCCAAAACCACTTTAAAAGTGCAGGAATATGAAACATCATGCACCTTTCCAGACAGGTAAGTTAGCAGCTCTCCCTGGCAATACTAGTGCATGGTGGGGAACTCAAGCAAATGTGCCCTGCCTTCAGCCAGCTCCAGTGTCCCTGTTGTACATCCCCTGCACCAGGAGCTCAGTATGGAAACAATCCCAGGCACTTGGGCTAGGGGCACATGGCCCCAGTTCAATTTATTAGTGCATTGTCTGCACCAGCTGCACCGTATTGCTGAATACATGGATGAATATGAGAAAGAGATGATGTCCACAGCAAGAAGAAGGGAAGAAAAACAAGAAGTGGCAGATGCCCATGAGCAGCTATAGAACATTGCTTATTTTCTCAGGTTACAAAAAATGGCTGGAAAACAGTGCTGTAAGGCTGCTTGCATTTATCCTTGTTTTGCATAGGGGGAGGATAGTATTCAGACCAGGGGAGGTCTGAATACTATCACTTGGGAAGCACTGAGTGTGCAAACTGTTTGATTCGATAGATAGGCAGACTGCTATTTCAAAGGACCAGTAATCACAAACATATTCTCTGAAGGTGTAGTTACTGAGTACATTAAGAAATTTGCATATTTCTTTTTAATTTCAGTTATTCAAAGTGTAATAACAAATGAACAGGGTATATGGACCTTGGACATTGAATATTAGCATATAGTTTAAACATATTTAAAAGTTATGAATTTAAACATTGATTGTGGTCTATTTATGCTGCCAAATGCAATAAAACTTTCAGCAGTGCTTTGTACAAGACAAAAATCACAGTAGGAAGTTGATAGATACTTCTGTCTGAAAATTATTTGTTATTTCTCATTCTTCATTTTTACTCCTGATTTTCAAAATCTGCAGTTACAAATATAAATCAGTTGCTCACAGTAGGGAAGTGTTGCTTGCCAATGTTTTCTGAATTCCTTTTAATAGCATATTTCTGCACATATGTATTTTCAAATGATTGGGATTTCAGCTGTGTGAAAATCAGCACACTTGTGGAAAAAAAGAAAAAAATAAATTTCAAAGTGTTTTGTTTTGGCATATAGAATGAATGTAAAAGAACTGCTGAAATGGTGCATTATGAATCTAGTCTCCCAGTAATTTAGAGACAATGTGTATGTTAAAATCACATGGGAATTGGACTATGGAGATCTAATATAAAGTAACAGATAAAAAATACACAGGAGAGAGCTTAAATGTACCTCATTTGTACCCGCAAAAGGCATAGTGGAGTCTCAGAGAAATCCATGATTCTATATCCTAACAGACCAGCTAACTGAATAATTTAAGGTATTTTCACCTCTTTGCTTATGCATTCTCCTGCATATGCATGAGAATTCACATCAAAGAATGTATACCAAAGTAAATGCATTTCAAAGTAAAATGAAATGACTCATGAAAGTGAATCTTCTCATCAAATGTAAATACTGTAACATAATAAAGGAAAGAAAAATTTCCATGACTTTATTTACAGGCTACCTGGGATGGGACACGATTTCCAGAGTTCTACCACCTTTCCTTGCAATGCAACGTAATACAGTTTTCACGGCAAATTTGAGTGAACTCCTGTCTGCTTTGCTCAAGCAGAGTTGTGAAATAGCCAAAGGCACAGCTACTAACTCCAAAATAAGGTGGCCAGTTTTTACCCTGCAGGCTGAATCTACAGATTCAGTGCCTGCAGCACACTTGCTGTTGTGGTCTATCCATGGAGCCTGTGGGCCAGGGCAGGACATTTACGGGGGCCAGGGGAATTGCTGTGTTGTTCTGCAAGCTCTTACCTGCTCCTGCAGATTCTTCTGAGCTATGTGATTATATTTCTACATGTTCTTACTGTCTTTTTATTTGAAATTGTCTCTCTTTGAAGAAAAGCTGCTTTTTGCTATGCCAGCTTGTCCAGAGCAGGCTTGAGCACTATCATCCACTATTAAGTGCCCAAGTGTAGACACTGAGGCTTTGTCTGTATTGCTAAATAAAATAAACAAGGGCCCATATTCTGGCTCCAAAGCCAAGTAGCAAAGCCTGGGTTGAGTCCACACATCTAAACTTTCCTTTTCCTGTCCGCAGCTAGATCTCCTAAAATAAGATGGTCACACTGTAGTCTTCCTAATTGGAATAGTTCCTGGAGTTTGCTATCCCCCAAATTATGCTTGGGAAAGCACAAGCTGGCCTCAGCCAAAACAGTGCCAGGAAGCATCCTAATGACAAAGCAGAGCAGGCAGGTGCAGGAGAGAATTCACACTGTTTCTATATTAGCACACAGATCCATCTTTTTTGCCTTTGGGGTCCTTACAAGCTTGCAAGATCCTGGTACAGCCTCAAGGCTGGCCCCTACTGAAATCGAGACCTTGTGGAAAAGGCAGGACCTGTTAACTTACTCCTCTCTTGCAATAAGTTGTTGTAGTGCTGTTTGGACCTTATTCTGAATGATCATCTTGTTAGAAAGAAAAGTCACTTGTGCCTACTGAAATTCAAATATATAATAGAAAAGAATAAATTCTTTTCCAGTGGTAAAGCAGATTGACTTATTTCTACACCTTACACTTCAGTTCTAGAAGGAGTGATCTAGTTACTAGTTCATTGTAGGAATGGTTTCCCAGGTAAGGCTGACCAAATAGGCCTCAATTCTATGCCTTTAGCAGGTGTGTAACTTTAAATTTGTAGATGATTTCATTAACATCAATGGGACTGTTCACATTTTTAAAGTTATGAAGATATAAGGCAGTATCTTCAGTATATGCTTAAACTCTATCCCCTCCCCATCTTTTGACAGTTTTCAGTCGTACTTTGATAACAGGTGCGTATTTGCATTAACACTTCTTGAGACAGTATGTCTAGATAGTCACTCTCATACAAAAAAGAATATTCTTTCCTCCATGCTTGCTAATTTTTATTTCATATTCAAAATACATTAGCCTTCTCTTCAATTAAAAACATAACATGTGACGTGGAAGTCATGAGCAAAACCCACAAAATATCAGACGAACTATAGAGCGAGTACAGTACAGATACTTTTGTAGAAATGGGAGGCATCTATAAATATTTCTGGAAGAGAACTAAAACACAACATGTGACAGAGAATTTATATGGGACGACATTCTGAGCGGGTCTAATAAGAATAAGCTCTCTTCAACAAGAGACATGCTATTGCCGTGTACTGGTTCATAAGCATTTATAATTAATAGCCACTTATTATTGTTGTAGTTATTCGTGCTGATTTCATTCACTTGTAAGTTGTGGAAAGCACTGGCACTCCTTTTCAACCCAAAATCATTGGTTTAGATAGCACTGAATGTATTTTCACTTTTCTTCTCATTTTGCGCATTGAAATCTTCCTCCAAACAATATGTAGTGTAGGTATTTCTTTTCCTCATCTTGAGGACTGCTTAGCAGTTTGGGACGTTAAAAATATCTCTAGGCACATTTTTAGCCTGGTTTCCTGAGGAAACAAGGCTTAGGCAGTCATGCTGTCTGTGTGTCTGTGTCTCTCTCGCTAGTACCCTGGAGTCCCCTTGGGCAGTTTCAACAAAATTTGACAAAGACATCGAGTTTTCAAAGATATTAAGCTCTTTCAACTGGCCTGCACAAAATATTGCCCAGGGGCCTCATTCAGGCTCCAGAGCTGTTTGTTTGATCCGTCAAAGTTGAGTTGTTCTGTTTAGGCTCACCCAGCAGCCAAGAAACAGCAACCAGCCGGGCAGTCAGCTCACGGAGAGCTGTCAGTCAGTTGGCACAGCTGCGATTTTCACCAAGCCACAGTGCGTGCTGTTTCTTGCTGGGCTGTCAGGCCAAGAAAAGATAGATAGGGACCAGACGGGTTGTGGGCAGGCTCATGCAGGAGTAAGGATATGGCTGTGTAGGACTGCAGGGCACTTGGATTCAACCATTCTATTAAATAAATATAAAAAAAAAACCCCAAGAACAAAACCTCTATAGCTTTATTTGGCTCTTGTCACAGAACTACTTAAATGATGAAGCAAAACACAGGGTTCAACACTCACTTGCTAGCATCCAAATAACAGCTCTCAAAACTATGTGCAAAACAGGTCTGTAGGAAGCAAACAATATCTATGAGCTACAGGAACAGACACGCACATCCAAAACACGTGTGAGCATGTGTGTGCATGTAGATATATATGCATACTTGCATATGAATGCAGTAATCCTGGAACCTTCATAATTTGATGTACATAGTCCGTATAAAGAACCTCAAATTCTGTGCTCTCGTTATTTCCCCTGCATTTTGGCAACAGGACACTCATTTGTTAATTCACTCCTAGATGGTGGAATAGAGTATTTGACCACTAAGATTAGGATCAAGCCCACCAATTTTACTGTATAGCTTACTGATTTGGTTTGTATAAATAAGATTTTTGGATGAACTATGTTGTTTGTCACCAGCAGGGCTCATATTACATAATTACAATGTGAGCTGCAAATAAGCTGCGCAAGGGCAATGGTGTCACAGAAACATTCTAGTAGTTCTAGTAAGCAGCTTTGTTTCAGAAAAAAAGTCAGAAACTATTTCACAAATTTCTTTCATTGCCAAAAATCTATCCTAAAATGTGTTAACCATTTGCCTTTACTCTTTGCTGTGAACTGCTGTCTGTCTTTGGTTAAGAACTAAGTGATTGGAGCCAAATGTTTAAGGCAACAATTTAATATTTTTGTTTCATTTCATGAAAAGTCCATATTAAAAATGAAGAAAAAATTGAAGGGGGGGGGGAAGCATTTGGAGGGCATAGCAGAGTGGACAGCAAATGTCCCGTAAGTAACGCCAACAGGCAGGAAATAACATATATTAAATTCAAAGCAGCCATTCGTGTCTTCAGCCTCTCCAAGAATGCTAGTACAAATCCAGCTGGCACCTCAGGTAAGTTCTCCAGCCACATCTGCCTGACGCATTTGGCTGTGTCTGATACTTTTTATTTTTTTCTTAAGGAAAGGTCTAAATGCTAAGAAAAGTATAATTCATTTATTTCAGGATTTCAAGGAACAGATAATCCACCACGTGGCAACATTTCTCCTCATCAGCTTTTTCCTACTGTTGTAATGCTGAGCAGGAACGACTGAACAGCTATGACTGCCATGCTTCATATTATTTAGAGAGGCATAGCTGTATTTCCATCATGTGTTTGCACTGTAGTTTTCCTTATCCAGCAAGATGCCCAGTTATTAGCTTGAAGAAATGCTAATTTCTTGCTGTTGCACCTAGAAAGCCCTGAAGCAAAGATAGTAGTACATCAGCAAGCAAATAGGTGTTCATTTTGAACCATATAAAGCATTAGCTGGTTAGCATCGAGTTTGTCCAAAATGTTTTTATAAGATACTAGAAATCATTTTACATCACAAATTATTTGGCCAGATCCTTCTTTCATTTAATTCTGTTGACTTTTGGCTTAAAATCAGGAAGGATTTGGATAACTCTGGCTAGAAATGGGCTGTAGCCTCAAAATGTGAATCTAGATTTTCAAATGCCTCTAACTTGGAAGTGGGGTTTTGTTACAAGCTGTCTTTCTTTGTAACAGCAGGACAACATGGGATTATGGATTTTAAATGCTTTGTATTTTGGTTATGTATTGTTCAGCTCGTGAAAGTACAAGCTACTTGTCTACTTGAAAGAAACATCTTTTGTATATCTGCCTGCATGCAGTCACCCTGGAAAATTGTATATAAATTCACAGTTCAGTCTGAGTTAGAAGTGTCTATGTGAAACCCCAAAATGACAATATGCTATTGCACAAAAAAGGAACATTAGAAATAAAGAAAGAAGTGCACTATTCAATCTATTCCTTTATGTCTGCACAGCATCAGGCAAACAACCAGCTCTCAATAAACCATAAGAAATAACAAATAAGCACAAGAGACTACAACTGAAATAATCCCAAATAATTAAGGCCAAGTAATTACAGCTTTTTAGATATATTGACTATAAAGAAGTGTTTTACTTGAGGGAACTTGAGGTTAACCGTATGGCATACTGACCTTAATCTTCAAAAGTACAAGAATGAGAGGCTTTTGATGAAGCATGGCTTTGCTATATACATCTGTGACACAAGAGAACAAATTATGTAGCTCTGTAGATAATTTGGTAGTCTTTATTAATAATTGTAGTTATGCACTTTAATATTACAGCAAACGTTCAAGTATAATGTTTTAGTATATAAACTGAGCAGCGATGGAGCCAGGAAATCAAGTCCCCTATGCAAAACAGTGACTCATTGTAGTATGAATCATTTATGTCTAAGAGCAAAACTGGTCCTATTGTGTTTTGCATTGTGTCAATATTTCCATGGTAAATCATTGTTTTCAGGGCTTCTATCCATGGAAAATGGATTTTTTATTAAAACTGGTACACAAAACACAAGGCCAACAGCACAAATGTTAATTACTGTAAGTAATAGGTGTTTTCCCACACAAAAGCAATTTGGGCGATTTGTATAGATGTTCAAGACAAATTTGATTTTCAAATTGATATTTGAACCATATTTAGATTTTGTGAACTTGAGAGTAAAACATCTGTGTATTTCAATGTGTCTCATAATTGAGCTTTTATACTTTTGTTCATTCTTTCCACTATCTTTTCTCCCAATCCTTTCTACTTTGTACCACAGACATATTTGCTTCAGGATTTGTTTAGCTACAGGTAAACCTGTAGGTAAACCCACTGGACTTCTGAGGGCCTGATTCTTTTCTCAAAACCAGCAGACTTTTAGCTCCCTGTGTGTTCCTTGTAATTGGATTTATACTTATGGTTGATTTCCTAAATATTTCATAACAGGTATAATGAAAATCTGGGCTACAAGTATAAATGTTTTTAGTCCACAGGTTTTGATCAAACCTTCATGATCAGAGCAAGATCTTTCTCGGTAATGACAGTACATGAATAGGCCTATGTTTGGCAGACAGACAGTTTGAACCCAGGTTGCATTGGTTTCAGGTTGGTATGTGACTGGGATAACTGAAAATTCAGGTTTGACAAACTCCTACCGCTTAGCAAAATTATAGAGATGGAGGTGGAGGAGATTTTTTTGTCCAGTTTCAGAGATGGGTAAACTGGACATTTCTATGTAAGCCAGTTATGCATGTAATAAACATCAGTAATACATCTGTAGAATCTGAAGATTTTCCACCATGAAAATTATTTTTTTTCTTACCTCCTTTTCTCCAGATTTCAGTGCTTTGTATGAAAGCATACAAGTGTATGCATGCATGCATGCATTTCACTACCAGGCACCTACCCTGAAATAAGTAGGGGCTGCCTGACACACTTTGGTGATGGTGGGGGGAATTTAATAAATGTTGAAAAAGATTAATAATAGTAGGGCATCATTATGCATTCTGAGTCCTGTGAAACTTCTTTATTATAGTATGGTCTATGAATATTTGAAATGTTCTGGTCTAATTCAATGGTGTTTTGTCTCTGGGGTTCTATTTTGATTCTTTTTGGCATGACTCAAAACAACTAGGTCAAGTTTATGCCAAAAAAAAATGTACCTTATACAAATTTTTTCTAAGATGAACTTTCACCTCTGAAGATATTATGGGTTTTAGACACTTTTTGCTTTTTCAGATATGCTGTTTTATTCTTACACAGTCTGTTTGTTGTAGCCTTCACCTGCCCAAAAATTTTAGAAGCAGTATTCTTTTGCCAAAATGAGGAATTATCTTTTCATCCATGACTGTATCTATTGCTAAGGTAAATAAAATTACCACCTCACAATTATGACAATAACTATTGAAATTAGAAACACTGCTCAAATTATCATTAAGATGTGTTTCAGACAGCAAATCAAAACCCGGGTAAGTATTAAATAAAGCATCAAATAAGAAACGTGACACTGCTTACTAAATACTGAGGACAATTTTTTTTTTTTTTTTAATAACTAAAAACTGGTATTCTACCACTTTCTGTACAGTATGAGAAAGTCAGCTCCAGAGTTAGAATGAAAGTACAGAAATCTAAGAGCAGTTAGCAGGGTTTAATTTTGCAGTCCTCAGATAAAACCCACACAGAAAAGAGAAAATGAACTTGCTTGGGACTAGACGTTTCAGTGTTTCCAAGTAATTAAAATAAGACTAAAAAGAATCCAAGAAGTATGATCTGTAATCTGACATTTTTGCTCTGACTCTAATGTCATCTTGGAGCTCTGAGAATGGGGACAATTATTCTTTTCTTATTATTATCTGATTTCAAAGCATGAAATGATGCGACATCTTTTAACATGGACATATATAGTTGAGGTCTGCCTAGATCCTCTTCTTTGTGCCATGTGGCATACCTTGCCTTTCTTTGCAAGCTCTTCTCATCCCTTCTTTCAAGAAGTCTTATAAATTTCTTCCACTAAGGTCAATACTAAAACACTCACTGTCTTCAATATTAAGAGCTTTAAAAAAAAAACCAAAACAACCAAAACACCAAACATTTTAAGTTTTGGTAAATTAAAAGAACAACTCAGAATGACTACATAACTGTGGTAACTTCACTTTTGTCATCACCTGTTACCCATGCAGTCATCTTCTATCACTTGTCTCGTGATAGTTCCTTCTTTTGCAAAGAGATTTGCAAAATCCCATGGAAAATAATGAGATTTAAAGATCTGTGGTACAGCTTTTTTACGTAGGGTGCAGAGACTCCGTTCTTGGTTTGTAATCTTCAGTGCAGATTGGAAAATGATGACAGTTAAAGCTTCTATCTGCTAAGAATCAGATCCAGTGTGGATGGCCAGATATTTTCCTTGTACATCCATACTTGTGTAAAGAACAGGATGAGAATTCTATAATGGCAAATTAGGAATTATATATTTACTGTACTTAATACTTAAAAATAATCTGATGACTTATTTGCTAAATGAATACATTAATGAGTGGCTCTTTGAGTGAGCCAACCTCAGTTTACTCTGACCATTTTGTAGTACACATGTAACTTACATGTATTCACAGGGAGGTTAGATGGCCCTCAATTCAGAACCATTACTAGTAAAACTTTCTTCTGGAAATTGCTGGTGCAATTTTGAAAACCCAGATAATTAAGACAAAAAATTGCAAAGGACTTAAATTCAGATATTCAGAATCACCTGTATCCCCCACTAATTGGCAGACAGTTACGAAAACTTTTATGCATCCAGCTACAATCGGGTGCAATTAGCAGTTGAGGTGCAAACAGTTTGTGGTGCAAATATATACTCAGTTATTTTTCCACACAAAATTGAATGCACATTTTTTTAAACTATTTCTGTTCCTTAAAAGATAATTCCACTACCTCTGGAACCAATACATAGGACAGTAGGATAGTCTAGAATTTACCATGCTTTATTAAATTGAAGTTGAAGATTTTTCCAAACTTTACTTTTTCCCTTTACTTTTCCAAAAGTTATTATGAAATAAACAAGCTTCAGTAATAAAAAAAAGGAAAATATAGAAAGAAAACAAATACCAAAAAAATGACCACTGAATAATTGTTTTTAAATTGTCAAGAAAAATATTATTTTTACTACTACAAGGTATTCAGGTCTAAAATTAAGAAAGAAGATGAAGAGTTTTTTCTAAAATTGCCTTTTTCTGCAAAAAGTTAACATGTTGAACTCCTACTGCCACTTCTTATTTTTGTGGGAGAAATCTTGTCTTTCTGGATTTTTGTTTTTCTTTTCCTGTTCTGGCCTAAATGTAATAGCATGAGTTCAGGTTTTGACCTGAAAGTACTCAGGGGAGAAGATGGGAGAAATCATCATCATTTCACTTCTTGGAGTGGAAGATTACTGACAACAGTGCACCAGCCTACACAAAACATGTGGGAGAAACAGATGGGAGTAAAGATCATAATCTTGTTTTCTTCTCCATATGAGTCAGAAGAGCAATTCCTTGTGTGGGTGATATGTACTTCATTCAAAAGGATGTGACATTTCCATTTTGCCCTTGCAGCCCAAGAAACAAGAGAAGTATATGTCACAAATCTTCTGACTCCAAGCAAGGAGGAGGTGGTCAGGATGAAGGGGAACAGTTAAAGGTCTTCTTGGGTTTCCTGTGGTATACTCACTGTGGATACTGTAAGAAAATATTTCTCACCTGCTATAGTCTTTACTTTTCCAAAAGAGAAAATTTTCTCTGAAGTATTAGTCAGTGTCCCGTGAATACGTTATCTCTGGCACAGATTTTCTGAGTGCATCTGCAGGGGGAGGTTGCTCTGTAACCTTTCAGCAAAGGTCTCGCAAGAGGCACTGGGAGCTCCCTCCAACATTTTACTCATTCAATTATTTCATCCTTGAAGCTGCCAAGTGGGACTTCAGTTAATGCCTACAGATAATTTAGCTATAATACACTGCCCACTGCACTCCATGGCAAGGCAAACCTGCATAAGCTCTCAGTATACTTGCAACGTAGTAGGATTTCTTTGGAATAACTGTTTAATTTGGAAGCTTGCTGCCATTAATAGGAAACACTTTCCTACCCTCAAAGGTATGCATGATTCTTGCCATCCCTAGGTGTTGCATTCAGAAGTCTGGAGTTTGCAAGTGACTCCTTAGTCAAAATTAGAAGTGCTTTATACTATATTCGTAAAGACATGAGTTTCCTTAAGTGAAGATTAACAAAGCTATTATGAATGCCAAAGAGTGGCAGCTGTCTGCTCAGGTGGAAACCAGGTATTCAGTAACAGGAGTCCCTGTGATGTGGCTTGCTGTGCATAAAAGGATGTAGATGAAAAAGGATTTATAATGTCAGCCTAACAGGATCTTGAATCAGGTGAGATAAATGAAAGGCTAAGTATCTACTGCTTGTATGCCTCAAGTGGATGTCTGTTATATAAATGTGCATCTATAAAAATATTTAGTAATATCTCTACCCTTGGAGATATCCAAAGCCTGACTGGACACAGCCCTGAGCAACCTGCTCCAGTTGCCCCTACTTTGAGCAGGGGGGGTTGGACTAGTTGATCTCCACAGGTCCCTTCCAGCCTCAACCACTCTGATTCTGTGTAATAAGATCTATGTGATAATCTGCAAAGCCCAGTAGACTATTAGTTTACTTGGATGCCTTTCCTTCCTCACCCATATTCCAACTGCCAATTAATCTCATTTGGGATGCTTGCAAAAGAAAACAAATCAAACTTTGTTTAATTCTAGCTTTTTTCCATTTTTTAAAGTTCTAACTCCAGATGAAAACAACTTGGAAATTGTTGTTCTCCCAAAAAAGTTCTGGTTTTTTTCTTTTTACCTTTTTATGTAATTTTCCTTCAATAAAATAATACTTTTATTAGTTGTAATTCAAATATCTCCTCTGTATGCCATGCCTTCACATACAGAATTCAGTAGCAGAATTAGCTGATTTGTGGTTCATAGTGAGCAATATTTGCCCTTGAGCTACTGGGAACTGTACTTACATCCTTGTCAATCTAGAAATAGGGGATGAAAAATGGTAACTCTAAAAGTTCCTGAGACATGAGATTTTACAGTTGTGTTTTTTCTGGATGAAAAACATAGTGAAAGTCATTCTGGCTTTTTAATTACTATGTAATTTTGAGCCCAGTGGAGCTGGTTTCGTACTAATTAAAGTACTGGGGGTTATGAATTCAATACAGAAACTGTACACTAAATTAAATTGAACTTCACACTCAATTGCAGTAGGTAGTTGGTATATTGTTCTTCCAGAAATTTGTTTTTTCTTGTTTGTTTTGATCCAAATTGCATGCAGGCTCCTCTTTTAAAGATTATTTTTTCAAGTTGTGGGTTTGGGGGTTTGCATGTTTGTACTTAGCTTATTAAGAGCATTGCATTGTGGAAAGATACTGATATAAATATTGTAGGCAATGGGGCTGGATAAGTGATCCTAAAAAAGGAGCCTAATGGCCAGTTTCATATGTGTATCTGTTTTGGGTTTTTTTTATGTTTTAGTTGTTGTTGTTTTGGTGGGTTTTTTTAAATTGCTTTATTTTATTTTATTTAGTTCCTGTAGATCTTTTGCCTTTCAAGGGTTAAATCAGATACAACACAGAATTCTATTGACTAAGGAGTCTCCCTCACCCTGCTTCCATTAGAAGCCTTTGAACTCAATTCACGCCTGCCATCCTCCTTCCATTACAAAGCAATGTCAGGATCTCTGCAAAGACTGTGGCCTGTTTAATGTCCTATTTGTCACCTAGTTAAATCCTACTGTTTGACATTTAGAATTATCTCTAATAGCTTTATCACTTTCCTAGGATCTTTGTCCCCATTCAGCATAGCCTTTGTACAATCTATGCAAAAATACTATGCCTAAAACCAAATAACATCTATGTTACATAGATTTTAAAATTGTAAAAGGCTTTATAAACATGAAGTCCATGGAGACTCAATTATGTAATTTCAACTGTAAAGAAAAGAAAACAGATGCTATACACTAAACTTAAACTACCTTAATCATAAACAGAAAAGATTAAAAAAAGGGAGAAACTAGTTGTTGCTGTTATTATTACTACAATCAATTTCAAGATCACTTTCCCCAGTTCTCCTCTTTTTAAAATGCAATTTAAAAAAGAGCTGGGCAGATTACTTCTAATGAAGAATTTATGCAGTTGCTTCTTAATAGATACATTCTTTAGTAAAAGTATTTTTCCCCTAATATTTCATTAACAATATGAATTAAGTGAATATTTCCCAGTACACTGCAGACTTGATTGTAGAGTAGTTGCATTAATCTGATATTCAGGCTAAACTTCTATCTTTGAGATTAGTCATTTAAATTACATGCTGTTTTACTCTGCAGTCTAGATCATTATATTTCTTTGGCTCAAACTGCACTGTTTAGATGCAGAGTCAACTTTTTTTTCAGAATTTATCTTTCATAATTTTTCAGAAGCATTTGCACACAAATCCATGACTACTTTCTTCAGGGAGCAAAGCTGAACAAAGATGTACCCTTCCCCTCCCCTAACATCCAAACAGTGCTTCTGTTTCTGTGCCCCAGCATACCAAGTCCTTGGTTGTTCCTCTGCAATTCTTCGTGTCATAGCGTTGAAAATAAAGTCAATGAAATTATCTGTGTTTAAAGTGCAACAGATAAACTTGAAAGACTCATCCATCAGCAAGTATAACTATAGCGGTGGTGAGGGACTCAGCATCAGGGACATTCTGGCTTCTTGATGTTGTTTTGACTAGGAAAAGCTCTCTGCCTAGGTGTTTTATCTAGTGACAATGCAACGTACAGAGATGGTGGCAAAGCATTCACTATGATACAGTGACTCAGTCTAAAATGCAATGGAGAAGTGCTTTTTCCTGTTTTTACAGAAACAGGAGTGGCCAGAGAAGAGAACAAAGGTATACATCATATACATCCAATTGCTTGTTGTAACATGGATAAGGAAACCCATGTCAATAAAGCTTGTTGTGACCTTCTGTGGGTGCACCATCTGCAGTTAGCATGATGAAAATGCCTTCTGAATAGCACATATTTCCCCCTGAATCATACTGAGATTACACCAAAATAACTAGAAACAGCACAATACATGTCTGTGACTGGCTGGTTTCAAATAACCCTGGCATTTCTCTGCCTAGCAGAAATCTCCTGTTGGCTAGCTTCCTTACCAAGGTAGAGTGTAAACACTGATGTCCATGGAAACAAGTTTTGTCAACCTGACGTTTTCCCCAAACTCTGAGATTTGTGGCACAGTCCTCTGCCACCCATCCTGGTATGGAGATTTGTCATTTTATTTAAGCTTTTACTGACAGCAGTGTCTGACCTTAAAAACAAAGTCAGTTCCTAGGATAGCCCCCGGAAACTAAGCCCAATCATCAAGTCATGAGGGTAACCATATTGATGGTGATAGACTCAGCATCACAGACATGTATGGGGTAAGACACCACCACCACCATGCAAGAACAGAACAAACACAGGCAATCAGGGCCGTAGGTGACAATTTTGTGGCAATTACTACATAAACACCTAGTTAAATGCTCCAGCAAATTAATTCAAAATACACCTATTCCAGATCCGATTTATATTACCCAGTGATCAAGCAGTGCAAATATCTGATATCAGAGATCATCAGATCTTGTCAGGGGTGGGAGGGAGGTGGCTATAAGGGGCAACTTTGCGTAGGGGGGATGAATTGTGCGTAAGTAATGCATTTTCCATATCTTAGCCTCAATGTTTAAATCAATTTTCAGCAAACTTTTGAAATTTATGAAGAATATAAATGAAGAAAAATACCTTAAATGGCCAGCTGAACTGTGGCTGGCTTCAGCATTGTAGAAGTCTGGGTATGACTGCAAATACTCTGGTGAATCTATTTTTGGTGGTTCTGTGGTGTGGAAACTGGACATGTTTCTTTGCTTTGAATCTAACACTATATATGGAGCTTAAGAGCAGTAAAAGAAAAGAAACAGAAATCTTCAAAGTGCCTGAGAACTGATCAAAAAGCTAAAGGAGAAAAGAGCATTATAAACTGAGAAACAAAAGATGAATTAACACATTCTCTCCATTAGAGCTAAGAATGCTGCAATTGTGTTGGGGTTCAATCCAGGACATGTGGTGTTCGTTACAGAGAAGTATCTATAGTATGTAGCAAAGTAGCAAATGTAGCTGCTGCTGCTCAGCGTTTTTCAGAGCGTGATTTGTATTCCTGGTCACTACGCAGCACAGTAGGAAAAGTACCATGAAAAATTTAGAGAAGTTGTTCCTAGGGAACTGCCTTTGGGCAAGGTGACACAACTGATTGTACAAGCACATATATTTATTACTGGAAAGGTATTGAAAGAGTATATTTACTACTCAGAACTCATGTTAACTCTGACAAACGATTGCCCAGTGCAATCAAATTAACATTATATTCTATATAGAATACCAGAAACTGTATGGAAATACATTGTTTCCTATATAGACAACTACAAAACACAATTTGTAAAATAACAAAGCCATGCAGCACAATCTACTCAATTGCCTTCACTGCTTCTGTCTTAAGAGACGAGTTTGAGAGACTTAACAAACCCTGCATTACATTGTGTTTGGCTCAGAAAAGGGAAGTGCATTGTAAAGTTGAGATTTTTTTTTTTTTTAAAAAGAAAAACTCCCTGCTGAAGTTCCCTTCTGAAAGAGATGAAATTCCAACCTGAGACCGCTACATGATTGTAGCTGTGGCGGAGCTGGGTGGCAAGGCAGCCTGAGGCAGACTAGGGTTCCGTGTGCCCCCGTACCTTCAGCTCCATCCAGATGCACAGCAGAGCCAGGGCACATCCTGGAAACTGCAGTCCCTAAAGCTTCCCATGGGAAATGCAACCTACCATTGAGCGCTGAAAGCCTGTGCATTCTAGTCTCTGTTGGAGTAAAACTACAGTAACCTCCTGGTGTCTCATATATGGCTACCTCACTGTCACAGAACTAGGAAATCTGCCTAAAATTTCCAGTGTTGGGAATTTTTTGATGAAAGTTACACCCACCCTGTACCAAATGAAGAGTAATCAAACCCAAGCAATGCTTTATGTAGCCTTTATCTTAAACAGATGATAAACTGCCACCTCTGAAGTGATGCTGACCACTTCAGTCCAGAAGGGCACCAGTTTACCATTACAGTTAGCATGAATCCAAACCAAACTAGGCGAAAAGGGACTAACAGCAGCTCTCCTCAACCTGGCGGGGAGATGTGATTTAATCTGATTCACTCACTCTTGAGTTAATCCAAGCCCTGCTCTGTTATCACAGGCGTTCAGCTGCTTTCCTCAACTGCATCTCTGGTTGCCTTCTTCCCATCAGCTCAGTAACTGGAGTAATGAGATACCTTTGGTTTACAGTGTATGGGTAGGTATTAGAACTCCCCTGTGGGGCTTTCCATTAATTTCTGTTGTCTTGCTGGAAGCAACTTGATTCATCATGGTCTGCCATGACACAGCCTGCCAGGAGACAGCAGCAGACTTATGCTCCTAACTACCCCTCCAGCCCCCAGAAGAGCTGGCATTTTGGTTGTTAGAGGAATTTTTTGAACCGCAAAAGGAATCTGCCATCTGTAATAACAGTTAAGCACAACACTGCAAGCACTCTGCTTTCTTCAGTAGTGTGCAGCGTTAGGTATAATGTAAGAGCAAGCAATTATGTGTAGCTAGAAATGGAGACCTTATTGCAGAGCTCTGGCCCTGCATGTTAGATTTGCTCATTTAGAAAGCGGATGTCAAATCGTCACAAGTATTTTCCTTTCACCTGTTCAGACCATCTGCATGTAGCGTATGTATATAACAATTCGGTCTTCTGAAAATTCATGAATAAATTATATGTATAAAATATCAGTAAAATGATGATAGTTTTTAAAAAAATAAGTTTTAAAGCATGTGCTCTTGTCCGTTTCTGGCATATATTTTACCCACCTCTAACCTTTAATCTCTCTCATATCTCAGTCTTTCCTACTAAAAATGCCCTACAAGTCTCACAATTCAGTCTTCCCCTACTTTTAAGTCCTTCTTCTACTCCCACCTATTCCAAGGCAATGTGAGTTCTCAGATTTTCTTGCCTTTCTATGTCACCCTCTTTTAATGGGACACTATTGCTAAATAGCAAACCACAGTCTGCTTTCAAAATCCATTTCTGCTTTCCTGTTAAAGACAGTTTTGTTGACTGTAGAGACAAGTCAAGCCATGAACAAGCTTCCCCTGAAGCACTGTACTTGTGTGTAATACTTTTATAGCTATTATGCATGTCCAACACAAGGCCACTCTGCTATCTATAACTTCAGAATAAGAAGGACTTAGACCATATGTCCCAGGCTTATTTCTGCTTGAAAAAACCTCTGAAATATTTGCACATTATCATAAAGATAAACTGCTCAGTACAATTATTTGCAATACTGCTAATATGTCAAGCCTGCCCACTTATCTGGCTCACCAACTTTGCATACCTTCAGTCAGATTATCCACTTTCTGCTCAACTTTCCCCTTTCTTCAGCTGTCACTGTAAAGTGCTTAGAAAATAATTTCAGTATAGGTTGTCTGATGTTCTACATGGCTTTTAATTGTTCTCTTCGTACAAGGTATTTTAGTCAACCAAATATTAGAAAAAGCTGTACCAATTTTAAACTTTTGTAGATGGAGAAGGGAACAGCTGATAGTTTTTTCTTCCCTTAAAAGTGCCTTAATTAATTTCCAGAGAAGTGGAACACAGAATCATGTTTTCATTCAAATTCATGACCTGAACAAGCAGTATTCTTGTAAGACATTTTTTTCAACATCTACTGTCTGACAATATTAATGACCATCAATGAAATCATTAAGTGATAAGACTTCTTTTGCAAATAGTTTTTAAAAGTTCTGTGGTGAAGAGATAAATTTG
>NW_008824470.1:203705-230145 GCF_000699105.1 Pygoscelis adeliae
ATCTGTTTCTTTTTCCCCAGTCTATGTGAGACTGTGAGATGCACAAGTGATTGTGATGATTCTTGAAGTACTTTTAGTTCAGATAGAGAGGGTTATAGGATTGACACGGCATGACCATATCATCTATTACTGACAGAATGGATGGGTACATTTTTTGAAAATTTAAAAAAAAAAAAAAGGCTTTCATATGAAAAAGTGAAATACAAAAAAAAAATCAAATTTTCTCTAGCTGTGTGCTCCCAGGATTTAGAATATAGGAAGGGCAATCCATTCTGAGATTTTCTGTAGACCTGGGATTTTTCCCTAGAGACTTGTTAGAAGCCATTTATTCAGCCAACCACTGACTGAAACAAAAAAAACCTTTATATTTTTAACCTGGTATGGGATAAAACTCTGGTTTTGCAAAAAGATAAAAGTAAGATTCTAATGTATTCATAGTCTCAGAGTACAAATTAAGTTTTGTAATTAAATGAAAACTGTAAAGGAACTGTGGGAGGAATTCTGGATGCGTGTACAGAAAAAAGAGCAGAACCAAGAAAACACACATATTTGTAGACAACAGGTTAATGAAGAAGTAACTCAATGAAGACAAATTTGCTCCAAATCACAGAATCCAGCAATAACTGATAAAATAAACAGAAATGACAACTCACTGAAAACCTTTGAAAAACTTGCCCTTTTGAATTTTTTAGATTAAAAGGATTAATCAGAACGAACTACTCGGTGATTCAGCAGAGAAATCTCATCTTTTTTTGCCTACACTTGCAAACTGATACTCATTCTAATTAGGTAAGGTTCAAAAAGCTGAAAATAAAGCAGTTTTCAGAGCTTCAGTATCTGCAATACCTGGCCTTTAAACATCTTTCTAAAGTTTAACATCATTCTACAGATGTTTCTAAAACATCTTTCACACATCCAATGTGACTTAAAGAAAACAGCTATTGATCTCTACCAATATATCAGGAAGACTGATGAGGAGAACAGATACGTGCAGGAAAACCAAATGAGTGCAAACTTGTTATGAGTAAACACAGACTGGAAATTAGATTTCTAAGGATGCAAGGAATAAGATTTTGGAGGAACTTTCCTGGACAAGGGACAAGTTAATTTTAAGTGGAAGTTTACATGTTTATGGAAGAGAGGACATAGGATTATTTGCAGTAAAAAGGGACTAGACTTAATATTCCAAGAGGATCTTTCCAGTTTTTTGTTCTTACATCACATTAGAGATAACTGCAAGTTAATGGGGTGCATGATTTTTACTATGCAGTTGCTGAAGCTCCGCACATGAAAAAGTGTTAAGTATTTAACCGAAGGCAGTCTGAGTTTGTTTTCAAAAGGGATAGTACTCAGCACATTATGCAGTTGGAACTACTGTCTAAAATATTGAAAAGTATCAAAATGAAATGCCCATTTTCAAGAAATTACTACTTAGGAACTTATATCTCACTCCCTTAGATAAGTAAGTCGCTACTAGAAATAGGATTTATTTTCTTAAATCATCTGGTTGCTTTTGAAATCTGTACCTATTAGGTCCTGTAAGTGCGTGATCAGAGAAACACTCTTTTTTAAAAAAATATTTGATGAAAAGTTCAACAGCAAATGATAGATCTGTTCTTGAAGTATTTCTAGGATTTACTTTCTGGGTTTTATGATTCAGGGTATGACTTGATGTGATGTATCAGCTTCTTTTTATACATCTAAGAAATTGGATAATTCTGAAATCTCATAGTTTGCCACATCTTGTCACAGTACCTGGTGTGGTACCTTTGAATGAGAAGCACTATAGATCTGTAAAATATTAAGCAATTTTACTATTTCTATGTTTATTCAATTCATCAGAACAACATATCAAAGTTTGTTACTGCTTTAACGTTGCCAGTTACTATCTGTTATTTTTAGGCTATTTTTGAATTGACAGTTTAAGCAAATTATTTTTTTTCCTGACAATACTGTATAAGTTGCGGCTCAGCAGACATTTACTACTTAAATAGCACAGCTTGTGATTCTCAATTGAATTTACGGTTAGGCAAGGTATGCTTTCTAAAAGGAAGCTGTGGAAGAACACGCGCAATTAAGCCAGGTTGCAACCTTCCATAAACCCTTAGTTGAAAATACCCAGGATGAGGGAGCAAATAAATAGTTTATCAATATTGGGCTCTTTTTTCCTGTGAAAAGATCTGTTTCTGCTCGTGAGTTTCCCTGTGCTCCTTCCCGCCCCAATACATCTGAAGGCAAGCAGTGGAGGCCCCCAGGAACACTTTCTCCTGGTTTCACAGCGTAGTTCTATCTCCTACGGACAACAGCTGGCAATTAATCACAAAAATCCCAGTCCTATCCAGACACGTTTATATTCCAGGTGTCCTTCTGCAAATTTAAGCTGTAAATGAGATTATGCCTGCCTTTTTTATGTTGCTTGCTCTGTTGGCTTTACAGCACAGTACCCCCAAGTGGCCTGTTTAAGTCAGAATTCAAACACAATAGTTCACTGATGTTTTTTTAATGAACAAAGCTGAAACTAAACTAAGATTAAAAAAAACAGAGAGAGTAGCAGGGAGCACTTCAAAGAATCCTATGTAAACAAACTGCAGCTCAGCAACCACGTCAGAGGAAATGAATGTATTACTTAAAGTCATGCAGAAGACAATCACTGAAATTTTCACTTTGCAATGCCTTTCAGTGGCCTGTGGGGCCTGGCTCATGGTTTTGCTCAGAGTGTCTGTAAAGTGGTAGCGCTAATCTTTGGAAGTCATTTTTTTCCCCCCCTTCATGGAAGTTTTCTATGATCATGAGCCAAGAAGGACTGGGCAGAGCTCAAACTTGTTATCACAGTTATCACATGGCATATAAAACAGCAGGGCAAATGGTGGACTGATGACAGTGACACTGAGAGGATGGCAGGAAGGAGAAGAAAGGGGAGAGGGAGCTTCACTAGGACTTTTTTTTTTTTAATTGGCAGTTCCCCCTAATGTTTATTCATGAACTAAAATGTAGTACATTTTGTACTGGCAACTTCTGCTTCAGGTAGTCAGTCAGCCTGTTGAAGTAAAAATTCTTTAGACAGTTGTCATCAAGTGTTTTGGCTGAAACCATGTTGTTTTAAGCAGATGCAGGGCCATATTCCGCAAGGAGCTGAGTGCTTAATACCTTCACTGAATTTACTAGGAGGTAAAGGCATACTGGTATCAGTCAGGGAGTGTGCAGTACCTTCTTCAACGTGTAGCCAAAGTCAGAGGTACTGGCTCCATAATTGGCTGGGGACTGTCAAGGATGCTGAAAACACCTCTCGCTGTAGCCTTTACTCACAGCCCAGTGAGAGTTATTCTGGAGCTGAATGCTGAGACAGAGGGCGAGGGAACATTTTTTGAGAGGTCTGCCTGGCTTACGTATGACGATAAGGATGTTGGCATCTGATTTGTTCCTACCATTGGCATAATTATTACATAAAAACTACTAGATAACTGCAGTCACTCTGCCTTTCACTGCAGTATGGAAGGATATCATGCCTTGAACTGAGGTTTCTGGGATATAACCCTCTCTGAACAGTGTCAGTCTATTCAGCTGACAGAAGGGCAAGATGATAATGTGACAGTAAACAAAGGGCTTCATGTAATATGATACCTTTAGGATTTTTCCTCGTTTTAAAATATGAAATATATAGTGCTGTGTGTGATTAGGATTTAGTGTCAAAGGCAAATTTTGTCTCATTGAACACAATGGTTGAATAATACTGCCAATTAAAATGACCAAGTTAAAATAAACCACATATTGTTAGAGTCCACATGGTGGTTTATACAAGAAACGACATGCTGGGTTAATATGTTGGGTTAATATTGCTGTTTCAAAGGTGATGCAAAAAATGGCTGGATGGAATTATAGTAGCAGTAGTTACAAGTTACCAGCAACTTACATTTTAGATTTTATTTCTTTTTCACCATATAATTATTTCATTAAATAAAAATGAAAGAAATAGTGAGGTGAAAATAAAATGGAAAACTTAGGATTTGATAAACTACTACACACAACTCTGAGTGCTCAAGGGTCTTCTATTAAGGGCCACACTCAAGAACCTCTGCCCATCTTCCCCACTGTGGGAAGCTGCCAAGGCAGCGTGGCTTGCACGGGCAGAACTGGTGAATCTGCATCTTCATTTTTAGTAAGGTGCACTAGTCCAGAAATCTCATTACTCTCTGACAGTGATCATGATAATAATAACAAGATGTCATATGGTAGATTAAAGAGCAAAATATTGAAAACTGCATGGGGAAGCTATAATCTACCCTCTCTATTTCTTTTATTATTTATGGCATTATCAGTTAGATGCTGCCAACATGCACAACAAAAGAAGGTCTCTGCCCCAAAGGACTTACAGTCCAAGGACCTGATCCTGCATACTATTGTATATAACTGTACAACACAGGCATATGTGTGCTAGCATATATTTTCTGTTTGCCTGTTGACTAAGATGCTTAAAATTGCAGGTTATTCAAGAAAGCTCCCATCTATATCAAAGGTAATTCTGATAGACTAATTGAGGTATGCATTTTTTGAGTACTAGCTAGTACTAGTCTGTTAAAAAAAATTCACATAAACTGTCTAGCAAGTATATTGATGTACATCAGATTGTAGGTTTGTACATCTGTCTAATAAAACAAGCACTTCCAAGTTGCTCTATGAATACTTATTTCAACTATTTAGATAATGTGTTTTTTCTTTTTTAAATCACTTGGGTTTGCTGGTTTGTTAACTTCCTGAATTTAGATTTCATTATATGATTTCTACATTTTTCTAATATTACCTCCCTGTCACTGGATACTTTTCCCTCTAGAGTCCTATAATTTTATCAAAAAAAGGGATTAACCTTATAGCCAGTCAGTTGTTGGCTATTCATCTTTACCTTGTTACTCCAAACTGTGAAGATAAGACAATTTTGATTGTATTTGTTTGGGGTCTTTTGTTATTGCTGTATGGGCTAACGGAGCCTGCATAAAACATATTCATTCATCAGAACTGAAAAAGTATAGCATTTCAGCATTTTTAAATCATTCCTGTCATTTTTGTACAATTTCGGAGAAGTCCAGTGTAGTTCTGTAAGTGGAATTTGGCCTAAATAACGTTATTTCTTCTTCCATACTCTGTTACAAAGGTATGTATGAGGCTGGCAGAATATTTTCTTGCATTTTGTAAGGAAAATACAAAACTAAATGTTATTTAGCTAGTACAACAGTCAAACTTTACATTTCTGAATAAGGGTTTTGAGGTTGACAATTCAGAGTTTCTGCAAACCATAACGACTTGCCTATCACAATTTGAGAGTGAAGGCTGCATATTCTGTCCTTTAAACAAAAACTCATTAAGACAATAGTGGTTGTGTAGAAGCAATTATTTTCTATGTCATTCATAGACAATCAGACATTGGTGGTGTTCTTTAAGGAAAACTTAATAATCATTTCATATGAGGTAGGAGTGTAAAAGCAGAGAAAAGTAGCTCTGTCATACAAGAAACTTGAGTATTCCATAATGATTTTCTTTCAAGCTGTCCCACTTAAACAACATAGTCCTAGAATACATAACTGTCTTCATTCTTCTTAGTTTTCATATTTAGATCAAAGAAAGCCCTGTGAATAAACTTGGTCTTTCAAGAAACTTCTTTATCTTTTTCTTTTCCTGTAAATTTTCCACCTATGGAACATTGCCTGCATTTGGTCTTATAATGACCTTTCATTTGCTGAAATCCTCAGTCATGCATTAATCGCTTCTTATCTGGACTACTGCTGTTCCCTTTTTATAGTCTTTATAAATCCTTACCATCTCAACTTCAGGGGGACTGAAGTATCATAGCCAGACAGTTCTGTCTATCCAGTAAATACCACTGTATCAGCTTCATCTTCCAGACCATTCCCTAGCTTTCTACTTAGACTGACCTTCTAATCAACCTCAAAATGGTGTTTTTCAAAATGTTTCATAAATTATTCTAATTCACTATATTAACTTGCTGTCCAACTACACCTATCTTTGCTCTTCTACCTTGGTATCTTCTGTGTCTTTGCTCCATAATTTGAGCTGTCTACTAAGGTCTCATTCCAGCCAAATGGGATTCCCCATCTTTGCAGTGTCTCTGTGACCAAGTGTTTTAAATTTCACATTACTTTTTTTAGCATAGGTTGCTTGATTTTTTTGCAAATCCTTGTATGATATTGCTTTATACAGAATTGTATTTCAGAATTTGCCAATATGAGACTGCAGAATAAAAGAAGAAGATAATCCTGTGTAATTCAGGAGTTTCATTTCATACCGGATGACTTAAGATGACACATGTGATTTCAGTATAGCTTTTGTTTACATGAGTCTCCCCAAAATAGTCCATAATATTTGTTCTTTTTAATCTCCAAAATTGAAAAGGGAGTGTACATTAAAAATACATATATAAAAATATAAAATCTATAGCTGTATGATGAATTTGAAAATTTTCAGTTTTATAAACCAATGCATTTTAAATTTATTTACTGCATTTATTTTCTGAGCCTTAGGCACTAGAATAAAAGAAGATTTGAGCAAGCAATTTTTTTTTTAATTTTTTGCAAGAATGTTTAAAAATCTTTAGCTCAAGATATGAAACATTTCATAATTCTCTAGTATGAAGCATGATATAAGTTGTGAGAAATGCTTTATAGATGGGGAAACAAATTCAAAGAAAGAAATTAAATAATAATTCTTAATCCCAATGCTAAAAGCTGCATTAGCTTTTTCTAATACAAAGGGTTTTGTGACTAACCCGCCTCCAAGCTGCGTAAATGACCACTTCTCTGTTCATAAAAGCAACAAAACTTTGTAAGACTATGAGAATATGTGACATTTTAGTACAGTCTGAAAGAACAGACTTACGACTGTCAAAACCACCTCATACTGATGTCAAGCCTTACATTTATCCCAGTACCCACTTTCAGGCAAACTTACACTGGGAAGCTCCCTTTCTAATAAATGGAAAGGGATATCCCTGCTTTGAATAATCCTTTGAAGGATTTTATTTCATTCTTTCTACTGGCCACATTTTGAATACCATATAAAAAAATACAAAAATTCAAGTATAGATATTTTGTTTGATGAATTCTCATCTGTGTCACAATGAGGTTAATTTTTAATGTGTGAGATCTGTTTTGTTGCATTTTGTAAAACATTGACTTGCAAACTGAAGTAGGAAGTAATTGCACTACTGCAGGCACTTTCCACAGTTTTACTGCCCTGGTTATACATAGTTTCACAGGAGAATCCTTCCTTTTACCAGACTAATTGAAGGGATTTTTTTTTTTTTTTAACTTGGGTTATGAATTACTGTATGATTTAACTTGAAGAGCTGCTCTGTAAGATCTAATTTAAAATAGTAAGGATGCTACAATCCAGGAAACTGTACTTATGAAACACCCTGACTTTTCAATGAGGTACAAAATGTCACGTGGTATATGAAAGCTGCCAGTAGAGAAGTAATAGAGAGAAACAGAAACAGAAACAGAAAACAGGGACAAGGTCAAGTCTGGAATATTTCAGAGACTTAGCAAATGACAGATGAGTGTGATAGAGGCATGAAGGAATAGATTCCTGGAAACTTATTTTATAATTAGAGCATGATTCCTGAGTATCTGGTGGACACTCTTCAACTACAGCTAGGTTGACAGCTTAAATAACTTTGTGTATTCTTTTCATATAATAGCAAGGTCACCACAACTTCTCATGTTCAAATCACAATATGGCACACTGAGAGTAGTTGGCTGTTCACCATTTCTTTTGTAATTCAAACTCTCCTGACTAGAAGGCAGAAAATTGGACACAAAGTATCTCAACAAAAGGAAAAAATTATTAGAAATCAGAATTGTGTAATTTCTCCAGAGGTTGCACTCTATACATTAAATTAAATGCCAGTGCAGAGGTTTGGGTGATCACATTTTGCGCCATTTAAGCACGTCTCCTGTCAGATTTAGAAAGGATTTAAATGAGGTTGTGTGAATGCAGATGAATTTAAACTGTAATTACCACTCCATAATTTTAGAACTACCAACATGGAAACATGTCAGTCTTTTCCATAAAACAACTGGATTTAGAAACTTACTATTTTTTCCCTCTCTTTCAGTATAAAACTACCACGATTTCTAGATAAAGCCCTGTGATGTGAAGAAACATACATAAACATGGAAACAGAGAATTATTTAATAATCAAGACAGAGAAAAAAGATAAATTGGAAACTTAATGAACAGAAAGGATAAGATTTTCTGCTATACCTAAAAAACAGATTGAAAGAGACTTGTGAATGTGATGACAGTACAACTCAGGGGAAAGCTCAAGAACCATTAGCTTAATGAAGTTTATTGACTATTGCTTAAGCAGTTGCCGAGCTATGTCTGTAGGCCTTCCACCTACCATGAAATAAGCAATTTTATGAGCACTTCTTCAGTACAGAGTTAAAGAGATTTGTTTCCTTGAAGCAGTTCAGCTTGGACCCCCAGTGAAGCCAATCTGAGAGGCAGCAACAGTGAGGAGCTCCAGGAACAACAATTGCAATTGCGAAGATACACACAGCAGTTAGAGTGAGGATTTTGGAACAGAAAAGAATTATCGTGCAGACACCAACAAAAGACATAAATATTAGTTTAAACATGAACAAAGTCAGGATCTGCAATTATCTTAAAAAATTATTAAAAGTCCAGGTTACTCAGAATTCAGTCTAAAGAACAGGCAACATACTCTGCTACCTGTCATTCCACTCTATTTCTCGTCTCAAAAATAAAATAAAAAGACCACCCGTGCAGTCAGTTACATTAATTAATATGTTTACTACATGAGGTATTACTAAATAGTATGCTACAACAGACATGAGCAAGCTTCATCCCAGAGCCTGATCCAACAAGAGTCATTTAACTGCCATTAGAATATCACAGAGCCCAAGCTGATAAGCCCTGCTGTGAAGTGCTGTATATTATTTTGGGAATGACGCCATGCTAATGTGGCATGGCTTCTATTAGTTGAGAGTGCAAAAGAACAAGATTATATGCTAGCTAAAACCCATGTAAACACAGTCATAATTACAGCAAAAATTTTGGGTTGCTCAGGCAGTTTAGTTGAGTATCTCTAAAATGAGTATTTTCTACAAGTATAGCCAGAGCTCCATCTAAGAACAGGGTGAGTTACTGCCTTGTTTCCATACAGAAGTCATGATATCTGCTATCTAAGTGATTTAGAATTAACCTAATTAAACCCCCTTTTTTTTTTCAATGGTAGGCTACAAAATTCCATTGCGTTTTAACTATCATTAGAAATGATGTTGGAAATTTGGGGGAAGTGAGATTGCAAAAAAGTTTATCTGATATTTCTCTCTCTTTTGAAATAATTGAGATCCCCCCAAAATTACCATAAACGCTACTTTGCTAAAATTACATGTCTTAAATTAAGATTGATTTGCAAATAATGGATATATCTTCTTACAAATTATACTCCATACTCAGAGACTTTGTTATGATTTTTTAAAAACTCTTTACTTCAGAGGATAATATTACTTGCTGTGGAGGCTTCTTGTATGTAGATGCAAGGCTACTGGAACTGAGATATCGGAGGATGCAGATCTGCAAAAATCAGATTGCTGAGGAGTATCTCATTCTGTACTTACAAATAAATGGGTACCAGTACAAACTAAGATTTTCAGACAGTGCCCTTATTTTTAAACTGTCATGTACTAAAACATTTATTGCGTTTAGCAGTTCTCCGGTGCAACAGGAAGATATAGGTAGGTATTTACATTATGTGCTAATGCTGCCTTCTATAGGAAAGGAAGATGATGTGTGTAAAAATACAAAAGACAAGTAAAATTATAGAAGAATCTGATTCTTCACCTGCAGTTCAGTTACAGACTGTAATTTTGGCCTGGCCTAGGCCTTTGTAAGGCTGAGATAGACTGGTCAAAAACAGGAACAGAGAGAGATTTCTAGAACATCCATAAATAATATTTGGCAAAATATTTAGAAGAAACTGTCATAGTTTCCTGCATATGCCATAAATGAAGGGAAAACAAAATAATCTGTTTTTGCAGCCTGCGCAAAAACTGACAAGCCCCAAAGCTAAGCAGATAAAAACTGGTATATTGACTGGGGGTAGGTGGGAGCCATACCCAAAGCAAATCTACAGTCCACACCCACAGTAAACCTACAGTCCCTCGAGCTTTCCCAAAAGCCCATAAATCTCATTTTCCAAAGGTAAGTTTGCTAGAAGGCAGAGATGATTTTGCACTCTATTTTTCAAGATGTGGTATATCTAACACAGCAGCAATGTATAATGCACAGACCAATGAGAACGACTTCAAGTACTGAAGTTTGGGGTTAGGTATAAAATCACCCATCCCAATCCAACAGGAAAACTATCTTAGAGTAGCAAAGTACCTTTAGAAAAATCATGTGGAGTCGTTCATAGTTTGCACTATCACATTATATTTTGGCATCAACCAAGTACAGCTGTAATATTTAGTAGAAAACTGGATGCAGTGAGCCTGTACTATTTAAAACTGATGCCAGAGGAAATGAGGAATTGCAGAAGTACAAAGAAATAAAAAAGGCCAAACAGAATAATCAATATGGTACAGTATCTGAAGGTCTTTCCCACACAGAAAAAGACACTCTATATCTTACCAGGGAAAACAACAGTAACAGCTTGTAGTGGGGTCCCCAAAATTTGGCAGACAGAAACTGAGGAGAGGTAGGTCCTATCATCCCAGCATCCTGCAAAAATGAAGAGAAGGGGTAACAGGAACCTACCAATTTGTACAAGAATGTCTTAAATAACACTGATAGCAGGTTAGAACTAATGCCTCTACCAAAGCAAAGAGATCTCCTAAAGATCTGTAGCAAAAGCAGTGTCTGTGCCTGAGGAGGAATCCACAGATCCAAGCCATCGAGACACAGAAAGTATCTGATACGCTTTATGCAGTGCTCTGCATTCAAACACCTTGCCTTAACTACACCTACTATGCCATACCATTTGCATTTAGCAGAGTCTGAAAGTCTACTACATTAGCACAATATCACCAACAGAGCTGTGTCCATAATAATCCTCATAAACTGTTGGTACATGCTGCTTCTCACAGTAGCTTTCCTGAAGCTATCAGCAATGTTGTGTCTCCTAAAAATCTGACTTAAAAAATTCAATTGTGCTGCTACTGGGTTTTGGTATTGCTCTGTCTTGGACTGTCTGGTCTGAATTGGTTTGTTCTGCTTCTGCACTCATTTTCCCTGACAGCTGGGGAACCACAATATGTGCTCACATCTTTTCCTTATAAGATGTGGCTATTCCCAGAATGAGAGCTTCTTTATTAAAAAATCCTGTCTTGCTTCCCAGTTACCAGTTGTATTCTCAGTTGTTTCCACTCTGTGTGGCTTTTTTATGAAACACAACCAGCTTATAAATACTGCACTAACGACATTTCACTTGTTGCATTCATGATAAGAATCTATGCTATATGTTCCCCTTGACAATACTGTGGAAACTTTTACTGAAAAAAAAAAAAGGTCTCAAAATCCTTAGATGACAAACATCACTATTAAAGACCAAGTAATCTTTTTCAGGCATAACATAGCAAATGATGTATTTTTATATAAGTTGTTTATTGTATCTATAAACACAAAGATTTTTGGAATATACTGACCACATTGTCACATTTTCAGATTATGTTTAAGTTTGTGAAACAGATTTACTTCATTTCCTCAGGAGTAACTGAATAGTGGAGAACATGAGCTTTAACTTTTGAATGTTCTTGCTTTTCATATGCCACTTGACCTTGTTGCTGCTCTGCAGCTGGGTGAACATCAATCCTGCAATTTGGGAAAAAGAAACTGAAGACCTATCAAGTGGGTTGAATTTTTTAAGAAAATAAAATTCAGGAATTTTAAAAAGAGGGAACAGATCATCATGATTAGATTGGGTTTTGTTCAAGATTGTGCAGGCTTTACCTAAAGCATCGTATCTAAAAATAACATACAGCTACTGTCACATTTAATTCAATTTGAAGATAATTTCTCTAGCCAGACTTGCACAAGAAGGAAAAATATATATGTATCGTCCAGCTCAAAAACGATATGGCCACCTCTTTGTCTGGTTTATTTAATTGCTTTCCTGCCAGGGACTGTGGGAAGTCTCTCTCTTTTCTGAATAAGTGTCCCACGCCATTTAAAATACACCAAATGTTTTGAATTTACTGATCTGAAAATGTCTGTCCAACCCACAGCTATTGACACTAAAGAGTTACATGTGCCGTCTCCTCCATGGCATTCGTGCTGCAGTCTGTTTAAAGTTTGTGTGCCATGAGGGTCCACTGAGGGCTGTTTGTAATAGCCTCCTCATGCACGTTCATGCTGCTAGACACCAGGCTATTCCTCACATTGAGCTGAACTAAAGAACCGTAAGTGCCGTTAGAGCGAATTTGTTGTTAAATCTATACATCTCACAGAAAGTCCCAGATCTAGTTTTGTACCTAAAGCACGAAGAGGGTAAGAGTTCTTCTTAACAGCTGAGATTGGGTATAATATGGGCCAGGATTTTTAGATGTTTCCAAAAAGCTGACAAAGAGGCAGATAATTGGAGCATGATACAGCATCGTGAAGCAGGCTGATGCACAGAAAGACAAGATGATGATGAGAGAGGCACAAAGACAGAGGAGGGCATGTGAAGGACCATGTGTCAGGTTCCTCACCTACCCCAGCACAGGGATGAGGCTCAGCATCCTCCATTTCCTTCTTGTAGTGGCACTCTGCAACAGATAGCTGGCAGATAAGTAAGGTTTGCCATTCTTCTGGGAAGGTCCCTGAACTCACCTTTCACAAGGATTTTTAGTAGCTGGAACTTGGCTTGGGTTCATCCTGCTTGCAAGGGAAATGGGACTGCAAGGTGCCTGGGCTGGGAGCTTTGGGATCTTCAGGGGTCCTCTGGGACCTGAAGACCCAAAGGCAATGTAAGTGTAAACAGCTTCAATTTGATGCTTCTGAAAGAGAGATGTCCATGAAGGAATGCACTTCCTGCAGACAAGGTGAAGCTTAATCAGTCATTATTTGTACAATTGAAAATGTACAAAGCAATAAAATTATCATGAAGACAGAGCACAAGTAAACAAAAAGATTCTTGTTACCTTCACTGGACTTGGGACTGGTCCCCTAAATAAACCCATTTGCTCTTGTTGCAAGCTAGCCCTTTTCGTATTTTAGGCTGACAGATACCTACTTGTTACATGGGCTTGAAAGTCTTGAGGCTTATTACAGAGCTGCGTACTCTTTACATTTCCCCATCATGCTCTGTGCTGTGTTGCAGCTCTAAACAATTAAAAAGTTTACAGTTTCTTTAACCCAAGCATATGCCAAATCCCGTCCTTACTTATCACATGGTGTGAATCAGCACAATGAAATCAGCTGATAGACCAGGATTTATCCTGTGAATTTTCTGAGAAGCATAAGCAAAAAGTGAAGATTTATTAAGAAGGGAAATTGTGATTTAGCATGGCATCTAGCACTGTAAGTGATAATTCTATTTCATTTTGAGTAAAGCAGAAATAAAATGTTTCGTGTATAGTAAATGCTCAAATGGACACATTATGCTATGCTGGTGTTTATTTTGTTCATGTCAGAAAAATTAGATTACCTTGTCTGGTAAATCTTGCTTAACAATAAAGCTACACAATGAGTGTCATTAATCATTTCCATGTTATACACACATCTTGTAAAAAGTTTATATGTGCTTGAAATGAACGTTGCATGTATTGTTTTGGTTTCATAGCAGCATGTTTTACGTGCTTTTTTCATTTCCAAATGGAGAAAAAAACAAGAAGTTGTTTTGCAGCAGGGCTTTTCTTTCTTATTCTTTTTTTTTAACATCTCTTCATAGTCTTATGGTCTGCTTGGCTGCTAAGAATGACATATCCCTGGTTTTTGACAAGTATGAAAGAGAGCACAACCCTGTTGAACAACTTCATACAAATATCTGTACATAGAAGGATCTTTTCAATATACATATCAAGTGGTTTTACTATTCATGCTATCTCTTCACCACAGCCTCACTTTTCCAGCACCATACATGCGAGAGTTTTCCTTCCTATTCCAACCCCCTACAGCTAAGTATGAATAATAAGGACAAGGGAGCTGAGGAAGACACAGGGGTGACGACAGGACCAGGGACAGGACTTGAACTGGGTGGGGAAAATGGCTGCGAGGGAATGATTTCTTGGTTAAAAGGAGCTGTGGGAGATAAACCAGTCCTGTAGGGCAATGATGTGGAGGAGGACAAAGGCTGCTGTGATGACGAGAGCCAGAAGGAAGTTGGAAGAACGAACTCAGGAGCTGGCAAGAGAGTACTGACATCTGTTTAGGCAGTGCTTAAAAGGTTAAAATTTCATTGGCTGCATCTTACCATTCTGGGAGACGCTTGTGTTTTGCTGCGACTGTGGCCAGAAGAACCCAAAGATGAAGAAAAAAGGATGAAGATGTTACAACAGGGACATTATTTGTGGTAGCACCTTCAAAGATCAGTAAATATTTCACCAAAGTAACTATGCGGCAAATGATCCCACCTACGAAGTGTGACTTTGCTATCACTGGAGAATGGATTCAGGAGGTGAAGTCTGCAACAGGGAAGCAGCCCTACTTTTAGAGTGACATCCCAGCGCAGTCTGAAAGGCAGAAGGACTAGTGACCTTTAGGTCACTGCTTTAGGGCAGAAAAATGCACTTCTGCCTTTATCTTGGTACAACAAAAAAGGAAGGCAAGTCAGTGGAAGAACCATAACTAACTGCTACTATTAGAGCTGCAAGCGTTGAACAAATAAGATCCAAAGCAAATGTTCAAATCGTTAAGGCTTTAGGATGGGCTTAACTGTCCCCAGCAGTGTTTCTGTGTCAGTAGGAAACAGGATATTACCTACTGCACCAATATGTATTTAAGAGGAAGATAGTGTATGGGGTTGAAGCAGTGCTTGTGAGGGTGATTTCTGCAGTGCCCAGGTGCTGAAGCCAGCTTAGCAAACATTGAAAGTAAAGGCTGTGTCCTGCATACCCCTGCACAGCCACGCTCACTGTGAGCTCAGCCTCCCCTGCAGCGTGCTCCCTGGGGTGATGACTGTGAAAAAAGGGGTGTCATCAATGTGGTTCTGGCTAGGGTGGAAGAGACAGATGTTGGACTGCTCAGCCTTGTAGACAGCAGCTGTGTTTTGGGTTATGACCATTTGCTGAGCAGGGTAGAGGAAGTCAGCAGCCTTGCAATGTGTGAAGGAACAGTTTGTCTAACATGTAGCTTGTTTTTCATGGACGAGATGTAGTGGGAGCATTTTCCTTATTCCCTATGGAAATGAAGGAGGCTGTCAGTGGACAAGCAGCTGCAGAGCATAATTACTATTAGACTCAATCTCAAATGAGGTCATAATAATAAATATCATAAACATTGTAAAGTACGTTTGATGGTCTCCTTCAACATCTGTAGTTTGCTTAGTATTTGTGGCAGCCATCACTTTATGGAACAGAAAAAGATAAATATTTTTGCTAATAAAAATTGGTCTAGATTTTCTCTGTTTCCATCTTTTCCCTTCTCTATTTCTACCCTAACTCTCTTAATCTTTTTTGAAGTAATCTGCTGTTCAGATCCTTTTTGCTAAGGCCTAGTTTCATGCTAAGAAAATCTTATAGAGGGAGAGGGAGTAAGACACCACGATACAAGGCAGACACTGGTTTGCAGTACAATTTCTTAGATTCTGGCATAACTATTTCTCTGCAGTAAATGTATGTTTTCCATCAGACTTTGCTCTACCATGTGGCCTAATCTTCTTGATAATTTGCCCAACATATTATGAGCTCAAGCTACTATTTCTTTCCTTTGTACAAGCCAGTAATATAAATGCTAGAGCAAATGGTATAAACCCCTATGGAAAACACATATCTATTTCATTGGTGTTATTAGTTGCCAATGGGAATAAACAGATTTTTGTCTTTGAAGAGCTCATTAGCTTCTAAGAAAAAAAAGCAATATAAAAACCTTTCTAACCTTGCAAATCTATTGGGACCCAAAAACAAAATTTCATTTAGTATTTTTGGGAGCATCTGCTGACCTTGGCTTCGACAAACCTTGTGAGCTGTACTTTAGCCCACACAGCTTTATATGTTCACAGCTAACTTAGAAGATATCCATTACCGCTTGTGTCCAAACTGAAAAAGGGTGTTGGTTTAGAAAACAACTGCCTGAGCTTCCACAATGAATTCCTCTATTAAATCATCCCTATTGCTAGCTTTCCCCTACTATTTGAATACTTACCTTTTCCTCAAGGTTGGCCAAGGGAGTATCTTTCTCGGACAGTGTAAGGTACCCATCAATATTCCCTGAAAATCCTGTGCCCATACATAAGTGCAGTGTATGCAGGAGGTGCAAATCCCCAGCTACCTGTCTCACTCTCTGTTTCCATTTTTAAAAAAAGTAAAAGGAAACTAGCAAGATATATTGGGTCAAATATTGTGATTCTTACTTGATCTAAATTGCTATCGATGTTCAAAGGAGGATTCTTCAAGAAAATACTGGGAAGTCTACTGTTTTTGTTTTTCCAGAAGGCAGTCACTTCCTGCTGGTGGTCTTGTCTCCAGACTGAATCTCTAGAGGGAATTCTAAACAACCACTTTTAATCATACATACTTCAGAATACAAATATTTTACAAACTGGAAAAAGAGCCTGTGGATAAACAGCACATATCAGAAAAAGGTGGAAAAATCATTTTTTATTGAACATCAATTTTACTGATAAATGGTTTTATGATGAATACTGTGTAGAAAAAATCAAGTAGTTAAACTTAAATGGGATGATTTTAATCCAAAATGTATGCATGTGAGCTTGGAAATGTTGGCAAATTAATTAAAATTTCCAGACTTGTAAATACAAACCCCTGAATAAATTTTGTTAAATTTAATAAATAAATTTAATTGTACTGCTAAGTCTAATAAATCACATTTTCAAATGGATTTTAAAAGTCATCAAGGGTGATTGACAATATATTTGAATCTAAATTCAACTTTCATAGTCTAGGCTAAGTAGTAATTACAATACCTGAGTTGTTCACAGTTACATATACGAATGACTTATTCAATCTAAGGGAATAGTACCAAAATATTCATAACGAGTTGTAAGCTCTTAAAGAACATTTTTTTCTGTATTGGTAGAACTGGTCAGTGAATGTAACTTCAGGTTTTATTGATATATGAAATGGCCATAGCTAGCATGACTATTAGTGCTCCAAGAACAAAGCAATGGTAACCTCAGGATTCAGACTTCTAACACTACCATCTCTATGTCATCTGTCTTGTGGCCTTCTCATACTCCCACACACTTGACTCTCTGCTTAAAAATAACTGTTAAAATTAAAATTTCTGTTACTGAAGATCATGAACAGGGTCTTTATTTCATGTCACCTACTATCCAAGAGTTTGTCTGAATTTCATGTCCAGCCCTTCTCCTAGCACAAGCATTGGATGTTTTTTATATATGTAGTCTCATCCTCACTGTGAAAATTATCTGTAGCTGGCAACTTGTCAGCAGCTGTTTCTTTTTTAATGTAATGCCATTGGCTGTTATTAAAAGGACCTCATTAATGAGCACTAAAGGAACAAGATCACTTTCATCAATTGTAGAGAAAAACACGAGGGAAAATTTGCCTACCATGCTTGAACCACATTTTCTTGAGTAGTGCTCATATTTTTTCCAGTCCCTTTCACAATAGTGACAGAATTGTGTTCAGATTTAGTGACCCAGCTCACTGTCAACTCTGGGTCATCATGAAGCAGAACCCTTGGCTCTTTTATGTGTTTGCACAATGAGTAGTAATAGTCCAGGATATTGTTTGTAGACAGAGCAACCTTATCTTTCAACTTCCTCCTATGTTAAAGAAAGTGTTTACCCTTCAGAAAAATATTCAGCATTTTGCAGCATGCCTCTCTATGTAAATAAAGTAACTCTACAATATTTTAAACATATTAATAAAATACAAGAAATATAATCATAAATGAGTACTCACACACAACCCTTTATCAAGGCTATTTGCTTCTGAACAAATACAGTGGTTTCATGTGTACCACAGTCCAGAATTTACATGTTTGTATGGAGCCAAAAGCAGAATCGAAGATCTTGCACAGAAATTTGAATCCAATGATAAAGCTTCTTTCGTCATGTAAACAAAAAGAGCATAAAGGTAGTGACACTATGCAGTGAAGACGGAATTGAAAGGGAGGACTATAGAGGCATAAACCAAAATTAAATTAGTATTTTACCTTTCCAGAATGATGCTGAAGTTGAATTCAAGGGCCAAGGTAGGATGGCTAGATGGCATGAGAGTATGGAACTACAAATTATTATGTTAAAGATGGAAACAGAATTTCACTAATTTACTGCCCCCAAGTCAGGGGAACTGCAGAATCCTGCAAAGCCCTCCCCTATGGTATAGCAGGGCTCAGAGGAAGGTCTTTAGTATAGAGTGAAAATCTAACCTGATTTTTTGTGTGCATGTGATTCATGTGTTACATGTTTGTGAATTATAAAACAAGTTTTCCTTTCTACACTGGAAGCTAACCTTTTGGAAGCAGAAAAAAAAAAAGGCGTAAAGCTCATTGGATTATTAATCATAGGAATGTGATGGGATACTGTTGTGATTGCAGCAGATGTTATCCCAAGCTTTACTAAGTAAAGTTGTTCCAGCAGAGATCAAGAAATACTGTTGCTTTTCTACTATGCAGAACAAGATCCCACCTGTAAGGAAGATGGATGCAAAGTGAAATAGGTGATGAAAAGGGTTTTTTTTAAAAATGGAATAGAAAGTGTTTCACAAGAGAATAATAAATGGGCTTTATTGTTTAGTCAGAATTCTTCCAAATGAGAAGGCCTTATAGATGCATCAGCTATTAAGGCCAATAATGGTAATGACACAAAAGCAAATAGATATAAATCATCAGTATTTATAAGCTAAGTATTTCTAACCATCAGTGGTGCTATAGAGCAACTTTCCAACAGGAATAGTGATGGGAAAATAGACTACTGAAATGAGTGATGGATCTTATTCCATTTGTGGATGAGATTAGCTGGCATGCTGAGCAGACGGCAGGATTCAATGCTGCATTAGGACCCTCCTAGCCCTGTAGAGGTGTAGGACAATTTCAGGGTGTAGAGACCTGTTCTTGCCTGTTACAAACAGTGTTGTCTGTGAATTTGTATTTCCTCCCTGCAAATAATCTTGTGTAGTTTCTTCCTTGTAGTACGAGATACTTCAAAAGATGAGAAATAATTCTAGTCTGAAAGTCTCTGTGTAAAAATACAGAATCTAAAAGAGAAAAATCAGTAAGGTTGAGTGAGGAATTTTCACCAAGATCTCACTGAGTCGATGATATCTTAGTGTCTGAATGAAGAACCACATGCAGACTTCCAGGGATGTGGGACGACACCTGTAATCAGCTGAGTTTTTTGAAAGTGTGCATTGAAGAAGGACAAAACATGGAAAGTACCAGTTTTGGAGGTATAGCAATCTCAATCAGGGGACTTGTACTAGCATATCCCTAAAAACGGTATATTTAAGGATATCTTAAGGTGCTTGTATCTTTCCTGGGCCTGTGTCATGGTTTAACCCCAGTAGGCAGTATGAGACTTGCCTTTGGTCAGTTGGGGTCAATCATCCCAGCTGTGTCCCCCACAACATTCTTGTGCACCCCCAGCCTACTTGCTGGCAGGGCAGTGTGAGGAGCAGAAAAGGCCTTGACACTGCATAAGCACTGTTCAGCAAAAACTGAAGCATTGGTGTGTTATCAACACTGTTTTCATCACAAATCCAAAACATAGCGCCATACAAGCTACTGTGAAGAAAACTAACTCTATCCCAGCCAAAACCAGTACAGTTTGTCCATAATTTCTGTCATGCTTGCAGTATTTATTAAAAATATTTTCCTTTTAAGACATAGATGTCAAAGTGTAAACAAAGACAGGTGCTGCTGTTTTGGGCATGGAAACCCAATTTGGGATGGTTTCCAGCTTTTTAAAAAAAAAAAAAAATAGAAGCAGCAGATGCCTCAGCATTTCTCTGTCACATTCTGAGGCTCCAACCCTGCAGGCAGATCCCATGGGCAATTCCTGTTGAAGTCTGAAGTACTTTTATAATCCATGTGTGAACTGCTTATATATAAAGCCTAATCAACTTTTATAGTATGGTAAGAAATTCTCACCTTCCTTGTGGAATGACGAGTTCATTTCTTGAGTCGTGTGCATTTTCATTGAGTTTATCTAAGCTTGACAACATGATCCAACAGAAGGTCGTAGATTCTGTAGGTATTCTGCAGGTTCTTTGACATCTTTTTTGCACATGGTAGAAGTAATGTACCTCAGTTGTACTCTTAAAACAACAAAATTAAAATTTTAACACATTAATGTCCAGCTGGGTCGCTTTTTCCTGTTTATTAGGCTGACTGCATCAAGATTCATCAAACATAGGTTGGATTACAATCTCTGCCACTTTTTGAGCTGCTGCTGCTGCTTATTTTCCTGCTGGGCTTCTCCAGCAATTCTGATGCCAAGCCCAAACTGCCAAGCCCAACAGAGTCTATTAATTCTGGTTCCTCTCCGCACACACTGTATCTTGTTTAATATTAGGGTGCTGGGTTCACTGGAATTAGTGGTCCAGTGGTTTAATATAACATTATAGTTTCCGGTACAGTTTTTTGAACATTAGCATTCACTTTCATGTTCGACACAGACACCACTTGTTAACCAGTGGTACATTGTAAGTACACTAACTTCACTACCCCAATTGCATACTTTACCTACATTATTAACCATGAGATATCCTCAGCCTTTCTGACTTGCCATCAAATATTCATAGCATTTTGCTGTTAACTTATGGTGCCATTTTTAGAACTACTTACAACTCTGGTTGCACGGTGTATACCATGGGTGACATCCTGGCCAAATGAAATGACTGATGAACCTCCCTTGCTCCAGTAGGTTACTGAAGATATTTATTTTAGAGTTTTTCAATTTCCTATTTAAATAAATAGCAATATTTTATTTTAAATTAAACATTTAAATAATTTCATTTAGCTGAGTAAATTGTACTTCTAGAGGTTAAAAGTACTCTAGAGGTAAAAAGTACTAGAGTACTAAAGTACTAAAGTACTACTTTACCTCTAGAGGTAAAAAGTACTTCTAGAGGTAAAAGTAAAAAAAATTTACTTCTAGAAGTAAAAAGTACTTCTACTTGAGGTGATCAAGTGTGAAGAAACTTACTGCCCTGGGCAATTATAGTACCCATATGAACACCAAATCCACAGAAAAACTTCAAAAATTCATAGTTTATGTAAATAGCAATGAAAGGAATAATTAAGGTCGTTACAGACCCTGCATATTTCATGTGTCTTTCTCTGGATCTTGCTTTTGACACAGGATTGGAGATATCAACAGTGCAGTATACAGAGTCCATATTCTGTATAAACTCCCATTAGAAATCACCCTAACACATTATGATTAAGGATTTCCTTGTTATAGTCTGGACCATTTGCTGATCCAGACTGGCTATAAATAGCTCTGAAGAAGATCTGTTTTGGTACCTGTTAAGTCATTGTTAAACCGATGTGCTCACAGCTATAGGTGCAATGCTGCCTAATAATCTTCAAGACTTAGCAGAGCAATGTCCTAAAGTATCACAGGAGATAACTGGAGTGTCAGTGACAAAGATGCTGGTAAAGACTGTGTTTTATGCCACAACTGTTCAAGAAAAAATATATGAGCTTTCTTTTCCATGACATCTGTAACATCTCAGTCGGTGACTAGTTCCAAGTAATTGTCTACTCTTGGGGTTGGTTGAGTGTTTCATGATGAGGAATTTTTGTTATACTTGGATAAACTCACTAAAACTCAGACTTGACTTTTGGCTTGCAAAGAAAAAGGCTGGCTTCAGAAAGGACAAATGTTTTTTTGGCTTGAGTTTTGGTCAACAGTATCTCTTGGTGAGACTCTAGAAGCACTGGGGGAGTTTCAAACTGATAAATAAGTTAAACACACAAGTTGCTTTTGATCAATGAAATTACTGGGAGAAAGCAAGACACCACTTTATTTGTAGTTAAAATTGGTGAAAACTTGCTTTAGTTCTCATTTCTTTGTGCACCAACAAATTCTCTAATTACCAACTTGGTATCAAACATTCCTTCTATGACAGCACATGTAGTCAGACCAAAAAAATCTAAATCCTTATTTTTCTCATGTTTTATGTTTTGTGGCACAATACTGCGCTAATCTTTAATGCCTGTTTGGCACCTCACAATAAATGAGACTAAAGAGTGTAAACTCCAGCTATTGATGCTAATTGAACAAAAGGTGTTATAACCATAGTCCAACATGACAGAGATAAATCCAACTTGGAGTAATTATTTACTTATTTATTTAATTTATCTATAGGCTAAGAACACTCTTCTGGGTCTTCTACTCCTGTTTTCAAGACAATTTCTGATGGTGATAAAATAGTAATCTTTGTATCTATTACTTAGCTTTACACTGTCATTTACTAGGTACAATACCAGTAGTCATCTTGGCTCTTTTGTTCAGGGCACGTATGCAGGTAAGTTCATGGGGAATGAAAATAAGCAGAATTACCCTTGTAAAAACTCATCAGAAGAGCTAATGGTGTTGTCTTACCTTCTATTTGGGGGTGTGTGTGACTGGAGGCTCTGTCCCAGAGCTTTCAGCTGAGAGGATTACAGGGACTGTTAGCAAGAGTTTCTCAGAAAGCAAACTTCTGCAATGTTCAGCTTTCACTTCATTTCTGCATGTAATACAAAGTTTGGGTTTGTATTTTGTTTTTGTTTTTAAATGTCTATCTCCTTAATTTCATTGGTTCCTATGTGACTCAAAGACAGCTACTCTCTGAAGGGGGCTACCATAGTAGATGAGAATGTCTTCAGAAGTCAAGCTAAGATTGACTGTTTATTCATGAGAAATTGGAAGCAAAGTCTTTTTGAATGAAGGGTTTTTCATAGTTAAAAATCCCAGATGGGGTTATTGTGGTGTTTTGTGAAGATGCTAATCAGTGTATGTGAAATCCTTAAGAAATTTCTGTTTTTCACAAAAGGAACTCCAATTTGACTATGCTAAATTGTAATCATTACTATGATAATCTTGGCAGAACTGACAAAGATAACCAATATATTTCTTGCCCTCTGATGCCTGATGTGCCTCTTGTTTGGGTTACAAATGATCGATGTCCTGTCTTTGCTGTGCCTATAGTGAGATCAAAGGCCCTACTCCTTTGACATAAATTTTCAAGTATAATACTCAGGGAGTCTCCAGTCCTTTCCATATGGGATTACACAGGGCTGCCTGCATGTAGTCCTACTGCTGCATGAGTGGGTTTGCCACTAAGCATACTTGCCAGCGTCTGTCTTTGTTGTTGTATGTGTCCACTTTTGGAGCAAATCCTGTTGTTCCAGTGTGCTTTACTTGACTTTCATTTATTGGACATATTCTAGTATTAGGTCTGCTTGCCTCAGTCATTATCACAATTTTTCTCTTTTTTACTATAATGACTGTTTCTTTGTTTTTCTTACTGTTCCCCTATTCACCCCTCATACTGTCCAGGGAGCCCTTTTCTCTTTGCCAAAGAAGATAAATCTCCATCTGACTCTTCTTCCTTACAGCCTCCTATTTCAATTTCTTGCCTGATATTCCTCTGATTTTTCCTCCCTGGGAACCTCCAGTCATCCTCATTTAATGAGGATGCCTTATTTAATCCTAATTTTAATTATCCAACACATTTATCAGTTGAGGAAGAGGAACCCAGACACTGTGTTTGTGTGCAGGTGTATATCCATGTGCAGTACGGACAGTCCTTTTACTGACAAGCCTGTGGGTTTGTCCATATGCTTGGGCAGCATTCCCAAATTCCTGGGTGAACCACAGGAACACAGAGCAGGAGTCTCTGCTTTTGGTAACCTCCCAGGAGCTGCATTTGAAGCCTAAGACCTAGGTTGGTTTTGGTGTCTCTGTCAGTCCATTAACACATGGATCCTCTCAACCAATTACAAATTCCCGTACGCACTCAAAAGTAAAGATCCCATTTCTTCCTCTTGACTGAATAGTAGGATGCTATTTTTCTTTGTGTGTGTGTGTATCTGTCTGGTCCAGATGCCTTTCACAATCACTTACTAAAACCTACTGAAAGTATTGTATTTGGGGGTGTGCCTGGGGGAAAATATTCATGATCTCAGTGGATTTTAAATTGTTCCTGGTATCCTTGTTTTTGTTGAACATGATCTAAGGCAAGCTTCAAATACATGTCCAGAACAAAACTGGACATTGAGTTCACTCTAACTTTCATGGCACAAATTCAAAAACTTGTTATGATTGAAGGGGAAAAATGGCAATTCACACAAATATCTCTCTGTGCAATTAAGCCATACCTCTAGATTGTTTCTGGCACCCCACAGCTGGAATCCTCAGTTTGTACTCAGAAAAAGACTAACTTCTTGGTATGCCTCTCCTCAGACTGTGAACAAACACATGATGTTCACTGCTGATTCTATATTGTTGTTGATTAAATGAAAACTGAATCTTTCTAACCAGTTCACATCACCTAAAGTTGAAAAATGTCAGCATTTATTGTCACCCAACAAAAAGCAAAACCACTGCATAAAGCAAAACAACTTTGGTATGGGAAATTGAGATAATAAATCTCCAAGGTAAAATAACTTCATTTCTGATTTAAGAACTAATTTGAAACAAATAATGTGTAAAAAAAAAAAAAAGGCCAAAAGCCCCAACCCACATTTCTCCTACATAAATTGGTTTTGAAAAGACACCAGCAAGTGCCAGAATTCACGTATACATTCATGTATGAAAATGGCTGATCTAGGAGCATATTATAACCAATCCTAGTCACTTGCTGTTGTAAAACTGAGAATTAAGATTTTAATTTAAGACAATTGTCATGAAATATAATGCAATATTAGTTCCCAGGTGGTAACAGTGAATGAAAAGAATGATACCCTCATGGGAAGGGATAGAGAAAGATCTTCCAGAACAGAAATGTAATTAATTGGTCACTGAGATAAAATATATGGTCTATTTGACCACAGTTGACCCACTGTAAATAAATAAATAGCTCCAAGGCCATCAGATACCCTGGTACTCTTACTAGATGTCCAAGTACGTAGAAGTATGGAACTCCGATGTGGGCATAAAAATAATCTTGTTCATGGTCTCAACCTCAGCCATATTTTTTTTCTTTATTTTATTTAGTAAAACAATTTTGTCTCTTTCCTTCAGTATTACTTCCTTAATTTTTGTCCCATGGATTGCCTAGGCTTTTGGATAGTGAAAATCAGTGCTTGGTCCCACAGCTGTTGAAGCTAATGAAAAATTCTACCATCTGCATGGCTATATAGAAGCAGAACAACCTTTACTGCTAGAGGGCTACCAACAGTTTTCCACAGTGTTCATTCTACCTGCTATTTTATTTCTAGCTATTATTACCAATCTAATTTTCTATTTTAGTTCTCCAGCTTCCTGACTCTTAATTATTTTTTTTTTGCTTTAAATAATCTTTTAAAATTCCTTTAAACTTGATAGGTTCCATAAATTCAGTCTTGCATTGTCCCTGACAGCATATGTATTCTGTTGTTTTTTCTTGATAGGGTTGAATTTCCATGATTTTTAAAATACCCTTCGGCTATTTTGTTTTTATGCTTAAAGTTATGCATTCCCTCTCTGATATTTTTAAGAAGCTCCCATGCTGAGCTGAGTGACTCCAATTACTGATTTTGTGATGTCATATTGTGGAGCTTTTAGCTCTGTCTTGTAAGTACTCTATCCTTAGCACAAAGAGTTTTTGGTTTGTTTTGTATTATTTCCTTCCTCCAGACCGTTGTACTTGTCTGTATTGTGGAGAGTAAGAGATAGTAATTGCGATCTTACTGTGTTATCACCCAATGCCATGATCCCATGATCCTATTCAACTAATTCAGACATATCTCTATCACAAAAAAAGTGAATCCTCTCTGACTGCCACATGCTCCAGCATTTTAGTTTCACATATGGTTATAAGCTTGTATCTGCTCCTAGAGTTTCACACAAACCATACACAATTTCTGTTTGCTATTTAATAACATGCCCGCAGATGACACCAAGTTGAGTGGGAGTGTTGATCTCCTCGAGGGTAGGAAGGCTCTGCAGAGGGACCTGGACAGGCTGGATCGATGGGCCAAGGCCAACTGTATGAGGTTCAACAAGGCCAAGTGCCGGGTCCTGCACTTCGGCCACAACAACCCCATGCAGCGCTACAGGCTTGGGAAAGAGGGGCTGGAAAGCTGCCTGGCAGAAAAGGACCTGGGGGTGCTGGTCGACAGCCGGCTGAACATGAGCTGGCAGTGT
>NW_008824470.1:230623-242111 GCF_000699105.1 Pygoscelis adeliae
AGGACGAGAGGAAATGGCCTCAAGTTGCGCCAGGGGAGGTTTAGATTGGACGTGAGGAAAAATTTCTTTCCTGAAAGAGTAGTTAAGCATTGGACCAGGCTGCCCAGGGAAGTGGTTGAGTCACCATCCCTGGATGTATTTAAAAGACGTGTAGATGAGGCGCTTAGGGACATGGTTTAGTGGGCATGGTGGTGTTGGGTTGACGGTTGGACTCGATGATCTTAGAGGTCTTTTCCAACCTTAATGATTCTATGATCCTATGATTGTATGCATGTGTGTTGTAGGCAGAGAGTGTATCTCTACCCATGATAAAGGCTACCAAACAGGTTAAAGGATAGCATTATCAGATTCCATATTAAATGCTTACTTTAATCACTCTGGTGCTGAACACTGCAATGGAGAGCAGGAAGGTTTTTCTGAGTAGTTTCTAGGGAGTGCAAAGGAGAAATGATGAAACAGCTCAGCAACCTTACTAAGCCATGGCTGAAGACCCCCCTTGTAGCAGGAGGGGAACAGAGACAGGAGGTTAGAAGGACACAGAGGAAAATGTGAATGCATAAGAAAACAAAAGGAGGATGATGAGGAGAAGGTTCACAACTACTCTTACAGAGCTTGAGAACCTGACCTCTCCAGCAAATGTCTCACTTCCCGTCAGAGGGTGGTTCATGAAAATATGCTTGCGCTGTGTTAGCACATTTATTCTCTGTTCTTGATTGCATAAACCTGAGGTTGGGAAAAACAGAATAATAATTGCCAATGAAATTCAGTTTGGGTTCCTTTCACACAAGCATCATGTAGTATTTCCAAAAAAGGTAACGCTAGTAGTAACCACGGTGTTTTTGGAGGCAGACATTTGGTGAGATCATTATATTTGCTTTCAGTTAGATTAGATTAAGTGAGATCATTATAGAAACAGGTGAATATTTTTTTTGGTAGTAAATTTTGTGCTCTCTGTGGAACTACTACGCTCTGATTGTTGATTTAAAAATTGTAGTCTAGAGTCTCATATTTTTAGAAGTTCTTTCTGTTTGTTGGCTATTAAATTGAGAGAGAGGTTTACTAAAAAGATTGTACCTACCATTTCTATGAGCAATTGAAATTGGAGGCCATTTGGAATAACCAGGTCTTATAGCTATCACAGGTTAATAAAATGCCCATGTGGATAGGCCTAACTCTTTGGCTTACGACTACAGAATCTAAGCAGCTAAGGAGAATAACAAAACACCACAATGTTTCCTAATGCTGAATCTGAAAGATATGAGAAATCATAGGGAGGCAGAGAACACCCTATCAAATATACCTTTAGGAAGTTTATATACAGTTTATTCCAGCTAATACCTGGAATATAGCTCACTCAGAGATACTAGGAATCCCTCGTTATCATTCTTAATTTCACTCTAACAGAAAAATAGGGGAAATCAAAGAGTGCTCTGTGTGCTAAATTCCCTTCCCCCCTGCCCTGTTTTCACTGGTCTTTTGAATAGAGCAAAATCTATCATATTTCTGTGTGTCTTTGCTTTTGCATAACATTTATTCTAGAAGAAGAAATGGTATATTGTCCTGGAATACAATGTACCGATAATGACTTACATCACTTACATCCAGTCATTTTGGAATGCATTTCCTATGAAATAACACAAGATAAGTATGTTACATAGTTAGCTCTTATGCTTACAAAAGATTTAAAGTCATGAGAGTTTTCTTGTCTGGGATCAGGACCAAACTCCATGTCAACAAATTTCCATAAGGGTTGCTGGATGCCTTCTTGTAAGTCTAGATAGTTGTGCTTTTTTTAAAGCCAAGGAAACAAAATATTTTTAAGCACTTTTTCTTCAAATGTGCTGTTGATGAAGAAAAGCATGAGGAAACACTGAAAAGAAACTGAACTGTGGTGAAAGAGCCTCCTGTTGAACAGAATCGTTCATCAAGTCCAACAGTAGCAGAAAGTAAATGAAAACGTGACCTGAATCAGCAGCTGAAAAAAGGAGTAGAAGTTAAGCCTGTTAGAAATGCTTCTGTCAGATTTTTGGCATAGTTTTACCCTTATATTATATGTCTAAAATACTGTAGGTATGTTCTCAAAATAATAATAATAATAATAAAACTGTAGTAGACATTAAAGCAATTCTTCTTGAAGAAGCAATGGAAGTTTAATCGAAACCATCTGTTAAGATGCTTGGACTCAAGAGGCCATTGTTTTAGCTGGTTATTTTGATCTTTTTCTGTGATATTTTTAACAACAAATTCTTTGCAAAAATACCCTATTTAAATAATTTCTAAATTAGAATGTCTGTATTTTCCCATTTTAAGGGGGAAAAAATTCAATCACGCTGTACTTTTATTTACTTTATAACTGCTTATATGCTTTCTTATTCATGGCAATAAGCTCCTCCTGGAACCATTTGCTACCTTGTATTTAATGAAGGCTTACACTAAAGCTTTCTTGTAAGCATAGCATAGGAAGTTGAAGCATGTCACTAATATCTTGTAACAGTTAGCTTTTCTTCCCTCTTTTTTAACACTGAGCTCTACCTTCTGCTCAGTAAGATGTATGTGGGATGGAGACACAGCCAGAAGTCAGTAATGAGATAAACCCTGTCTCTGCGATGATTAATAAAGAAAATGTTTTTATTAAAGCAAAAGCACTAATAAAGAAACTCTTGTTTTTTCTCTCCTTCTTAACCTCATACTTTCCTTCACTTAGAGACCATCTCTGCACATAGCACTGCAGTGTCGTGTACAGTCCTCTGAAATAGGCCTTAACTAGTAGGTGTCAGTTCTGCTAGCAACACAATTACAGTGGCTAGAACATTTAGCACAGGTAAAATGTCAGAATATTTTCTTGCTCCACACAGGTTTTGCACTGGGGCCATTACACACAAGGGAATTTCGTGCTGCCTTGACTACTAGCAATGCCAGGACACGCTAATGCAAAGCAGACACTGAGAGGTCGCGGCAGCACAGCTGTATGGAGGTAGCAAATTGAACAGTGGGTAAGAAGGTAGACTTACCTAACAAGGAACGAGCAGATGAAGAGAACCGAGATAATTTGACTGTAATTTATGGGCCCAATTGAGAAAAGGAGTTGAATTCTTGATCAGCTTACAGCACATGAGTAGAAACTGTAACTTTTTCAGAGCTTGTATGTTTTGTCTGGTTGCACCCTAAAACCAATGGATGTTTTGCCTAACACAGGATCAGGCTTTTCACTGCATTTCTTGTACAACAGCATGTTCCCTGTCTACGTTTAGGTTTGAAAATAGGGAAAAAAGTTTATTCCTTATCATATAACATTATTCATGCTCTTGCATCCATAACAGAACTACCATTTAAAGATACTGCTGTTAAAAGCAGACTCTAATTTGATAAGAAAAATAATGTTCAAAGCAAAAACTAATGTTTCACAGATCATCAGTAACCTAGATGTTGTGCTTGGGATGACATACAATGTATGTATGCCATTTCAAGTTCACGTTAACTTATCATAATTCGGTGTAGTGTTATGGAAATTACGCATGCCAGCCACCATAACAGGGTTTGACTCTAGGTTTCTGCTGAATCAATAAGCCGAAAAGAGATTAAAGTCCTTTTTATTAATAGCGCTACAGCTTGAGCAGGGTGCCTCCGAAGAGGGACCCCAAACAAAGAAATCCCTGGGCAATTATACCCTTACACTCTAAGTTCCCCACCTCTCACGCAATAGTTCGGACCAATAGTTATATTAAGGTCTGGGGTCTTCTTGCTTTTTGATTGGTTTGATCTGTTTGTTGTTTTGTTACTAAGCAGTTGCTAAGAGGTCATCTTCTTATACAATATCACATCCTCTTAGGTTGGTTTCGGCCAATTCTATAGTTAGCTATTTGTCATGTTGTAATATGGTTGTTACAGTTCATATGCCACAATCTATAGGCTTTGTCAACTCTAGCTACTACTGTTTAAGCTGCTAGCTTTGTCTACTCTAGCTATTATTAATGTTTAAGCTGCTAGCTCCAAGTTTTGACTAACTTTGTCTGCAACAGTAGGTAGATTGCAAATTCTTGTCAAGTTCACTTGTTTGAGCAAATATGTAGCTGCAGAGCTCCCTCTAGCAGAGTTTAGTTACTCCCAGTCATTCTATCCAGTGTGTCCTCTGAAGTGGTTCTACAACTGCTTTTCTCTTTGTTTTCTTAAAATAAATTGCTTCATATAGATGCTTTTTTAGAAATTAAGGCTAGTATTCTGGGAATCAAACTTATTTTGAAAGAGATCTAGACAATGCAGGAATATTACTTTCATCACAGACCAAAGAGAGGAGAAAAAACACTTTTATCTTGAAAAGATGTGAAAAGATATCTGAAAAGAGCTTTGACATTTGCAGTCACCTGTACCCTCTTGTGAACATATCAAACGTGCTTAAAAAAGACGATGACAACTACATTACCACCAAAAAGACAGATCATTGTTTTTCACTGTGTATAAAATTGGGAGTGGTTCTTAAGAAGTTTGTAACTGGTAAATTGGGAAGGTACATTAACTAAAGAAAAGTGAGTTCAGTCTTTGTATGGAAGTTGTTCTTATAGCAAATAGATTTAATTGAACTTTCATTTTTTACTAAGTTGAAAATGCATTAATTTTCATTCATAACCATGAAACTTGACTGCAATACTCTTTAATTGATAGCATTTGCTTAATAAAAGTTTTTTTTACTTATCTTCATTATACATATCCCCTTTGTGATTTGTATTGATTAAAATATATTTGATATGATGCAGATTTTCTTACAATTCTTACAATTTGCTTGCTGCTTTCCTTTATGTACTACAGAAATACATTTTTCTTAACTAAATAAATCAAAATACATTTCTAACAAAATCTTCTATTGAAGGTGTAGGAAGAAATCAAGCAAAAAATAAAAGGGTAATAAAAGGTATCATGACCACTTTTGACCAATGTCACCCTGAAACTTTGAGGAACAGAAACTGAGCAGTCTCATTAATATATGACTGTCTCCACTGAACTATTAAAACACACAATTCATATTTGAATACTCAGTAAAACAGAAAGGAGTTTTTTTTCAAGATCAAACCCCTAGAGCCCTAGAACTTTAATATCTACTGCTGATGTACTACGACTGGCATATTCATTTGTCTAAAAACAATGACAGCATTTGTTTTTCTTAAATGATATATACTACTGATGGATATTAGGAAAACAAATGATGTAACCTACTGATAGATGCTAGGGATTTTAAATTAATAATTTGAAAGATGGAAGTGGGATTCATTTTATTTGGATGGGTGTTTCTCTTTTAGTAGAAACTCTGCTTTAGAAGAGAGCATGAAGAAGTTTGACATAATGCCTTAAATACCTTAAAATAATATGCCTTTTGCAAAGCTCTGTAGGTTACTAAAGCAGGAGTAAAACTTCAGCAGGCTTCAAGCTGAGAGCTGGTATGTCAGAAAGCCACCACAGGCACCCTGCAGTATCCATAACCATTAAAGGGAAAAGGATGGTCCCTCTTTTTTTCTTTTCTTTTTTTTCCTTTTTTAGTTGTCTTGTCATTCATTCATCAGTTTTGCTTGTATTTATGAATCAGACTTCTTAACAGAAGAGACACTTGATTTTGCATACTGACAAGTATTTAAGAAAGGAAGAAAGTACATAGGGAAAAATTATGTGTTAATATGGGCAAGATGACACTCTGCTGCCAGCCAGATCTGAACTGCACATTCATGCTGGTTCAACAAATGCAGCTGATCTTCTGTGTACTAAGGACGGAACAGTTTACTACAATATGTTTTGCAGTGCCTAAAAGGGGAGGAAGATTTTGCCCTCTAAGTACGTTTTTTTGAATGAGGCACTGGTCCTTCTCACCAGCTTTTTCATAGGCCAAAGGGAGAAGAGGCAGAACAACTTGCTCATTTGGTGCATTTCCACTACTGAGATGGCCATTTTATAGGTCAGGAGGGACAGTTAGAGGAAGAGCTTGCCTATCTGGCCAATTTCCACATAATTTCCTGCAATCAAGCCATATAGCTGTTTGCTTTTGCTGTGTCTTCATTTCTTTTTTCTCTAGAAGTCATACTAAAGGAGAATATAAACTATATGGTCCTCCTAGCATGTAAAAACACCTATGTTTCTTAAAGGACTCTAACCTTCCCAACCTCAGGTCAGAAAGGAATCAAAATTGATCTACCTTTATATAAATATCAAGTGGAAAACAGATAATATCAATTATGCTTTTATATAGACTCTGAAATATCAGTGATAGCTACCATGGTGCATATGCACTATAAACAACCTTATTTACCTTCCCTGGCAGCACCAAGATAAGCCTGAATGCAGGTTTCTAGACTCAGGTTTCTTCTGAGCAACCAGTGGTTTAAAACTGAATTTAAGATTTTGATTAAATGGTAAGAGTCCTACCTGTGTAAGTTTTTGCCTTCACAACCCCTGCAGCTGTAGCTGAAGTCATAAGAGGCCATTTGTGCTGGAACACCTGGCTACAAAGAAGGAAGCTATTTAACCAGGCAAGGCACCCCACTCTTCCCTTTAATCTGTAATAATTTGGATTTGTTAACTCGCAGGTTGTATTATAAAGCCTCCATCTCCCCATCCCCATCCAAGTTTCTTCATTGCTTTGCAAAAATTATTTCTTTGGCTCCTTCTAACATTTGAGAAACTTTTCCAGATGAGATGTCTTTATTTTGAAAGATCAAAGGAAGTCTTTCTCGTAGTATCTGCAGACTGATGAATCAGGGGATAAGTAATGTGCAAAGGAATCTTGCTATGTTATGAAGGAAACTGGAGGTGCTGCTTCGGCACCAATGTGCAGATACCAAACACAGGTTTCCTGAGGCAAAAACCCGCCAACATTCTTTCTTACTTTTCCTAGGTAACGGCAAGATGAAAAAGTGTATTACATTTTTTAAAAAGGAGCACGGGCCAGATAGGCATACTACTTACATTTAAAATATGATATTCTCCCTTTAAAGGCATCTTCTGAGTATATTTATGAACAACTTAGTCTGTACAACAGGTTAAGCCAGTTTCAAATCACATCTAATTCATGCTTGCACAAAGGTCCTGAATCCTCTGCTCAGCATCTATAATTCTGTCTGATTTTATTACTAAATGTCTCTGCTTCCAAGGATAAGATATATCTAATTAAATTCATGTCCTATTGTACCATTATTTTGGTGTGAGAAGCTTGAAAAGTCTAACTGATATGCTTAAAAATCACTATTTTATCTGTAATCTCAAGACCTTATTAGTTCTTACTCTATAAAGAGAAAACCCTTATTCTGATTTCAAACACGAAGGAAAGTTCAAAACATCCCTACTGGCATTACAGACTGGACTAAGGCCTTCAGAACCCAGACAGTTAATTTTTGCTCTTACTGAGAAGTGGTAAGGCTTCAGCATGAATCTGTTTGGGGTAATTGCATTTCCAGAAAGATGTGGGCCAGTTTGAGAGTCCAGGGGAGAGCAACAGTGCCCATCAGAGGTCTAGAAAACATGAATCTGAAAACATGACCAGTGGGAAAATAATGAAAAAATGCGTCGGGTCTAGAGCACAAAGACCCCAAAGAGCAGTGATAAATGTTTGGTAGGCTGCTGTTGAAAAGAGAAAGGGAAACAAATTTTCATCCTATCTACAGCTAGCAAAGTAACAGGTTGAAAGTGAAACAAAAAGAATTAGATCAGACCTAAGGAAAAATAGGCTTTCTAACAGTTACGATAGTTTAATGCTGGAATTGCTATCAACTGGAGAGCAGGGATTTTTCATCACTGAGGTTTTAAATCTCCTGATTGATTTGATGAACAACTGTCAGATGGGAGACTGGCGTTACAACTGTTTCTTGGGCAGGAAGGTGGATAAAATATGCCCAACCATATTTTTCAGAATTATATGATGTAGAGAGGTGAGGGAGAGGGAAGCTCTCTGGTATGCTTACCCTCTCTCTCCCTACCATCATGATGAATAGGTATGTAGTTGGGTTTACTTAAGGTCAGCTTCCTTAGGAAAGAAAAAAGGAAACACATCTAAGCCTTTCTTTGAGCATCTTCCCACATTTTTACACTTCCTTAAATGTGTGAGCTACTGGAAAATAAGCCAATAGTCAGAACTGACTGTATTGGTTGCAAGGTTTCATTCTTCTTGTAGGTGCGTTCAAAAGCTCTGGCTGGTAGGAAGACTTATGGAAAGAAAACAGAGTGAGAAAATGCTGTATAGAAATCAGGTCTCTGTGAGTCAGAATTATGATTGCTATATGGGTGAGCTTATTTCCACTTCATGGATGCAAGCCTCACAAAAATTCTTCCACGGAGGAAGAGCTGGACATCTTCATGGAAAGATATCCCTCATGAAGGGAAAGTGGGACTCTAAATTTTGGGATGATAGTATTTCACTGAAAAAATGTGCGGCTGGATAGCTTAAAAAGTTGTTGGTGATATGCAACTGAGAATCCAAATCAAGGCCTAAACCAGTACTGATCAAAGTCAGCAGCAGTGAAATGAACACCAGAAACATATGGGTATACCTTCTGTCATTAGACGTTATCTCTTGGAAAAACTGTCACACTGACACCGGCCTCATCAAGTCAGCCACCCCTATTGATATGCTTCTAGAGCCTGGTCCTCTCCTTTTGTTCACATCAAAATTAAGGTAAAAGATGGGAGGCGAAAAGTGCAGATAATCCTACTTGTTTAGGAAATGACTGAATGTATAGCATACTTGGATTAACATTATCTTCTTTACGTAACATAAATATCAAGATGACTGGGTCTGGTATCTAGGACACCAGCTTGGGAAGTGAGAGACCATAGAATCATAGAATCACAGATGTGACTTTAAACTCAGCTTTTACTACTTTCTCCTTGTGTAGCTTTCAACAGATCACTGGGTTGTGTCTAGGTTTGTTTCACAAAAAATGAAGATAAAAATACGCTCTCCTCTCTTTCAGGCATGTGAATAGATTAAAAGTACTGAAAACTGTAAAAGGCTATGATAGTAGGACCTTTAAAAGTTAGGGTTAGGAACCACATAACTGGATTTGTAATACGCCATTACTTTGATGTCCTATGGGAAATATTTCTATTCATAGGAAAATTCCTCCATGCACTTATTATCAGAACAACCGCTAGCCTTTTCTTGGCAGGATACCCAATCCTACTGGTTTATTAGTGATATGTTTATACTACCTGTCCCAGGTGTCATACAGTATAGTACTTACTTTGAATACATAGAAATCTGTTTCCTTCAAATTAGTCATGAAACGGGCTTATACTGCTATGTAGGCATGGAGGTAAAATCCTTGGTCTACAAGCTCTTACACTGGCAGAAAAAGCAGGAGCAATCTTGGACACCAGATTTACATCAGCTGGTTTAGAAAAAGTATTTATAAATAATCCCAAGGTTTTCTGAAAATACATCATAATTTGCATTTTACTGGACAACAGAGCTTTTTGGATAGTAATGATATACAGCACTTTTAATCTTCAGGGTGCTCTGCAAACAGGAACTAATGTCTCCTTTACAGTGGAGATCTTTGAGCTCCCTGTTGCCTGACACTTCCTGGCTTTGGCCAGGAACATGATCACCGTTGCGCGGCTTGTCAACTTTTTTATTTCTACTGCCTGACCTCACTTAAGTACACCAACTTTTGTGCTTTTATTCTTACCTGTCTCAGCATAATAGGAGGGAGAGGGAGGCGGAGATTAAGAATTGGGGAGCAAAAGTGAGAACATCTCATATGACGCCAATATTTTTTTTTCCACCTCAATTCAAGCAAAAGACTACTAGAGAGCAGCTTGGAAACCCTTTAGCCATGTGTCCTTGGCTTTTTGCCTGTTTAACAGAGGTCTTGCACAACCTGTATTTTATGTGCTGTCACCTTGATTTCTCTATATTTTAGCTGGTCTCCTGGTGCCACTGTTTGCTATTGGCCTGCCTTCAAAGCGAGTGCCTGTGGACGGTACTCATACGGTATGTAACATACCGTGTGCTTTGACAACTCATGTGGTCTTAATGGGTTTCCCAGTTACAGAGGCTAAAAGAGCAAGGCAGCCTGTTCTGCAGTTCTTATGAATAAATCCTTTAGATAGGAAAAAATAAATCATTTCTACAATGTTTGTTTTTTATCTGGTAGATATAATGAAGTCTTTCTCTCCTGCGGCAGGGGAAAGTGCAAATAGGATATCCGCAATGTCATTTAAATGAATAATGACTTGGAGACTAGTTAACTTCATTTCTATAAGGCTTCATGATATCTTCAGTGCTTGCAGCTAGGTGACATGTTGAAGAACGATGTCTAGAAATCAGTGATTATCTTTGTTCAGCTATCCTATTGCATGCTTTCTTTAAATCTATATGAAAAGAAAGACGTGTTTCAGAAAGCAAGGTTATTTATATGCCTCACCTTAAAAAACAAGGAAATGAACCTTGCTGCATGGACCACTTCCTTTGATTTACTTACAGCTTTTGAAGTAGTATCTCATTATCTTCTCTTTATCCTCTTTTGTTTTCCTTGACTTTGTTATCTTGATCAGCTTTCAATCATCTCTACACTGGCTTCTCCTGGTGCTGGATCCATTCTCCTGCCTCTTGTCTTCTTTTTCTCCGTGTGAGTTAATAGTGCCATGCATATATTGTTCTATAATAAAAATAGTAACGCATCTATACCAATAAACTGAAGAACATACAGCAAATTAACTGCCAGAATCTCTAAAATTCATTCCGTTTTTAAACCTTTATTGGAGCCGTATTTCATGTTATACAAGATTTGCCTGCATTGCCTTTCATATTTCTCATTTACATATTATCATTCCCGTTCCTGTATTCTTCATTTTTATCTTCAAGTTTATATACTTTCAAGTTATACTGATTCCTTGACCAAAAAAAAAAAAGTTTTTTTGGCTTTTTTTCTGTAGCTAAAATGGTGTAAATACATTACAATGGTAATACCACTCAGCCATTTAAACTGTGTATGTAAGTAGTGAAAAGGTAATTTTAACTCACTGTATAATTCTTAACATGATTGCTCCGTTTCTCTGCATGAAATCAGAATAAATTCTGAAACAGACTGGCTGCCTAGTAGGGCTGGGATAACTATGGCTTATAGAATCTTTTAAATTTACTAGTTTAAACATAGCAGACATCTACCTAGCGTTCACTGATAACCTAATGTAGTTGTCAATTATTCTGGTTTGATCATAAATGCCATAGAGTTTTGTAGCCAGTCCCAGACATTTGTAGTTCCCACCAAACACTTCTACAGCTTGTATTCCTGCCTGCTGTCCCCACCGCCTTTGAATGCAGGGACATGCGGGCAGGGAGAGGATGAAGTCGCCTAGTCAAGTTCCCTGAATTTGTTTCTGATACAAATTAGAGGAGGTTAGAATTTTTAAAAATACAAATGCTACAGTCACAAATGGGATAATTTTCCAACAGGAAGCAGAACTCTAATTTTCCACCATTTTTGATGATGCAAAATTTCTTTGATCTTCT
>NW_008824470.1:242194-247695 GCF_000699105.1 Pygoscelis adeliae
GAGCGGTCAGTTTCAATATCTTTATTTCAGAGAGAGACTTCCCTCCACTATGAGAATTCATGTCCATCAAGCTATTTTAAGGGTATCTTCCATTATTGCTTTTTTCCAGCAGTTAATGTTTCCATGTTCTCATACACATTTACAAATTTTAATACAGTTGTAAACAGCATTTTTATTTTGAAGACATGACTATTTTAAGACACGCTTATTGTGTTATATTAAAACGTAATTGTCAAGAAGAACCATGCAGTGTCAATTAATAATGTGAATGTAGTATCCATAGGTAGTCTGCTATAGCATCTCTTCTACACCCTATGATAGCAATAGTGATATACTGGTTTCGATGGTAAATTGTACATGCTGTTGAGTACCCACAGAGTTTTCTAAAGATTGGAACAAGATTTTAATAGCACCTATAAAACAACAACTTTAAGCTTATACACATTGACCTCAAAAGGACTACTCTTCTAAATTCACACATGCATGTAAACCATGGAAGTGTTGGAACCTTAATTCTTACTGAAGATCTGATTCACAAGGCAATCTCAAAAGTTCTTAAAAACAAGTGTCTTTATCTGCTTTACATTTTGAATAATAAAGTTTTGGAATTACAAATGACAAAAGTCTAAAGGATAGACTAATTAAACTTACTGTTCCCAAATATTTTTTATCATGTGTGTCATTTTTTTAATCATTCTTCCACCTAATTCTTTAAACCAAGTAATTTCTTTCAGAATCAAAGCAAGTACGTTTTTACCGTCAATGGAAGTAATTGCTATCAGAGATTCCCAATGCCACACAAGGCCCTGAATTGTTATTTTTGCCTTTTCTCTGGTTAGAGAGAGCAGTTTTTAGATAGAACTCTGCATTTGTTTGAATGTTTACGTGTTCGCAATTCTCAGCTATCTCCCGAAATGCAAATTAAGCTGTCCTTTGCCATCTCCTTAATTAGCAAGAAACTCAGAAGGATGTTCTTTGCATGCTCTTGAAAATTCAGCAAGTACACTTTCTTCTTAAGTTGTTTCAATTTGAAGAGAAGCTCAGAATTTTGATAGATTTGCTTTTGTATTGGAAGAAATCAAGCAGAGCTTTGAAATCTTTAATGTACAAAAGAAACCTTACTAACTGGGTCACTACCCATGGGCAGAGATTTAAAGTTGGGGGAGGGAGTCTGTGTTCAGGGGTTTTTTTAAGACTATAATGTTGTTTCTTGTGTTGGTTTAACTTTCTTTTTATGTTCAAAAGTGAGAGATCCGATTTCTGCCTCAGAGAAGCTTTCTCGCAAATTAGCAATTTTTTTTCTTTAACAGGTGACTTGCAGGTTTCACATTTGAAGTCTTGTTCTTCTAAGGTGTTCCAAAAATGGGAACTATTTGTTGACCATTCTGGATTAGCCTTTTCCCCATAACTGATCAAGTGATGTATTTGCTTGATAGATGATTTCCAGTTTAGAAATTTGAGGAAGCTCCTCTTTGTGGGAGACTTTAGCTTAGTCAGTTGTGAGGGACTCAGGCTCACAGAAAGAGCCTTGCTGTCTTTTAAGTGGCTTCAATTTGAGTAGAGTACTCTGGCACCTTCCATTGTACAGACTGACCTTTCTGTCAAGTTGTCAACAATTGCCAAACATCAATTTTTCTGAGAAAAAAAGTCAGAGTTGTGAAAGTCTATTCTGGTTAAATGGTGACTCTGCCAAACATTCTATATAAATAGTGTGTTGAAAGTGTATTTTTACCTATATGTACCATCCACAAAGATTTTGATCAATTTCACAATATGACTCGTGAAGTAACTCACAAGGTAACAACTGTGACTTGGGTGTAAATTTCACTGAATTACCTAAACTCAGTAGGATCATAAGAATTGGTGGTGTAGCGTAACAGCATTGAGCTGCTATGAGCTTAGCTTTGCTCTTTTAAAGTTTTTGCACTTTAAACCAGTAGAGGTATTAAGCTTACAATCGTTCGATACACATCTTACTCCACAGGTCATCTGATTGTACTACTGGGTTTAGATGTAAGTGTGAGATTTGCTCTAAAGCAAGATCTGCTAAAGAGAAGTTGTTTGAAGTGGTCTTAAATACATACATTTTAAATAAACCCTTCATTTTGAGCATGTAAATAACAGTATAGAATTACAGACTAAACATTCAGAGTCCGTGAGCTAACAGGCAGTAGAAATTCACTGTTCAGTTCAAGGGATAGGGAACATTTTCTAAAATGGAAAAAAACTCGTTTCATTCATGCTTAAGTGGTGAAAATTTGCAATGGTTCACATACATCTTGCAGCTAAAAAAAAATTTAGTTCAATCTGCTTTTAAACAAGTTTATTTATACTGAGATAACATTTGCAAAGCACCCTAGAAACAGGAAGATGTGAGTTTCTGTTTCTAATCTCAACGGTCATACGATACGTGGCCTTAAGGTAGTAAGCACCATTCAAAACAGAATAGATTTTTTCCATTCATCTAGCATATTTTGTTAAGTTGTAAAAATTTGAAACAAATGTACTCAAAGATTTTAAAACAATCAATGATATCATCAATCATATGTATATAAAGCATATGCACAAATAATTAACAACTATTTCCCTGTGAAGATGATTAAAAGTTTGGGATTTTTTGGTAACAATTCCTTGAGGCAATCTTGTATAATATTGTAAAGCTGAGGTAATTTTAAATCACTTTTGTATGTATAAACTTGATAGCTTTTACAGTTAGATAATTAAGTAAAGAGAAAAAATAAACCAAGGAAAGTCCTTGACTGGTGGTGGTGTCTGTATTGCTAGAAGCTGACATTTCAAATTCAACAGTATGATTTGTCCATACTTATCTTAATCCCCAGAATTAAATCACTGAAACAGATTCACTATGAGATGGGGGGAAAATTCTGCCCTTGCTCACGTAAGATGGGACAGTGACTGCAGCACAGATTTAAATAAAACCATAGTGGTGAAGGGTGTGGAGGTTGAAGAACAATATCCATGTCTTCAAAAGATGGCTTGAGATTTCTATGGTATGTCACCAGTGATCGGGGCACTATCATGAATGATCTTGGCACACTGATGAAATGAGAAGTCAGCCTGTGGGGGAGCCTGAAAGAGCCCTTGCCCTGCCAGCCCCTAAGGGACCGATGGCACAATTCTGTAAATTTAACATCAGGGAGGACTAAAACAGAGGAAATCAACAAATCGCTATTGATTTCAACAAAATTAGGCTGATTTATCTCAGTTAGGAAGGACTGATGAGGACATTTTTCTTTACCTCATTTTCTGTAATTTTTTTCTCATGTCAGTGAGATGGTCTGGATCATTGTTATACTTTACAAATCAACACATCCTTTACTTAATGCGTTTGTGATTCTGCACGAGTCCCTTAGAATGCCAAAAGGCTTAGACCTTTCAGATAGGAAGTGCCGTTTTAAGAATCTACTGGAGCAAACTAAATGTTTCTTTTCATTTTGCTCAATATTGAGTTTTAAGAAACTATTTCTTCCAATTTTACAAAGGCATAGTTAATACTAGCCCACGTGCAATATATTCCGTAAAATAAAAACTATTTTGCAAAGAGTTTTGGTGGCTTTGTGATTAAGAAAATAAGTCTTTTGTACAGTACATGTGGATACAATATTATTCTCTCTGCAAAATAATTGCAGTATGAAAGCATTGTTTTGTTCTTTTAATTCTTATTCTTTTAGACAGAGACTTCTCTGGACTAGTTTCACAATGATGACGACAGTTAGCATGTGGTGGGCTACAACACCGTCTACCAGTATTAACCTATGACCAGACTCTTTGTTAAAACTAATGAACACCAGTAGGGGCTCTATTTTATAGTGCACTTTCCCCAAAGTTAAACATAGAGAACTTCCCCCTATATTTTTACTTTAACTATTGAAACGATAAAAAGAAAACATAAAATGAGCTAAAGAAATTTGTTGCAGCCCCACATTGACTTTAGCTTGCCTTGTATTCGTATGTGGAGACTTAACTTGAAATGTTCCTCTTTTTTTGGCTGGTGATAAAGTCAAACATATTAAAGTCTTTCTCAGTTGGCTTCTTACAGTCCCTTTACTCCCTGCAACTTGTGTTGAAAAGGCCAAATCCTGCTTACCTTACTGACAAAAGCAGTTCTTTTGCCCTTTTAGAAAGATTATACGTGTGAATAAGAGAACTAGAATTTGGTCCAACAGGACTAACAACTTCAGCAGACTGAAAACAGTTACAGCAATTCACAATTTTAAAAGCAGCAAATGCACATGCCATGTCTTTTTTCCTTTTTCCTGCTGGTTGTCCATCTACATCTCATGGGATGTAACCATATGCACTGTAAGCAAAGATCTTCTCTGTGTATTTTTGCATCTTGTCTATGTATTCTGATTTTAAAAAAAAAAAATCAATCAGAATTTGTATCTAGTATTTGCACAGGAGCTTATAAACCACATCTTACAGCATTTCCTAATCAGCTGTAAGGAGAGTTTTGGCTGCCGAAAGGCTGCAGTATTGGGCCTATTAACTAATTCCACTGTAAATTACTATGTATGTTGTTATTCACTTGGGAAACAAAGCTTCGCTTTAAATGCATTTTTAAGGTAACCTAATTATCAGGCAAATACTAGTTTGCAGCCTCTGGGAAACTCCCCTCTTCCTAAACTGTTAGATGTGAATCTGTCATCTTGCTTTTACTAAGTCCCTCTGATTTTGCTTAGTGTAAGTCGGCTCAGATCCCCAAAACAGGACCACTGTATGGCAACTTTTTTCCTATAAAACCAAACAATTAATCAAAAATACTGTTGGAGGTCATTGAGAATACATACCCATGCAGCATAGGTTTCAAGCTATGAACACAGCAATTGAACAAGCAATTGAACACAGCAGAGAGCAAACCCCAGCTGCATTTGGCTTCTGAGTCTAAACGTGTTTTTTATTTGGAACCCGAACACGTGATTTTTGTTTGTTTGTTTTGCTTTTCATTTTATACCACTAACTTTTAGAAAGAATTCTTGCAACTTCGTAGCTTACCCTTAACGGCACAGATGGCTTTCCTCTCCACACTAAGATTGCTCTGCTTTCCCCTAAGGCGTAGGAGTCACCTTTGACACCACCAACAGTAGGTAAAGCAGCAGAAGTTATGATAAGAAATCAGGCTTTTCGAGGGAGGTGTTTACCTGTTGCTTCTGCAGTTTTTGCTGATGTTAGATGTGCATTTAAAGCTTTTGCTCGACTCCTCATTGAATCATTCCTCTGCTGACAGGGGTCGGGGTGGAAAGTGATGGCTTTCCACGGAGAGCTGCGTAGTGGGGGCAAAAGGAGTTTAGAATCAAATTACACAAAACCAGGCAGAAATGGTCAATCTCTGCTGCTCCCTGAATTCGAGGCAAAAGCTGTGCAGAACGCGTTGCTGGCGACGGGGACGAGAGGAGCCCTTCCTGCTGCCGGGACGCACGCGGCGCGTGCCCCTGCACGGCCCGCGGAGGCGGGCGGGGTGCGAAGCGCGGTCTGCCGTG
>NW_008824470.1:248774-249883 GCF_000699105.1 Pygoscelis adeliae
CTCGGGGCGGCCTCCGTCTCCCGCCGGCTGCCGGTAGCCGGTACCTGCCCATTGTTAAGCGCCTTAACAGCTGCGCCCGTCCCCTGTAACCGACGGGTGGTCAGGTAACGCGTGCCTCCGCTGTGAGCGTGCATTGCAATGCGTATCTCGTCTGTACGAGATACTAATTTTCACACGCTGCCCTGTCACCTCAGCAGTGCTGTTCCTAGCGTGTGTAGGATGAATGTGTAAATAAAACTGTATTCTGTCTCAGGCTGGTGGAGATTGTGTGTGCTCATACTTTTACAAACGTAATGCCGGTATGCTGGGAATTTTGGTTAAATTGCGATATGTAATGGTGTGTGTAATAGGCAGACGTCACTAATTAGTGATTATAATTCAGTTTGATTACAGTGATAATGATGATGCAGCATGTGCAAGCATCTGCCACTTGTACGGCCACTTGCAAATGTGCGGCCATGGGGTGTATGTGTATTTGGCTGTACTTTTGAAATCATAGTGGTCTTGCAAAACATGCTGAGAACAAGGTTCAAATTTTCAAATTTTTTTGTTCAGGTGTTCCCTTCTAAAACAACATTTTTTTTTGTAGTTCTATGAAAAAGTTGCCCCTTTGTCTAAATGATGAAAAGTTTGTGCAACTCTCCTTGTGTGGAGGTGGTGGTCATGAAGAAGAACATCCCCAGCTACTGGTACAAACACAGCTTCTGCCCAGCTTGAGCTCCAGCTCTCTCAGTGTTTACCAGGACCGTGGTGTGTCCCAGGCCCCTGAACAGGCACAGAGACATCTAGCGGTTGGCCTGTCTGCCGTGTGTAAGGACAGGATGGAAGGGCCAAATGGAGCCCACTGTATTTTGGGTGGCATGCTTGGTGGGCTGGGAGCCAGAAGGAACGTGTCATGGGGGGCATAGGGTAGGTTTCTGGCAGATGCTGTGTGCTCCACTCATTTAAAGCATCTGCTGGCCTTCCCACAGGTCTCCATGCTTCTGAAGAAACTGAGGAGTGGGAGATCGTCTTCCCCGCGCTGTGGAGCAGGGGTCAGCAGGAGCCAGCGGGTGGCAGCGGTGGGGGGGGGGGCTGCGGTGCCGACCCCCGCTGGGGGAACCGGGGAA
>NW_008824470.1:249903-265839 GCF_000699105.1 Pygoscelis adeliae
GCAGAGGAAGAGGACACTGAGGATGAGTATGAGTCTCAGGAGTTTTACCACTGGTCCCCCCTGCCCCAGGGGTCTGGTGCTGCCTCTCAGTTGCCACCGCCACCATCCCCCCCGCCACCACCTCCAGCAGAGGACGGAGATGAGGTGCTGCTGAGGATCCCGGCTTTTGCTCGGGAGCTCTACCTGCTGCTCAAGAGGGACAGCCGCTTCCTGGCTCCTGGCTTTGCAGTGGAGGAGCGGCTCGGGGGTGAAGGCAAAAGCCCACCTGGTGCTGCGCAGTCGCAACCTGAGAGAGCTTGTTACTACAGTGGTGCTGTCCTCCGCTACCCGGGTTCCTTCGCCTCCTTCAGTACCTGTGGTGGATTGGTAAGATGACCTTGCATGCAGGGGTAGCACCAAGGTCTCCATCCAAATGTCAGCTTCATCTGCTGCTTTTCACTCCCATGTCTTTCCTGAGATCTTTCTTTCATATCCTCTTGGGTGCTACCTCTGTACTTACCCTTATTTTTAACCATTTTGCCATTCATATTTCTATTATCCCACTCAAAATTTTTCTCAAATCCTACTTTTGCCTTTATCCTGTAAAGTTTTGATGTTCTTTGTCCCATTTCCAGATACACTTTTGGCTCTCAGTCCCATATCTTTCTTTTTTGGATCTCCTTTTTATTCTAACGCCATTCTTTCTTCAACTTTCTCATCTCCATCCCTAACTTTATCTTGGTCTTCAGTGTGTGCCTGTAATTAGTTACCTCCATGCTCATTCTCCTTCCTTTTCCCTGTATCATCATCTCTCCTCCAGTCCATATGTAAGCTATTTGTTCTTCATTCCCATCCTATATTCTGAAGTTATCTTTCTCATCTGTGTTATCTTCCTTATCTTCTACATCTGTTTTCAGATTGTTCTGTCTTTCCTACTTCTACCAATATTTTACGTCTGCTTTCTCATCTTCATTATTCCTTTTCTTTCATTCCTCTCATCCCTTTGGCCTTTTTTCTCTACCTCACAACCTCCCACATGTGGTACCTGTAGTTATTTGGATTTGGGACTCCACAGCCGCCTTTCAGTTCTTCCATAGAAGTACGCAATGAGTATGTTCTCAGCAGAAATGTTAATACTGTCAGACCTTTTGAATGGTTATTACTTCTGTGGCATACCTCCCTTATTTAAAACAAATTTCACCTGCTCTAACTTCTGTTGGATCAGTCATGATTTTTACCAGAATTGGGCACACTGAGAAAACAGAGGTGATCAGGTGAGTTGCAATGCCAGGATACTTGGGGGTGGATGGAAAGAGTAGAAAGCAGCTGGGATGATGTAAAATGCTGGCAGGATTTAAAACAAAAACAATTATTACTACTATTATTCTCATTTTGGGCCTTTATATAGCATCATAAATGCACACGCCTGCAGCACTTTACAGAATATAGAATACAAACAGTAATGGTGCTAGGGAGAGTTAACATCATCATGACCCTGGCTTTTTTGGGTGGCTAGGTGGGTGTAAATCACCACAATCGCCTGATAGATGCTTTCTTGTATTTCTTTCCAAATTTGAACATCTAACTTGTTCCATTGTTGATTCATGAAGATATGCCTGCCTGTTTTTTATTTGCATGGTCATGAAGTGAAACCAGGTAAAATGTGGAAATTTTGACTGCTTATTCATTTGCCTGTTTGGACTTACTCAAAAGTTAAAACCCAAACTGGAAGTGGTGGAGAGGGAACATAAGTGGATTGACACCAAATAAAACATTTGCCTGCACTGTGAAACCGCCAAGTTTCACACAACTCTAAGTGGTTGGCATCTAATTATTGACATTTTGTCAGATTTTCCAAAGCATGGTAACAGAATTAATTGTGGAGAAAAATATTGAAAGTCAACTGAAGGTGGTTTGAAAGCAATCAGGTAAAGGATTTTTATGTTCTGGAAAAGCATTTGACTTCTGTACTCCTTGTTCTTGTTAGAATTTTACCTCCTTCTACATTGCGTATGGGTAAAATCAGGTTAGAGAAAATCTTTGCAAAGAAATTGGTAGAGATAATTATCACAAATGTCTGCTCAAAAGTGATGTACATCATTACATACATGTAATTCCTTTGACTTGATTTATAACTTGAAATTCACTGTTTAAATAGACCCCAGTTCCCTAGGAACCCCATTAGTAATTTTTGATTCAGTCAGACTTTTTCTAGGAGTACCAGCTTATTCCCAGCCTACCGGCCATCTAAGCATGCATGTGCCCAAATCATGTTCCCCATTCAGAAAGCTGCAGCTGAAATAGAAACTACTCTATGTATCTCAAATAAAATTGGAAACTGTTGTTGATGTTGACTGGTGGTGTCACGATCCTCAAATGCATAGTCTTGTTTGCAATGAAATAGTTAAGCAGCTGTTCTTCCTGAGAGTGTGGCTGCATCAGGCACATAGTTAAAAAAATTGCCCAGTGCTATTATGTCAAAGTTGTCATAACAAATCTTAAGTTATTTGTCATTCTTTATTCAGTCATTGCTTGGGCTCTATTACATATGTAAGTTGCTCTGTTTCCAAGAGTCTTGAAAAAACATCATACATTGCATATTCCACCCTGTTTCCTCTAGGCCTTGCCCTGCAAAAAGAGCCAAGCAATATTTCAAACTACATTTTCTCTTTTAAGATGTAAAAATCCATTGAAACTTGAATCTACAAATATTTTATTGCGGTTACCTCAATTACAATTTATTTTTTCATTTTAAATAAAAAGAGATTTCAGAGAAAATATGGTATCAATATCTTAGATATCCTCTCATTTCAAAGCCTTGCAGACTTTGGGTTAGGATTACTAGGCTGCATACGCTTTGGAAAGCCAAACAAGTGGGCTGTAAGTCCCTTAATATGCAGCTTAGATTCCACTCAGCAATTTTTCTTTTCAGTATGAAATACAGCATCTCTGTCTAACAACAAAACTTCCACCGTTCTGCTCTTTAGATAGTAGCCTTTTAGTGAATCTCTTTATTCACCGAGGAAAGTAACTGTAGTCTGACAGACAACAGTGATTTTGCCACACAGGAGGAAGGGTGAAGAAGTGTAAAGGCCAATAGAAAAGGTTTGGCCATCATGTGCAGGGGACGGTCATACATGGCAGTACAGATGTGTGGCTGATGCTGTAGGGCTAGTTTTGTGAAAAGATACCGAATCTTCAATAAAATGAAAAAAAGGCCTTGCATGAAATTGTTGTGCTATCCAAGTTAGGATGTTGGTGTTGGTTCCAACTTCTCAAGGCATGGAGAGACCTGACATGCCAGTGACATTCAGGAAATTGAAAAAATGTCTATGTAGAAGTCTTAACTGCTCCTTCTATAGGCAGAAAGACGGAAGAATATTGTTGCAGATATTAGGCACCTTATCCCCTTGAAGCAGGATTTAGATGCTTTTTGAATAGTTCACTGGTTGCAATTGGGTAAAGCATGTAACATACAGCACAACATTAAAGCTTCCCCATATTTCTTATTTCACAGTTCTTGAGAGCTTTAGTAGTGTGTTTTTTCTTGAGCTGTTCGTCAAAAGCCATTATGGAGGGGTGATAATAATGGGGTTCATAACATACCATATTAATCATGTGACTATACAAAGGGAAAAATGAGAGCTGTACTCCTAGATAATTACTAACCAAATTCTGACTTCCAGCATTGGCTTCATTTGGCAACCTATCTTGACAAATGAAGGAAGTATAACTCAATGGATATTTTCTAGTCAAACTAAAGACTGGAGATACGCATGGACTGTCTAGAAACACCATCACCATGACCTTGGTGTAGTCTCAGAGCTCACGTGCTCAATGGTGACAGCCCTATCCAACTCTTTGGTAAAACACTGGTAGATTCTTACATCCTTTTGTATCTCAATGGGATTTGCTCTGAGTACGTTTTGGGATTCTGCACTAGCGCTGCAGGAAGATTAATGAAGAGAGGTTTCCAAGAATTCTCTGTCTGTATGCTGCCTGCCTACTTGTTGTTCATTGTTAGCCAAATACCAGGATGTAAGCAGTCCTGCTGATGCCAGTGAGACTGCTCTTCTGAAAGTGATGAATTGCAGAGCTGGACCATTAATTATTTAAATGATCGTTTCTACTGCTTGCTTGTGTTTTGCCATAATATTTGAAATAAGAAAAAAAAGCACATCAAATGTTGTTGAACAGTTTTATTTGTAACTGGTAATATATATAACTTACAACTGGTAGTTCTTTTAGAGGATGCTGTAGGAGAAACTTACTGTGGACTTAGAATTAAGAAATCTGGCTATTGGTTCTTCACCAACGATCTGCTCTGCTGCTAACATGGAAGTTGAAGTAGTCTCACTGCATTTCCCCAAAGAAAGCTATAAACACGGCAGATGTGTGCTTTATCCCCTACTCCTTTCATTTCAGAAAGGGAGGCTCTTAGTCTTGTTTTTTCTCAGCACTGAATTGCTTAGGTAGTACTCTATGGCTGTGTGGTGACAGGCAGAGGTTTTCCCAATGTTTCTTTTTCTTCTTCTTTTTAACTGAAGCATTCTGCACTAAATAGGGAACAGCTAGGTAGAGAAAGGATTTGAATGTCTTCTTATACATAAAGCAATGGGGTATGTTTAGACTGTTAGGAAGTGCAAACAGGACCAAATGTATACACAGAGGATGGACAGGAGAATGCGGCTCCAAACAGTTATGCTGTTCACCGCAGCACTTAGCAGGTTGTCTAACAGAACATGTGTGGAGATCTGCCTAAACAGTCAGCATTGCCAGCTGGGTTAATTTACTGGAGAGAAGCTCTGAAATTTGTCTGCCTGGTTCTGTATTTTCACTGGATCTTAAGAATGTGAAATGGTCAATAGCATATTTGTAGTTCTTTAAATCCCTGAAGAATCAGTGTCACATACTATTTGCAATGAAAATTAATGTGCATTTTCCCAGTGACTTGAGTAGGAACAAGTCTTAACGCATCTCCAATCCAATCCAGGGAAGAGCTCTCTCTAGGGAAGTGTATGGTGCTTTTATTAGGCCTCGTTGCCATTAACAAGCAGATATTAAAAAGTCTGATCAATCATTTATAGACAGGTAGTCACAGATTTACTCCAGCTGTTATACATACATTTAAAGAGCACTATCCAAAGCAATGCTGCCAGCGTCAGCAAAAGAATGGATGTCAGTAGTTCTGTGTCATGTGGAGATGTGCCATATAGCACTGGACAACAACATTTTAACAAATACTTGCAGTGGTAAGTGAAAATAACTTCCAATAAGTGAATGGCAAGTGAATTTCACTTCCAATAAAAGTGAAATTAATTAGGATGTGAAAAAAACTATGTACCACCTTTGGCTAATGGAATGCTTGTATGGTTCTTCAGTAAGATTTGAGAAAAACCTGAAGCACCTTTACAGAAAATGTATGATTTTATTTCTGACACAAACTATGTTTTGAAGATCAGTGCTATTAACTAATAGTAAGGGAATGACATACGATGGATTCAAAATATTTTAGAGTTTTTAGGATATTCTAAATTCACATGACCTTTAAATTTAGGACACATAATAAAGCTTCTACAAAAATGGAATTTTTTATTTTGTACCTATCCATCGAGGATAGTCTGACTTTACAGGTTGTCTCAGAACAAGCAGAATGAAATTGTAATAGAAAAATAGTAATAAAATAAGAAAATATTTTCGGTATTCCTAAAATTCTGCACACAGTCACTTTTGAGGATAGGATTCAGCCTGAGAAAAGGCTGAATCCTTGTTTTGACATCTTTACTCCTAGAGAATGATTTTAACCACAGTGTTTCAACGTTTTTATATGGGAAAACTCCCAATGAGTATGGTTCTCAGTTACACTTCCTAGTCATTCCTGCAATGAAAGTAGTATCTGACATGGCAAGTATGCTTGAATTTTTGGACAGCTTGGACAGTTTTGGAGAGCTGTACTGAACTTCTACCTTTTGGTTGTACAGCTTCTTTCAGTGGCAGTGCAATACTTAATCTGCTGCAACTCCGTTCCTGGTACAGGGTCAGACTGATTGGGAACGCATAGATTGTTTGCATTGGGTGTGAGTAGTGAGCCTGACATTTGCTGTGCAGTGCACATGCAAGGTAAATCCTTGCTTTTGTGAGCATCCCAGCTTTTGTGGGGCTCTTGGAGCAGGTGGTCAGGAGCAACTCATGGGCTTCGTAAGTTGCCCTGGGAAGCTGTACTATTACAGGTTGTGAGCTCCTGGAGTAAGGCTCTAAGATTTCTCAATAGACTTGTTGTTTTGATCAAGCTGGAGAGTGACTACCCCATTACACATCCTGGACCATACAGTACCAACAGACAAGCCTGAAATAGGTTAAATACCAAGGCTCTTGTCAACCAAAAATAGTATCCCCGCCTCCCCACTTCAGTGATGTTGCAGTTACACATCAGTATTGAGTAACACCAGATGCTTTTCCAAAAGAAATTGGAGACAATTAAGCTTCTTTTGTGCTGCGGGTAAGCATTAGAAAAGAGAGATGACCAACAATTTTTCATAAAAGGGGAAAGAAAAAAGATTGTTAGCAATATTCATGGTCCATTTGATACATACAGGCTCAAGTTTGACATTGCAGGAGGATTGTAAAATTAAATAGGATTATCCTTAAAGACTGCCAGGGTGAAATGAAGTACACACTTCCCCCTATATGCCCAGCTTCCTCGGATCCTTAAAGGAAAGAGAGGACAAATGCAAGCAGTAAAATATGTGTTTAGATCCCCTTTTTTTAAAAACTAGGGCTAACTCAAGAAAGAAAGATGTGGGAAATCGCAAGTGTGTTTTTGGAGGCTTTTTCAGTTACCTATTTAGAATGCTAAACTCTTTTATGTCTTAGCACCCGGTCTGCCTACTGTTGCATTGCGAGTTTGTTAAAGAAATGAAACTTTGCTTAGAGGGACAGAAATAAATATGTGAATGAGGGTACTTTGTGAGTATCCCTTACTGAGAGGTCACAGGTTCACCAAGTTTTGCTTTGTTGACTTTAACTTATGCCTTATTTGTGTTTTAAATATTTTGAAATGGGCAATATAAAATTTGTCATCAGTAGAAATAGGTGGGTGAGGTAGGGCATGAGTGGAAATATCAGCCCTGAACAGAAAGCAGCTTTGCTCTGTTATGAAAGTGGGTTTCTTTGCAGAAAAAACAGAAGCACCCCTGGGAAAATAAAGTGTTGGACTAAAATTTGGGCTTCCCACCTGTGCGTAAGGTAGGAGAACCAATGAAATGTGGTGGTGCTCCTGGGAGAATACCCATAGTTTCAATGTATGTGTTGAATCTGAGCTGGGTTGTTCCTCCTGGATTTACATGGCAGCGGAATGTGGGAGAGAGGAGGGCAGCCAGGCTTCTAGGAAGTCTCCTTTCCAGCAGGACAAAACAAGTTGTTTACATGAGGTTACTTTGGCCTGCTTAGGCACAGACCCATCTTCCTCGAGCATAGGTTTATCTGCTATTTTTGTTAATCTCTCTATTATAATCTCTTCATTATAATCTCACCTTGAACATCTAATGAAGCACAACTGAAAACACAGTAGAGAAGCCAGAGAAAATTAAAATCAAGAAAGTGACTATGGCCAGCTGGAATAACCAGCATATATGTACAAGCAAAGCACTATTAACAAACATTGCTTTATCCTACCTGAACAGCAAGCTAATTACAAACAGAACTACTAAATATGGTTCATTTTTATTTTTTCATAAAGAAAAGGAGTACTGGAGATGGTATCCCTTTAAATGTTTGATTAGTGTCATTAAGAACCATAAACCAACAAAGATCTATGTAAAGATGAAGGACTAAAACCTCTCTGTTTCTCTTTCCTTCTTGAGCTCTGATGCTGCAGTCTGTTGCTATTCATCTTTGCCTTTCTGGATGAAACATCATTTGGTTGGATTTTTGTTTTGTGTATCTGAGAACACTTGCTAGCTGATAAGAAGGATAAGTCTTTTAAACATAGGAACAGTAGTGTCAATGTAAAGCTGAAATGTTTAGAAAATCAGTTTTGATTTAGGCCAAGACTACATTTGAACTATAACGATCTCTGTTTCCTTTAATATTAAACACCGTGGCATGGTATGCGAGATGTTGGGCCGAGATGCCTCAGACCATGTGGTAATGATTCCATTCTCCTTCTAAGAGCTATCCTATAATCATGTAATCACTCCATCCTGAGACAGGTTTGATTTGTGATTCCAATCACAACAGCAGGCTATTCTGCTTATAATAGCCTGCTGTTCTCCTAAAGTCCTTAGTTTCAGTACAAATGCTTCCTTTGCAATGTATTTCCAAGCCATAATTAGAAATGAGAAATATGCTATCTCCAGAGTAGCTTTATTTAAAAAAATTGAGACTGTTGTGAATCACTTGAGATCTCTACCCATTGTAATTAATAAGTATAAAATTATCAAGGTTATTTTGCAAAATACAGAAGTGAGATGGTAAATCAGAAAAACTGGGTAAGTCCATTAATGAGTAAAGATTTTGCATTAATTAAATTACTAAAGTTTTGATGCCCTAATTTGAAGGTAACTGCTTTAAAAAGAAAAGACAGAGCACTGAGCCTCTCCCAGCTACAACTGTTAAGGTTAGTGAAATTAGCATTTTCTCCAAGTCTTGTATCTCTGACTTTTATTCGTAAAGTGGCACCTCATGATACGTGCCAATTGTTTCTTCTCTAGCAAATGAATCAGGATTTTTAAAAGAAACAAATGTTCTCTGTGTTGCAACCCTTCTAATTTTATTTTAAAAGCACTGTTCTTTGCCTTTCTTTTTCAAAGATTTCTTGGACCTGGAAGAATGGAGATTCTTTTTGGTAGTTAATAACAGATTGTGGCAGGGGAAAAAATAGGAACATCTGTGATTTCCAAAATGTAATACCATAAAAATAGGGGATCTGGGAAATAGGGAGGAAACAATAGAAAGCATCAGGTGTGGGAGTCATTGTGGGGTTGATGGTAAGTGAGAATATTCAAGGAGGAGTCTGTGAAAATTGATGGTTGTGTAGAGGTAGCATGCAAGTGATGCATATCTCTCTTTGCTATGTGAGAAAGAGAGCTACTAGGGTAGAAAGGGGTGAGTTGAAGCCATTTGGATTTGGGGGAGAATGAGATGTTTGCATCTGTCCTTCTGTAGAGTGTGTGCCTTTTCTTGGTTTACTCAGGGCTCTCACTGATGACTTTAGGGACATAGCATGAGGGTTGGTTGGTTGCTCCTTGTTTAGCAGAAGCAGCAATGTAGTGGAAATAGTGTGAAATATGCTGAGAGCATGCATGTGTGTGGTATTGCATATCCAGACGGTAGTTGGTCAAACTTTTATAAACCAATAGCCCAAAATATCTATGTTAGATTTAAAATCAGATGTACATCTGTGGTGCATTAGCAGTTCAGTTAACCTTTTGTTGTTAACCTGTCATTGCCTGGACATTGGTTATTTCTATTGCTTCTAATAATGGCATAAATAAGCAAAGAAGTATTATTTGGAAAGGAAAGAATGAAGAACATTTCTAGTGTTAATTGTAGGACAATGTATTTAGAATGATAAGTCAATATCATAACATTAGTTGCAAATAATACATGCATCTGCATGTAAATGAATAGAAGTAAAATTTTTTGGAAGCCTGCACTGTGAATGTTTTTCTTGGGTCTACCAGTACTTCAGTCAGAATTATCTTCTGAATGAGTTTTGCATCCAAAAATGTAGAAAAGTGCCCAAAACTGACTTGTGAAGTGATTTAGTTTCTATGTGATTATCCTCCAACAATTGCATATGCTTGTTTTATGATCTCAGCTGTGCTACCTTAAGTTCTCATTAGATGTCAGAAGTTTAACTGGGTCAAGTCAGGTCAAGCTTATTTAGATAGCAGTATGTTAAGGAAAATACAGATATTTCTGCACATGACGTTAATTCAGCTCGGGGCAACTTTTTAGGATTCAGCACAGGGTAAATGTCCTGTTATGTCCGTCTGGGCTTAAGGGGATGCTGGCTGGGAGAAGTGCCCAAGTAATGGCTAGAGCCATTACAGTAATGCCATCTTTTATATAAAACGTTAAACTGTGCTTCAGATGTACTTAAACTTCTCAGTGCTCTTTTTGTCAGTGAGAACACTAATTAGCCTGGCGGTCGGATTATAACCTTGGAAACTCAGGTGTAACTATGCTTCAAGGCTTCTTGTATGAAGTGCTTTACTTTTCTTATGAAGATGTGAGACAGGAAAAAGGGACACGATAAGGGACAAAAAAGAGCTGAATGCCTGTTATTCTGGGATACAGCAGTGGGTGAAGGGTGAGTTCTTATTCTTGGTATGTGCAGGGAACATAAAGCCAGGTTTGTACACATATTCTCAGGACCTAATATTTAATTGTGGTCTTGCTTAATTTCCTTTTTAACAATACTCTCTACGCATAAAGCTGGATCTATGCTTCTGTCGTAAGCTCTGCGTGAAACTCTTCTAACAGGCAATTTTTTAAATCTTCTGAGAATTTACAAGCTTGTTGCGAGTTAGGGGACGTGAAGTTGCTTAGGTGATTTTACGCCAATCTCTTTTGTCCCTCTATGACATAAATGGACCTCACCCCAAATATTTATTAAGTAACATATGAGGGGAGTGAAGGAGTTGAAAGTAGAAGAGGGTTTCTAGACTAAAATGGATAGAGTTATGCACATAAAAAACCTTAGTTTTCCAATTTCTGGCTGATTGTCCTAGCATGTTTCCCTTTTTCTGTCTCATCACCTGTTTTATCTAAGGAAGCATAATAATAAAGATATCCTACGTCCCTTTGGGGTTTTTTTGCTTCTAATACTAAATTATTTGCATTGGAAATAATGGAAGGAAATAATTCCTTCCTTTCTGGCTTCATTTTGGGTGATAAATCTTTTGCTTATTTCATATAAACAAATTTGCTTAAAAGTGACCAGTCAGACTGATGCTGCTTGGTTCAAGATGCTAATATCAAAACTCCATTCTGCTCACCATCATATTCCTACACACATAAAATCAAGCTCTCTAGCTTTTAAAAAAAGGAAAAAAGCCTTCTTCCGAAATCTTTTTTTTTCCCTTTTAGTTAAAATAATATTTTTTTATAAATCGATACTGTTCCTTCTTTCATGAGGGTAGCAGAACTTCAGTTTCTATGTGCAACAAAAGGTAAATTGGTATTTTTTTTCCCCCCAAAAAGGGGAAGGAGAATCTAGGCTTAGAAGTTAAAAGCAAAAAAATATGCATAGTTTGGAAAAAAACTTAGATACAAATTTCAGTTAAGAGTGAAGTCATAGAATTATATGACTTCTATGTATTTTTAACTTTTTAAAGCTATGTGCATCTAAAATGATAATAAATTGCGAGAGTCTTACTTATTTCTCTTAAAGCCACCAGTTCTGGATTCATGTAATTTTAGATAAAGATATAAAAAGCCTAAGCATAACTGTATTTTATAGATGGACTAACTTGATTTGTTGAATTATAGTTCTATGCCCATAAATATGATTTATTTTCCTTTCTTGAATTACTGTTTTCCACAGTTAGTAGTTTTGGCAAATTGTAGATTTGAACGAAACTGAGTTTCATGGAGTGTTGCCTTGAATTAAATAGTCTTTGAATGCAGTTCAGCCCCTCTCTCAGAAGAAAACCAAGATAATGGAGTCGTGGATAGATACTTCAATAAGGATTAGCAGAGATTAAATTTCTCTATGGGCAATCATGGGCGGGTCTTGGAGCTGTGCCACATCCCTCTATGGCTACAAGGAAAGCACAAGGGTTTAAACAATGGTAGCTCATTGGTATGCAGTATTTGAGTGTTTTACACGGATGAATCAATTTAGACTTGGGTCCCTTGTATTGGCCTTTTTGGTACTAGTCTAGGTGTTTTATGTAATGTAGGTTATATACACAGTTGCTGATATTTTGCGTTTAAATCTCCTGCATGGGACTCAGTGTAGAATGCTTTGTGCTCATCCTTTGTGTACTATTACATTTTTGCCTGCGTAAAATAAACATTTCAGATTCTGATGGGATTAAATCGAGGTTTGCACTGAAGAAATGGGGTTAATGCAGTTTCATTAGCTAAAGATACAGCAGCTTGATTTATACTCCAAAAGAGTGGTTTTTAAGCCACAAGAAGCGCTGAAGTTACTCATATTACACCAAAGTGCTCTAAAGAAACACATCTTTACAAGCACCGAGTCTTTAATGGCAAGGATTTTTTCCATAGGTGATATGTTTCCATAGGTGTTGCTTTTTCTAGGACTAGTCATGCTTAAGCTATGCAAAGGGACTTTCCTATACAATATTAGTAATTACTGAAATGTTGTTATGTAATAAATGATCTGGAATATCACTAAACCTGTTCATTCTAAAGAATTTTTAACTTAAGTTTTATGGAATAGAGTTTTTAAAATCCTGGCTTACTTTAGATAAGCTGTTGTATTTATTCCGGAAAGGGGATATGGTTGGGGTTGTGAATTTTTTTAATAGTAAATCAGTGGTCATATTCTGTTTAATATGGCATATACTTGATGAGGAAAACCAAGTGATTGTTAACATCATGCATCACTCAGTTATGACAACGATAGACATAATTTACAGGTTAGGTGGCTGTTTTAAAAATGGATTTTTATGCCAGTTCCGCTTTGAATTGTGCAAGTAAGGTGCTGTATCATGCTTGTTCAAGTTTAGTTGTATCTTGGTTTTCAGTTTGATTGTAGTTTATTTTATTGGTCTGTATTAGTCATCTGTGGTTGGTTGAGCATGTTGCTCCAGCATACTTTTTGAAGCAAAATAAAATAAGGCTTTCCAGAACATTTCAGGCAACAGACAAGAAGCATCTTTATTCTTTAGTCAGCTGGTGCATGCACCAACAGTGGAGTTGCAGTAATGCAACCACATTAAAACATCTGTTTAATGTATGATTGTGTAGGGGACAAAATGAAGATCTTTGTCCATAGGACTCAAGCATTTGATATCTTTGAATTTTTTCCTTTGGTTTAGCAGCCTTGGTAGTTGGTTAATGCTTCCTTTTGTAATGATAGTTACTTCCTTTAGTTCATTTGGAAGCTGTGCTTGTATCACAGTCAGCTCTGATCATTCTGTTTTTTATGAACCAAACTGAAGGCATGGCCCTTGTGAGTTGCTGTACTATTACTGTGTCTTCCAGCTTTTTGACACATAGGCCTACATGAAAATGAGAACTCATAAAAATGAAAAAGTAATTCTCTAGCCCACATAAGGATGGATCAAAATATGAAACCTGAAGGCCAAAATGCTGGGAGATCACTGAAAGAACTTCTTTAAAAAAAGAAAAAAGGTTCTGATTGTAGTTGACCATTTAGAGCTGTGAGTACAGAAAGTTTATGTGTTCTCTTAGTAGAATAATAAATTCCATTTTAATTAAATTGATTTCTGATTAATAGAATTTTTTCACGCAAGTGAAGAGGAATAAGCTAGGTGGCCGATTCATTACTTTTGCACAGATGTTGCCTTCTAGTTTCCTTCTCTTTACTAGCTCTAGCTCCATTTATTAATTATTTTTAAAATAATTTTGTATTGTAAAGATATAGGCAGTGAATTTTTCTACACACCATAAAATGAGAATCTAGATTATATAACATACCTTTATATTTACTATCACAGCACTACCATTGATCTAAATTGATACGAAATCAGATCTGGATCTGCTTAGGGTTTAGACAGAGAGGGTAGAATACTGTATTTTGCTTTATTGAGCATATATTGACCAGAGCAGATTGAGAGTTTTGAGGGTTGCATCCATGAAATGATTTTTCTGTAACAACCTCATTTGTCTTCCCTTTAAATGTTCTAAAAATGAGAAAGTCTCTTCTGGTCTTAACTATAATGTGGTTACTTTCTTACCATAAAATCAGGGCTTGATCATAGTTGACATAAACACAGTGGTTTTGAAAGGGACATAGTGTCATTATTCTTAAAAAATAATAAATACTTAACGTTAGGCAAGGTTTCTGAGCAAAAGATACCTTATTATTTCAGCTTATGTCATTGGAATAAATAGACAACCTTTGAGGCTTTCTAGCCTTTCCTCAGAGCTTCTGTTTCTTCTGTAATAGAAGCAAAACTACTTGAGAGATAAGAATAATTCCAGAATCTTACCAGTTTTACTAATCAGTTTGACCTTCTGAGATAAAGAGTAGGAGCTACTGAATGAAGGGAGAAATGATCAGAGAGACCAGTAATTTGTTACATGGTGGGTTGGCAGAATAGGTGATGTTTTCTTTCGTGGTTGCCATAAAATCTGTATTGTTTTAGGCATCTAAGGTTGAAAATATCATATTTGTTTTCTTAAGGATTGCAGAGTGTGCCTTGTGTGCACTTATAGATATTTTGCACGTGTAATAGCTGCACCACTGATGAAGTCTGGCTTGCCAATCCTGTCTCTATTCTTAGTGATATTAGTCAATCCTTGCATAGCTACCCAGAACAAATGCATACAATACAGTTTTTTAATTTAACTTAGTTTAAAAATCAAGTTTTTCCAGTGTGTCTTTAACCCAATGTGTCTTGAAAATAGGTTTTAAATTGACTGTCACATATGTAATGTAAAATTTGACTTCCCATTTCAACAATGGCTTGTAGTACTTGGATCAGAAATGCTAATTTGATTTTACAATTTTATAAAATAGTCACCTGTGCTAAGAGCAGTAGGCTTTCTGTACCTCATAAACTTCCACAGTGCTGCATAAGGAAAAGAAATAAGAGCATGCCTGTGGCAAGTCTTCATTTCTTAGTTTGTAGTTTCTAAGTATAAATCTTTAGCTGTTAATAATTTTGAATTTATGATTTTAAAGATATATCTGTGGAATACTTTTCTTGAGTGAACATGAAACTGTGTGTGTGAAAGAAAATGGAAGTTCATGTACTGCAAAGTCAAAGTCCAGATCATCTCTACATTGTATAGTCTTTCTCTCTCCCATCTCCTTTTTTGCCCCTTTGTTTAAAGGATATAGAGCTTAAACAGTTCGTAGATTAATAGATGTATAACTGTGGAGAATGTGTTTTCAGAATCTGTGTAGCTGCAATTTAGTAAAAAAATAGGTTTATTTCCACAGTAATTTTAGTTGTGTCACATGGTAACAGGAAAAAAAGAGGCATTTAGACTATTTATGCTTCTGTCAAACATTTTTAATGTATGTATGTTTGCATGCAACAGCAATTGTTTGTTTTGTAGATGTTGCAGTTGAAAGCTGGGCTTTAATTTGTGGTTTATGTCAAAATTTTAAAATATAGCCATTATTTTTGAATGTCTCAGATTATTAGTATTCAGCATATGCATATACATATACATTCCCCAAACTGAATGCTAGTTAAGAATACATGAGCATAAATATCTTGGCCAAATTTATATTTTAAGTCAGTGACAGAACAAGATTAGAATTCAAAACTTAAAACAAAGACAGAGAAAGAGTAAATAATAGAATTGGACTAGAATTTAGAGATCAGGTCAGTATCAACTTAGTACAACATCACAGCCAAGTACATGTCCCTTCTGTGAGAGGTGATGATGTTGATGTAGGCAGTGGCACAGATCAGCTGTTATTACCAGAAAAAAACGAATTCCAGCAGAACAGAGTTGTAGGGATTATTCAGCCTAAACTGAGGAAGTACCGAACAAGCTGTTATATCTTTTAGAAATTGTATACACAGAAATGTTCTATTATTCATGCAGGATTGCAGCACCATTGATTTTTTAATACCTTGAACAAAGATATTTGAGTAAATTTTCTTTCTTTCTGAATGTATGTTACACTTCAGTAGGATTATGTAAATTTTTCATTATGCTTTTTCTATTTATTTGCATACATCCCTTTGTTGTATTCCCTGCTCCACCTACTGTCCATAAAGACCACCAGGTCCATTTTAGCTGATCTGCATGCCATCCATCCATCCACCCACCCAC
>NW_008824470.1:265949-267531 GCF_000699105.1 Pygoscelis adeliae
TGTATAGGTTGGATGGCACTAAAATGAGGTCACGTGAATGACCCGTATCTCCATGAGACCCACATTTCCATCATTCTGTGGCTCCAGTAAAGATGCTGGGGCTCTTGTTGGCTATCCCTGTTCTTTATGTTTTTATCTGGCTCATAGATAACTTTCTTTGTCTAGTCATACTTCTTCAACCCTCAAAATTTTAAATTATCTGAGGGTTACTAGTATCTATAGTGCAAATCATTAGGTAGCAGAATTATCTTCTTATGACACATTGGGAATAAGTTATCTGCAGTTAGACACAGTTGGTTTGGTTGCCATCTATTTTTTAGAAAAATAGACTATACAACAGGAATGGTACATTTAGCTTTAGGAGTTTGTAATTCATATTTGTTACATTTCTGTTTGAAGCATCTGAAAATAGCACTTAGAATTGCCTTATGGTAGTTGTTTTCAATGAATTATTATTGAAGATACTTCAGTTACCTCAAAATGGAACAGATTAGACTTGTCTCTATGGAGAGAAAGAACAGCATACACACATCTAGTTCATGGCACAGTCTGTGTAGGGTAGTGATTGTTTATAAAGGTTTCTGTAGTTGTTCCAGAAAGAGTCATCTTAAGAACTATAGGGTTTTGCTCAAGACCAGTGTCCTATTTACCTCCTTTTAACATTTAATATTTTGAAATTTGAGTAATGGTGCACTAGTGATTTTGAAATTTTTTATGTATGTTTAAATTATGCTGTGCCTTCTCAGTGCAAGACTTAAAAGGGTTTGGGATGAGTTCTGCATTTTAAAGCATTGAGCCTCTTCCAGTGTTTTGACACAAATAATTTGACTAAAGCAAACTACAATTAAACTATACTTCTGGGTAACTGCTGCCAAAAAAAGAGTGTACAGTGGAGTCATTTTACAATGTGCTGTTGAAGCAATAAATCTGTGAAAAGAATAACATATGTTTAATTTCAGTAAACAACTTCTTAAAGTTTGCTTTTTTTTAAAAAGGAGAATCTATGAAAGCTTATACATGATGTTGTAATGAACCTGCTGGCACATTGCTTAGGAGAAACAATTTCCACCACTGTGTCTAGCTAGTAATATGTTGTATGCCTTATAATACAGGAAAAGTAGGTAGCGTCAAAGACTAACAGACAAAACTAGTTAGATCTAGGAATTTGAGATGAAAAAGGTATTTTTGTAAAAACAGAATGTCAGATGTATTTTAATGATGACATTAAAATAACAAATTGGTAGGAATTCTGTTATCCCTAATGATCCTATTATGTGTTTGACTGTTCTGTTCTTTCCCACTTCTTAAAGACTTCATTCTCCATGTGAAGCTGGCTGCCTTCCAATGGAATATGTACCTTTGGTGTAACTTGGTATGATCATTCTAAAGTCCCACTCTGACAAATTTAGCTGGCAGAGTGAGAGACAGGGTTCCAGTAAATTTTGCCTGGTTTTCAGTGTGACTTTCTCGCATGTTAATGTGGAGAGAAGGCAGTGTTTTAGATGATAAAGAGCATATTATCATAGAATCAGAGAATCATAGAATAGTTTGGGTTGGAAGGGACCTCTAAAGGTCATCTAGT
>NW_008824470.1:287077-346130 GCF_000699105.1 Pygoscelis adeliae
TCTGTAGTCTTTCTGGATAGTCCTCAGACTGCTCCTGGCTGTGTCACTGGTGCCCACGTGAAACAGCAGCAGCGGATAACAGTCAGTGGACTGTACGAGGCTTGGCAGCCTCTCGGTGACATCCCTGATGCGAGCCCCCTGTAAGCAGCACACCTCTCTAGAGAGTGCATCCGGTCGGCAAATGGGTGCCTCTGTACCTCTCAAGAGAGTCCCCTACTACTATCACCTGTTGCCTTTTCTTAGTGATGCTGGTTGTTCCATGGGGAGCAGGTTGGGCTGCATTACTCAGCTCCAGCGCTTCTCCTGGTGTGACAGGTCTTTCCTCTTCGGCCTGCAGAGCGGTGAAGCAGTTCTGCAAGGGCACTTCAGGCTTCGGGGGAAGTCTCTTCTTCCTGCTGGTCCTTGCTTTTGCAACTGTCCATTCTTCTGCGTTATTGCCCCCACTTCTGTGTGTGCTGGTGGGGGAGTTTTTGGCTGTTTGACCATGGGCTGCAGGTCCGCTGCAGACTGCGCTTGGTACCAGCTATCTAGCTCCTTCTCTGCCTCCCTGATGGTACGCAGTCTATTCTTTTTGATGACTCAGTATTTTCAAATGAAAAAAACCTCTTTTGCTGGAAAGCTCCTGGCCAGTTCTAGTCATGAAGAACGTAGCTTGGATGCTTTATATGAACAGGAGGTAAGATCGGAAGCAACACCTGGGGAGTTGGCTTTGCTTTAGCTGTAAATTCAGAGGCACAGGAGAATTAAACAGACCAAAGGCTGGTGTAAGTGGTTTCTTGTGTGGCTTACTACTTTTATACTACATCTATTGATTTGCTTTATAGGCTGATGACTTAGCTGGCAGTGACAGGAGGAGGAAAAGATTGTGTATTTGCTGATCACAGGATCATTATGAGCCATCAGGCCTGATGTGGGTGTGAAAGATGCAACTAACTGGTGAAGGACATTTAATGGGGGTAGAGAAACTTTATTCTCATTTCACAAAGTTGCAGTGAAATGATTGCTGAAATATGGCTTGCAGTTCTGTTTGCTGATGTTCAGAGGGAGGAATTCAGTTGTGGCTACAAGGATAATTATAGTAGTAAAGCCTATTTCATCAAGCAACAGTCAAAGGCTGGTGTGTTTATCATCACACAGCAGAAACTACGATACTATATGATTACCTTTTATAAAAACACTGAAGTGAATATCAAGGAGCCTGGAAAGCTGGCCAAGGAGGAAAACAATGTAGACCCAGGATCAGATGGATCTAAAATAATGGCCATGAATAAATTAAGGTAAGAAAATTGGAAAGATTTCCAACTATTAGAAGAGAAAAATCTGAAACAAATTTCAAGTAGGAATAGTAAAATAATAGAGCAGCAGTTCTATTGAAACTACTTTAATTAACAGTAACAGCAATGAAATACATTAAAAAGAAATCTAGGCTGATAAAGGATCTGTGTTACAAGGGTAAGTGTAAGAAAGCCTCTATTTTACAAAGTCTTAAATGCATAGGGGGCTGGACTTGATCTGTGGATCTAACACATCTAAAATACAAAGGCAGTTTGCATTCTCTGTTCTAGACTGTTTCTCATCCTTTATTAATTTTTCAATACTACAGGACTTAAGCAGTGAGAATTAAGGTAGAATAATGAGAGTAATGAAATAATGCATGCTGCACATGACATAAAGAGAAAATGGGATTTGATTTAGCACGTTGAGTTTAGCTGAGTCTGTTAGTAATATTCAAGTGAAATTTATAAGCAAACCTACAATTTCATGAGTTATGTATAATACCCTGATTTCCTGGCTAGAGTAAAAAGATTAAATGGCTTTTTATGACTCTGAGACAGTAATAAAAAAAATGAAAATCCATTGTTCTAGGTAAGTCACTAGAGGAATCAGCCAGTTGTTCTCTCGGCTGGTGCTTCTTTCAAGACAATGTCATTTGTTCAGAAAAATATGCATGGCCTGGGTTAATATCAAGTGCTCCAATCAGCACTGGAGAAGTCCAGATGATTCACTTGGTAGCAAGTGGTCTTTTCCTGCCAGGGTTTTCTCTCTTTCACAGAATGCACAGCTTTTTTGTGTATTGGGGTGTGTTTTCCTTTGTCACAGGTGCTTTTTAAGTTTGGGGTTTTTTTGATCCTTTAAGCCACAGCTTAATCAACCAGAACCTGGGCAAGAGCTTCTTGGGTGGGGGAAAGGAAAGGGGGTTTGAACACATAATTTCAGCATTTGACAATTGGTTTACCAGTTCTACGGATTTCTTCTGGAGATCAAAAGGCAAGTGTACAGTAGTTGAAAATGCACTGACTTTTCTGGAAACAGTGGCACAAGCTGAACAAGTGGACCCCATGAGTGATGTGACAGTATTGTTGCAAGACTCTCTAGCCAGCTGATACTTCTCATAAGAAGAACAGAGAGTAGTTGGCATGTGAAGAAGTGGTCGCTTGAACCTGGTGACCAGGCTGTTACATTGCACAGAAAGCTGCAGCACTTGGAGGGACTTGTGTCAGGTTCATGAGTTTTACTGCTGATGGCAGTGACTGAACATCTGATTTTAAAACACCACCACAAGTTTAGGTGCTTTTGTCTAAAAAAGGCACTTAGAAGAAAGGAGAGAGATTAGAATTGATAAATTTTATGTATTTTATTTGCAGTTTCATTTTGTGTGTAGTGAATGCCTGTTTACTAGTGAGTAGCACAGTGAGTGCTGCTGAGTAATAACGTAATTATTTTCCTGTATCTGTGTGGATTTTTCAGAGAGTGAGGAGTGTGTATTTCGGTGTGTTTATAGTAATTGTAGAACACTACAAAATGGCAAGAGAAGCAAGGATAATAACTACTTCAGCATTTTAATGTTATTCTTCAAAAATTACAGATTTTTAAACAGTATCTCCTTAAGATGGTGATCATGAAAGATGGATATACTGTGCTGGGAATTGGTACTTGCTCTGAAATTTGCGTTAGTCTTAGCAAAAAAGGGGTTTGTACCCTTGTGTTCACCCTTGTGAGTTGTGTACCAATTCATAACACACCCTTTTAGGTAATATCTTGATTAGAAAGAATCTTAATCATACATCATGTAGGCTAAAGTCCATTCGGTATAGAGTCTATGAAATATAAATATGATATCATCATTACACATTTATTATGATGATCATGTATTGTATTATGGGGAATATTTCAGCTTTTCATCTTTGGCATGGATTGTTGTGGATTTAGAAAACTCCATGAGACAGAAGAAAGCAAAAGATATGAGAATTTTTATGGTAAACCCAGATACCATGGGACCTATGATAAAAGTGACAATGCTGAAACAAAAAACAGATGTCAAACATGGATAAGGAGATTATAACGTTGTAGTGATACAGATAGGTTTTTGACATGGGCCCTTGTTGATATATGAGCCTTTACACTGTTTCCCTTCCTTTCTTCAAAGCTGGAATTAATGGAAAGCTTAGTGTTATTAATGAGAAGTTTACCTGTAAGTATTGAAAAGCTTTTCTGAAATGCTTGGAAAATCACAGTTTGAACTATCTACGCTTATATTAATTTTATAATATCTGTTTTTGTTGTTTTATCACCTTATGATAGGTGTGCAAAGTGCATCCTCTACCTTTAAAGACATTGTATTGCAGCTGTGCAGACAGGTTACAACTTGAGGGTTAATTATCTCAGATGTGACATGAGAATTTCCCAAAGTGCCCTACAAAAATTCTGACTTTTGAGTCTTTATCTTGGAGGTGTGAGTACTGATCATTATAAGCTGTGGACTTCATAGCCTAATAGTACAAATTATACTGCAGCATTTTTGTCTAACTTCCAATAAAATCTAAGTCCATCATAAAGAATACATTAAACAGAACTGAGACATTTCTGCAGATGCCTTTTGCATAAATTAAAAATACATCCCAAATGTGAAAAGCTAGCCATGTAACTTAGGGTATTTATACTCTGTAAATGGCCAATGTGTAAATAAGCCTATGTAGAATTTTTTGTGTCTTTTGTATCTTAGAAGTGCAGTCTGCAGTTTAGAGATATACATTCTAATCTTAGAGGTTTACCTTCTAATCTCAGATTTTTATCTAGGGAAAAGAAATGTGAGCTTCTCATTCAACAGATTGGCACTATTTGGGACCATTTAGGTGAGCAGGTTTTTGCAGAACTGTGGGATTCTTGCAGAGAATATAGCCTGTTACCAGCTTCCCAGTTGAAACTTGAATACCTTTTCTCAGCTTAGATGTATTTCAGCAAAATGCCATTGGAAGAACCCAAGTCTTTCAACAAGATAGGTTGCATGTCACTGAGAACTAAATAACTAAAATTCAGAACCTGAAACTATCATGGGAAGCTTGTAGGCAGTGAGTTTGGAGCATGGCTATGAAACAGTATGTTACTGGTGAGATATTCTTATCACGAAGTAAATTTGCCACTTTTCCACTGCTCTTCAGTAAGTGGAAACTGAAAGGTATAGAACCCCATACAGGCCAGATAAAAGGTTTTCTTTTCTAGGTCTGGCAGGAAGAACTTTCTCCACAATGAGATGCATTTTGTTTTTACTTGAAAAACTATTCTAAGTAAAGTTTTTTAAAAAAGGTTAATGTAGCATTCATGATGCATTTTAGCAGAGCTAAAAAAATAGAATGTCAGTTTGAGCAAAAGTTAATGTTGCTGTTGGAACTTTATTTTGGCAGTGCTGCAGTATTTGCTAGCCTGGATTTTTTTTTTAAAGTTATGACTTAACTGCACATATAATAAAATATACATGGTTTCTAATGGAGCTGATTTAACTTTGAGTTGGAACTTTTAATTTATAAGCATAATTCAGAAAGAATAGGGAAAAGTTGAAGTAGGATTAATAGATTTCCAGGGCATTATTATGAAAAAAGAAAAGGGGTTGAGGAATTAATTCTACCTCTATCTTGTTGCAATTCACCATACATAATGTGATATGTCTTAAAATGGTATTATTGAGTGTTCCCTGGTAATCTTCAGAGTGTACATCTACACTGAATTGATTTTAAAATCAAGTGATAGTTCATGTGTTTCCAGTTGGGTTTCATAAATATGAAATGTTTTATGTATGTTACCATTAATAAATATTCTTAAGGTATTTTAAAAAGAAGTTACGGAAGTGGCTACTGAATTGCTAACAGGTTACCATTTTAGAGAATGTCTGATAAAATTACAGGTGATGTAATTTACATCCTCCAGTCTAAAATGTACCTTGAATATCTGTTGTCTTACAATGGCTGTTGAAGCATTAGGAAATTCTACCTTGCACAGAGGCAAGATGCCAACAAGTAGCTGAATGGCAGTGCCTTATGTAGAGAAATGATTTCTTGTGCTTCACATCACCTGCAAGAAATATGGGCTGTCCAGCTGGCCATAAAGGGAGAGGCACACTTTGGCAGTGGAGGCAGGCAAGAAGAAGTATTGCTGGTAAGTGTGTGGGAGGTTTTTAGGGGTGGATGAGTAGGTCTGGTTGTGGTGCACGTTGATAAGGCAGGCATTTGTGGAGTGGGATGGAAGAACTGAGATGTGCAAAGGGACTTCAGGCTGCAAGATTCAAGTTAATGTTCAGTTTAATGGGGAAAATGTAGCTGTATCAAAGCAGCCTTTCTTGAGGTCCTAGTGAATGTCTGCAAACTTGAATAAAAATCAATAGGTATTTCACAAACCTATCAGTTTCACAGTTGTGACCATATATCATGTTGCCTCAATTACCTTGTTTCCAAGGTATGTTAAATTTGTCACAGCTCTCAAGTGATATTTAGGAGGCTGTCAACCTTTTACAGATTGTGAGATTACTGGTAAATATTTGACAACATTGAATCATTTCCAAAGCTACCAATCTGTTGGCTGCTTTGAGTTCTGGTCTGCTGAAGGACAGCACTGGACTTAACCAACAATGTCTGTAAGCACTTGCAGTGCAGGGATCACAAGAACAGTGTTTGTACGTCACTCATTATGAAGTGGAAAAAAAGGGTGCTTTTTAAAATAAATGTCAAAGAAAGTGGAGTCTATAAATCATGAAAAGTTAAATAACCCCCTGTCCACCCTTCAATACATGAATACATCCACCCTTAATAGATCCTTTTCCATATTTTTCTTATCATAGTTTTTATTGATGGTCTTGATATTTTTGAGATCTCATTCACTGTGGTTGGAAAAAGAAAGCTAACTGGTTTTACTTTTGCATCTTGTCAGCCTTTTTCATACTCTAGAACTTGAATCCTTCCTGCATGGCAAATAACTCTTTAATAGTGCTTTTTGACTTGTAATCTTGTAAATGAGCAAGTGAGAGGAGGAGGAATTGTTCTGTTTATTTCCACTGCAGTTAAAGTTTATGCACACCATAAAGCTACTGGTAGAAGTTCACTACTACAGTTTGCTGTAGGCTGTGAGCATACAAACTACGTTTGCTCTGTTCTTATGTTCTTTCTTGCATCTGTTATGCACTGTCAGAGAGAGGTCCACAGGGTGGACCTTTGTTCTGACCTGGTCCAGTTGTTCATATGTACTTAACATAGGTGTGATTGGGTTCTTGATATTGTCAATTGACAGTTTTATCAGTGGTGCAGGTGATCAGCCAGCCTGGCAAAACTGGGTGAGGACAGCTTTGCTAGATGGAAAATTTCCTTGAGAAACAGGATGTCAAGGTTTGGGAAGGGAAGATTCTGAAAAAATCAAAATATTTCAGATGTGGTCTCCAAAGACTAAAGGCACAAATGCTGAAATGTATTTTATGTACCTACATTCAGTAAAGCTAACATCTGAAATAACTGGTAACATCTTGCGATAGATCTCAAACTTGTGTTAGACAAAATAATTTTTGCATGCACAACCTTACTAAAATATTTTTATTGGGGAGGTGGTCAATGATTGTTTGTGGTCACTTCTTAAGTAGACTGTACTTTGTTTAGATATCATCCTGCACTGTGAAGACATTTAAAAATCATAGCAAATATCAGAATTTTGACAATTTAAGCAGCACTTGTACCAAATACAGCAGTAATTTCTAATAATGTGTTTATAGAGGGAGACCTAGGTCTAAAAAAGGAAACATTTTATTTCTGGCTAGGAAACATGACATTTGGAATGTGGAGGAAATGCCAAGCATCTTAGGGTTTGGCTGGCAGTGAATTAATGGGCAAATGGAAGTTTGGGGGGTAACAACCACAGACCCTCTGGGCAGAGCTGATGTCTATGGTTTCTTTATCCACTGGTCTCCTTTACTTCATTTGCTTTTCAACAAATAAGATTCCTTTGGATTTGTGTCCTTTCTGTGATCAGCTTACACTTCACTCTCCACTGTCAGCTTGAGAGATTCTTGCTCCATTGAGTAAGGTTATGTGAATAATAGCATCTGTTGAAATGTGTCAGAATATGCGAACCCATCTCAATTTTGCATGCTTCACTATTCTGTTTCATTCCTATCTAATAAAAATGAAGAAATCCTTTTTGCATGTGCAACATCAGCTTGTTTTGATAAAAGTAGTCATCATCTTAAACATCATGAGAGCAGCATCCTACAGAGAATGATTTTCCTAAAGATTCAGGGTAGTGTGTATCTTAAATCAGACTGGAAGCAGAGGAGTTTGGAAGAGTTTAAAAGCAGTGGAAAAATTGTTTCTACAGATCTTAAATTTGGGGGTCAGTACCTGAACGCATGCTTTTAACTCCGTAGTCTCTGCATAACAGTCTGCATGTTTTTCCTGTATCAGGACTATAAGGTATGGTGTTGTGCATATATGTGTACTTCCTTAGGGTGCAGTCTTACTGTTTAAAAAAAAATCCCAGAAAGGATTGGATTGAATGCTATGTCGGCAGCTGAAAGCCAGTCAACAGAGATAATACTGACTCTCTCCCTGCTGTGCCTTCTCCTAACTGTATGCAGCAGAGTGGAGTGAGCAGGTAGATAGACTAAACCTCTAGGAGAATTAGAATGTGTATGCTGTGCAAAGCCCGGAAATGCAGTTAATTGGAGACAGAAGTTGCTGGCACTTATGAATTGTTTCTTCAGCCTTCAGCAATGAAGGTACTTAAAGATGGAAAGCTGTAGTGTGTTTAAATAACAAGAACATGTGAAGTTCTTACCCTGTTATTTACGCAGTTTGAAAAGTTGTTTGGGCTTGCTTTGTTATATGCATTAGTAAGAGCTGGAGACTTTTATTTTTGTTGTGTTTCAGCTGAAGTCAGGTCCTGATAGGATTGTTAGAATCATGATACTAAAATTAATCTGGACTTTTAAAATCATAGAGGAAAACCTTCTTCAGAGTGGGATACTGATATGCAGATTAAAGATTTTGCCGGTTTAGTCAAGAATAAATCTTCAGTTCTGGGACATTTTACAAATAGTACAAAGTCTAAGATTATCAGAATGTGTTTTAAAACTAGTAAGTATTGAACTAGTAAACAAGAATTGTCTTCTGTGCTGTACAGTAAAGAAAAACTTTCATTATTATACTGCAGATGACATTTTGGTGCTGATGGTTATAATATGCTTATTAAACTATATGTGTATTTTCTACATCTGATAGGGATGGATTTTTCCTATAACAGTATTGCTACTCGCCTTGGGCAGTATGGTGGAATTGTGAAGAAGAACAGTTTCTTAGAGCCTGTCCTTGCACACTGTGTGCACCTGCTTCACAAGACAGCGGAGAGTAGGCTGCAGGGAAAATTTTTATTGGGGTCATGACATGGCAACTCTATGTCCATTTATTACTGAAATCTAGTTTAAGATGCCTGTTGAATCGATGAAGAGACAAAAGAGTAGTGAGAAAACAGGGAAGGTGTAACACAGTGGGAGTTTACTTCAGGTGAGAATTAGGAAATTTTGAATCTACCGCTCGTTTAGGGGAACACACCATTATAAGGTGTGCCTCCGTCCATGCCAGCACGCAGCTGGTAGTAAAAACCTGCAAGAGGGGGACAGGTATGTAATGCTGTACGGATGGCCTCTGTGGGATGACACCGGCGACTGCCCTGTGCCGGCCGCAGCTGGTTCCAGCAGGCTCCAACGGACCCGCTGCAGGGCACAAGCTGAGCCCCTTGGCCAAGATGGCGACACCCCCAGGAAAAGGAAGGAGTAAAACACTGCCCAGCACTGTGAGGAGTGAGGAAAAAAGCGAGAGAAGCATCCCTGCAGACACCAAGGGTAGAAGAGGAGGAGGAGGAGGTGGTGCTCCAGGCGCCGCAGCAGATATCCCCACTGCACGTCCTCCATGGGGTCCTCCATGGTGAGAGCAGGTGGGCATGCCCTGAAGGATACTGCAGGCCATGGAGAGCCTGTGCTGGAACGCGCTTATCCTGAAGGACTGCAGTCTGTGGAGAGGGAGGAAGGGTAAAGTGTGAGGATGAGGGAGCAGCAGAGAGAAACTGTGATGTTCTGACCATACATACCCCCCTGTTCCCCACCCACCCTGTGCTGCTCAGGGTGCAGGGGGAAGGTGTTGTTTTCATCTGTCTTTGTTTCTCACTATCCAAATCTGTTTTAATTGGCAATAAATTAAATTAATTTTCTGCAAGTCAAGTTTTATTTGCCCATGATGGTAATACCTAAATGATCTCCCTGTCCTTATCTCGACCCATGAGCTTTTTTTTAAATCTTATTTTTTCCCCCTGTCTGTTGGGGAGGGGGAGTAGGAGAGTGGCTGGGTGGGTGTCTGGCAGCTGGCCAAGGTCAACTCACCACAGTGGTGAATTGTTTAGTGAATGAAATATTTTGCTTTGACATATCAAGCCACAGGATTAGAAACTGCTACTACATAAGCGACAAATGGTAAATTGTAGACCACTAAGACTCATCCTTCGGAGCTGGCAGACTACTTTGTTTAAAAAAGTAAAAAAGCCTTAATGTTCTGACATTTCTTTGAAGTCTGTGTTATGTCGTCTGCATTTATTATTGCATTTCAATGAATCTCTGTGATGAAAACAACACAACACATTGGCAAAATGTTATTTCTTAACTGTCTTGTGGTATCTAAAGTTTCCTTTTGGACACAGCATTATCTGTGCCCCATCTCTTCTCTGCGATATTAAAATGGGAATGGCTTAATCTCTGACTGTAGTACATGCTTGTGGATATTCCTCTGTCATCCCGTTTTTTTGTGATGATGATAGCAAGGGAAATATATTTTCTTCTTTTCTTCTCAATTCCTGTTCTTAGGAAAGCTTATTCATTTTTCTTACATTCCTTTGCTGCCTTATTTGTATAAATTCTGCAAGAAACAATATTATGTTCAAAATCTGCATTGTTTCAACTTTGAATGATAACAAGCTGCCACCTGAATTGGTATGCAAGGAAGAGTATATAAGAGTTTAAAGAAATCTTTGCCAATCTTGACATTTCCTGGCTTATACCCAGTATCTGGTAACTATATGCCTAGGTGGTCTTCACAAATTTATTTCACTTTTATGTTTGTATAACTTGTCATGGTAATATAAGTTTATTAGAAACAGTAGACTTACTTCAGGTTTTCATGGGATACATGACAGAATGTCAAATCCTTATATATGCTCCAAATAGGAAAAAAGAAATTGCTGTCCTTTTAGGAAATAAATGCTGGGCAGAAAAGATAAGCATGAGTGTTCTAACATAGATGTTAGAAATAAGGTGGCATAGCAGTTTGTGTTATAATGTCTTTTATCAGATGCAATTGCCCAGCATATTCAGATATTTTTCATTCTTCATCTCTCATCTATGATATTTTCAACTGGATGTACAAAAAAATCCCAGCTTTCATATTTCAGAAGAATTCTGATCTGCCTACTTTTTGTGATTATTGGCATATTTCAGATGTGAACTATTCTTATTTTAGATAAGACAAAAGGTTAGTTTTCATTCAGGGCTAGTGTTTCCACATGGCTCTTTTGTGTTTGTTTCTTTTAAGAAAGTGAAAAGTCTTGATATGATATGATGTGAATGTATGCTGTAGAAAGCTTTCATTTATGAGGGCGTGTCCACTTCAAAATACAGGTGGTGGATGTGAGTCCATTTCAAAGAGTCTATACTTAGCCCCATGTAATGGGGCTTTACATGCTCATTTGATGAAGTCTGCCCTGTAGTTAAGGTCTCACTCTACTGCATAAAGTATATAAAATGCAGAGCAAGTACCCAATTCATCCTTACTTAGGAGGTCTGATGATTTTTTTTCCAAATGAGGTTGTCCTGGGCTTGAACTCTACTGAGATGTATGTGTGCTACATTTAAGTTACGTTTTATTTTAGGTAAGAAACTTGAAAATGCAGGGATACATGAATGCAGGGGGAAGAATGGCATGTTACGTTACCTTTGCATGAGATAAGTCCACCATCCTGGTAGCCTTTTCAGTTGCAGCTGTGAGCAGTGGTAGCTTTTCAGATGAAACTGGTGGGGGATGGATCAGTTCCTCAGAACTCACTCACGGTTCTACCCCAGATGCCTTTTTTTTTTTTTTACATTTTTTTAATCTTTGTTTTGCTGTGCATTTTCATGACATGGAGGTTTTGCCATTTGAACTGCCTGAAGCATGTACTTGGCCCTGGCATCCAATACCTGAAAACATGTTGAAACTGTGATGTTTTAATGCATGGCTTTGATTTTCTCTGCTTTCTGTGTTTCGTTTTATGATAGAAGATCTTCTTAAGTCCACTTCTAATGATTATGAAAAAATAAGGGCATCGTTGGCAAGGGTACGGCTTCATCTTCACTTTTCTACCTGTGAAATTGTCCAAGAGATGGAGAAATAGTCATGTTTTTGTCAAAAGCAGTCAAAATTATCACAGTCTGTGTTTTCTACATTTGTCTGAAAATTACCCATTTGAATATATATAACTGAGGTTAATTTTATTCAATAAACTTTACAACTGTGATCAGTTCTTTAACTTCTGACTCGGGAGACTGGCAATAATTTTTGGAGTTCTCTACCAATAGATTAACCTTCAGTTTATGCAAGGAGCTGAAAGAAAATGTAACATGTCAGTGGTCCTAGCACAGCTTCTCAGTATGTCTAGTTCGCAATCTGAAGAGAACATCTTAAAGACCTGATTTCATTTTGCAGTGAAGAGAATGAAGACAGAAGAAATATGGCAAATGTACTATGATTGAGTCTTTGTTCAAGGTCGACTAAGGCCTTGTTTTTTGTAGGTGGGCAGGGGAAACCTGCAGCATCACCTGATGGGCTGCTATTCCTGTTGTATATCCAGAGTTTATCAGCATCTTTCATAGGCTAAATAAGGATTAAAAAAAAAAGAAAAAAATCTTTGCCTAAGTGAAATACAGCATTAGACATAAAAATCAAATGAAAAATAGTTTATGCATTTTACTAGTATTTGAGAACTATGCTTTTAAATAAAATTTCATTTAACATAATTTATAGTTTATATTAGAAAAGTTAATTGTTATGTAAAGGTAACATTATTCAAGATATATGGAAGTGGTGTCTGGTAGGTGTACAGAAAATACCTACCAATACATAAGCAGCTAATCTTTGAAATGTGTAATATTTAACGCTCACGATGAAGATAAACTGACCTAAAAAGTAAGTGCAGAAAGGAAACGGAAGAGCCAAACAAACCCAGCTACTCTTATGTTTCTGTACAATGTTAATGATGACCTTTAAACATCTATTCAGCATTCTGCAGCTAGTATAGCTGACTGAAAAATTAAATACATGTATTCACATTTATTTAATGTGATTGTGCAGAGAGTTTGTGTTGGGTTTTTTCTTTTTAAAGTAATGCCCCCTTATTTGAAGGAAATTGTATTTTGTACCACCTATAAAACTTAATTTTGTTTTCTTGCTTGGATCGGAATGTCTTTTTGATGATTTACCCATATGTCAGGCAGGATATCCAATGTGATAATGGCATCTACATAATTCCAGAAAAAACAAAATTCTTTTCTATTTCTCTCCATTCACACTGCATGGTAACATACAGAAGAGCTCTTTGCTTCTCTTAGCCAGATGTACCACATTGTTTTGTTTCTGTAGCAAAACTGTTTAATAGGTTTTTAAGTTTATAGAATGAGAAAGTTAACTGTCAGTCTTGCTGATGACATTTTCTAGGAGGAAGAAAAACCACAAAACCTTGCTGTCTCCAGCTTTACTCTTGATAGGAGCTAGTGTGTGTTGGCAGCTTAACAATTTGAGCTGAGTCAGCTTTGTATGGTATTTATATAAATATGTTTTATAGCATTTTTTTTTAACTTTGGCCCCACTCTTGTAATATTAGATATGCATCTGGTGTGTTTGCTTTGTACGTATGTTTGTGTGTATAAATATGTTGGGACGGGGGGGAAGCTAACCAACTAAATGGCTATATTAGAATGTTTTTCTGTTTTAGCTGCTGGCAACCAAGGAGGGATTGCTGCCTTTTTTTATACTTTTTTTTAAATTTGAAAAAGTGTAAAAGGAGTGTCACAAGATGTATTTTCCAGCTTCATAGTTGTTCAGGATGTATTCTTATGCCCTAAATTATTCCTGTTATTTCATTAAATATAGTCATCTAAAAAATGTGACAATACACTGAGTAATAAAACTAGTGTATAGACTTTTCTGTACATGCTGTACATATTTAAATGACCCTGTGGGTCTCCCAAAGCAAACTTTTAACATTCCAGATCTTTTACCGTGCATCTGCTACTGGCATGTAGCCACCCACCCACACATATTTAGTTGAAATAAATGAAATTTATTCTACTTCACTTAAGTAGAAAGGCTTGTAAAATATAAAGGTAGTCACCTTGCTGGTAAGGTTCTTAAAACAAAGGGTTTTCTTAAATGGAGTTTTGTGGATTTTTTTCTTCTGCAGGACTGTGCACAATTTCATACTTTCTTAAATTCTTATCTTATGTGTTCCTTTTGTTTTCCTTTGCAGATGGGGTTTATACAGATTAATGAGGACTTCATATTTATTGAGCCACTCAATCGCACTTTGGCTGTGACAGGTCATGCACACAGGGTGTGCAGACGAAAAAGGTCCATAGAGGAGAAAATTACTGAAAAGCCAGCTTCTCAGAATCAGTACTGTGGTGTTGTTACAGGTAATATACAAATCTCACTGAAAAGATCTAATGTAGCAGACATATTCTTAAGATATGTAGATAGTAGTTAAAAACAACCCCCAACAAAAGTATATCTGATTATTCTTGTAGCAGTAACCTATGGTGGACTTTGAGGTGGCATGCTGAGGCTGCCGTTTCACTTGTTGGAAGAGGGAACTCTCCAATGAGGAATAGACACTGCTTTTTAATGTCCAATTATATTTGAAAGTAGAAATCTTCGGGTCATTTTTTTACTTCAGCTTGATAATTACAACCTATTTCTTGTCCTTCTCTGGCTTTGTTGTTGATTAATTACTTGCTACGTACAGTGCTTGTACTTAATTTTCTGTTTTAAAACATTAGCACAGTTCATCCCACTTTCAGTTAGTAATAAATCTTGAACTTCCAAATGGGTCTGACACTGAATTGAAATGATTTTTCTAACCGTGTTCTTGTTCTATGATTGACACTTAGAAGAACTGTATGAAACAATCCTAATGTATCTTCCTCAATGGTAGGTAGAAGAAGTTGTTGAAGTAGAAGGGTTTCAACAAAAATTTGGCACATAGTGATGACCTAATAGTTTTCATTGGAGAGGGGAAAAATAGCTTTTGTGAAAGATGACATTCTGTTGTTCCTGCTTCATCAGCAGCTCCCCTTCTTCAAAGGATAGAGGACTTCTCAGACTTTTGACGTGAGCATAGGCTGAGGGTGTTTTTAATGTTGTTGTGAGAAATTTTTTTTTTTCCCAGGAAATAAACCAGAATGAGTGCACATTTATAGGCATTTTTTTCATGTCACCTAACCTAGTATAAGTGAGATGCTGACCAAGTGGAAACAAATAGCAGAGGTGCACTGACATGGCTAGCGAGCTGGGTTATATGACGTTTGGGGTGAGGCAGAACAACTGGAATATTTCAGGCAGGTAAAGAAATGTAAATGAAGGATGCAGCTGCAGTATTCCAGTGCCTAAGGGGCTGCAGAGAGAAGATGAAGCCAGACTTTCCTCAGAGGTATGCTATGACAGGATGAAAGACAACAGTTGTAACTTGCATTCAAGGAAATTTCAGTTGGGCATAAGGGAAAAAAAAATCTCAGCAAGAATGCTTAGCACTGGAATAGGTTGCCTAGAGAGGCTGTGGAGTCCGCATCCTTGGACATTTACAAAACACAGCTGGAAGTGGCTCTAAGAGAGCTGATCTTAACTTCGACGCTTGCCCTGACTGGAGCAGGAAATTGGCCTAGCTGACCTCCGGAGATCCCTTCCAGCCTAGACTTTCTGTGGCTTTGTGGTTCTTCCTGAACATCTACACTGCTCTGTCCATTTTATATGGTTACAGAATAAATGTGACAGGTTTTTTTTCCATTTTGGAAGCATTGTTTTTATAGTTAGGCATCCATCCACAGGTTGAAACCAAAGATGAATTAGGAAAGCAAGGCTCTTTTTGTAGTTATTAAGAGGGACTAAGTAAATGACATGTAACTTCCTCCAGCAGGCTCTGTATTTCTCTTCAAGGCATTGTATTATCTAAAAGTGCAATTTTCTATATTAGTAAAAGTTGTTCACATAAAGTAAAGCTGGTTATTCTTCCTTATCAGTGATAAGTGAGAGGATGCATGCCTGCATGTGTTTGGGAGTGAGAAAAAATTACAAGTATGCATGATATGTGCACTGGGAAAGGGGAGAGGGGCATCTGATAAATAGCAAACCATGATATGTATGAAAATGGGTAAAGATGTAAACTCTTCTGTAAGGATGTTATTTTTCTGTCATGTTCATTACCAGTCATCCTTTCTCTTATGCTCTAAAATGGGAAAGTCAGCTTATTCTGTTCTAATAATCTTATGCCCAAGGCTCTGACTTGGTGCAAATAGTCTGTCAACAGAGATTCAAATATTTGCTTGAAATAAGTTTCATTATCGCTACTACCAGCCTGAAATTTCAAAATAACTCAAGCTGTGCATAACTGATTAGCATCTGCTGGCATAACCTTATTGCCGGGGGGGTATAAATATCTGCAATTTCTAACTGATGCTGTTGTACTAGCAAGTCTAGTCCCTCACTCTGCTGCTACAGGTTATTTTACTAAGCAGGGCTGCAGTAAGTTATATGCATAAAAGCTCTGTCTATGCTAGGAGCAATTTGCTGGTGTGACATGCAGTTAGCTAATATCACCAAAACATTCATGGTATGGGCACAGCCTTAAAGGTGGGTCGAAGCAACAAAAATAAGCCTTTACAGCAATATTTGACAATTTTAAGTCAAATCCCAAACTAAGTAGATCAATGAAACAAAGATAAAACAGATGAGTATATGGGGCTATCTGATACTCTTAGGTTATGCACAGCTGCCTTTGCTAGAGTTGTAGCTGTGTGACACAGAGAAACTATTATCTCGGCAATATGGCAATTTCTCAGCAATATGGACCTATCTTACAACAGGATCTCTTGCTTCTACAGTATTCGTGTGTCAGAATATGTGCTCTGGGACAGGTATTTATGCTGCTGATTGATCTCAGACTGGCTACCTATCAAGCAAATGTATATTGCCAGTGATGAATTGTAATTATTAGAAGGAATGAATGTCTGTGCTGGAGGTGTTGAAGGATCACTATTGGAAATAATAGCTTTTCATGCAGAACTAGAAGAGGCAATCAAAGAAGGTATTGTTTGTTGTCTGTTACTGTTGTGGGCTGGATTGAAAGATGCTACACAGCCAAACTTGTTTGGAGAGAACAAAGAACTTGTTTTTGTGAATGGGGTGGATTTTTCTTATTAATTAGGGGAGGGAGAGAATTGTACCATCTGTTGGTACAAAGCAGATGCTTTCTGGATTTGTGAGAGTGTGTGTACATCCTTTTGTTGAATGTGTGTGTGATTTATTTACATATGTGAACCCGTTGCATATACACAGACTTTACACTCCACACCTTTCTTAGCACATGGCCCATGAAACCTTTCAAAGCAACCAGTTCACAAGTGTGTTACAGAGAAAATGTGAGAGAAGCAGTTGATAGTAGAGCAAAGGGCCACATTGGAAAGCTAAGCTCTTTTTCTTCTACCTAATCTGAAGCACTTGTTCCAGGCTGAAGTTGTTTGCATGGTGAACCTAATTCATGGTAAAGGCATGGGGCACTTTGGTGGTGGTGGTAAATTATATTGTCAAATGGTCATTCCTTCTCACACAGACTAGTGAGAGAGAACTCTTATCCAGGATACAGTAGATCTGAATTTTGAATCCCTTCTGTATTTGAAACACGGGAAGCCTCTTTTTTTACTTCACAGTTCTGGTGATAAACAATATACTGTTCTGAGTTGTGAGCAGATTGTGCTTCTCCTTGTAGAGTGATGCCATTTTTCAGGAAAAAGACTGCTAGTTTCACTATATCAAAAGCAGAAGTTTGACTTTATGAGATGCAGACTGGGCAGTCAGCTGGGAGAGCTGAGCTGGTTCTTGCTCTACAGCCGGTTTTGATGTAATAATCATGAAATAAAATGCATAAACAATCTTGGTCATGGGTCTAGATCTATGAGATTGCACTAGATGGAGACTGGTGCTGCTTGAGGTATTGGTTTCCATTCCTTGGGTCAGAAACAAGTTGTCATTCTGCATTAAGACATTTAAATTAATATACCTGTAGTGCAGGTATAGCTCATGGCTTCCTAAGCTCCTGAATATTCCCTACCTAGCCAGAACACTGCAATTTCCGTATGGCTAGGGTACCCATTTTCTTTTCCCTGGGAAAAAAAAGCCTGGAGAGTGATGGTGATTGCTCTGTAGTCCGGGCCTCATGTGGATGTACTCGGGGAATGCTCTTGTGCCTGAGGACTTGTAAGTGTCCAGGAGTCCCATAGTCATAGCCTGTTCTTAATGTTGGCTCAGATACTTTATGCAACCTGTGGTTATAGTAGCTGGATTTTCAGCTTTTCTAGTTTTTTGGGGCGGGATTTTTATTGTTTTGTTAACAATTCTTGTTATTTTCTCTTAATTGCCTATTGAATGTCAAATGTACTTGCTGCAGTATTTCTAGCCTTCTTGCTGGAGTACTGGAGTATTTCTAGCTTTCCTTTCAGTCAGCTGAGTTTAATAAATTGATATGGAATCTTCATATTTTTTGTAGTTGCACAAAACATAGAAGTCTTATTGCCCTCCTGTAACATTTATTTTTTATTTTGCCAATGTAATTAAATTTTTAAGATTAATTTATGCATCTTTAATCCCAAGAAGCAGTTTTTTCAGTTAATCTGACTTTTATCTTTTTAGCACATGCATTATTCATGTAGGTATGTTTTTTTGCAGGAGTTATCATCTCTTACATACTGTACCTTCAATAATGAGCAATTCTTTATAATTTTTACTTATTTATGAGTGTGTAAAGAAACAAGTGTTTTTACCTAAAGCCTGTTTTGCCTGTTATCTGGCAGTAATCGTGGGAGTTGTTTGAATACCACTGGTACCAAAATTACTAATTCCATTTATGTAAAGGTCTTAGGGAAGAGCTAAAATTTTCAGACAAATGAGATCTCATGTGATGGGGAATTCTGCCAGCAATTAGGAAAAGGTCGGCTGGCCAAGAACAGTTTGTCCTTTGGTTTGTTAACCCGGCAGATATCTGAGGCAAATGATGGGCACTGCCCCTTGCAGCCAGCTTGTCTACAGAGCTGTGCAGTCTTCTCATCCACTACAATCCCAAAAGACAGAGGTTTCAACAGTTTATGGGACTGCAGTGACCTTAGTGTTTAGCACAATGCTGTATTTTATTGTGGGCTGCTTACTGTCAATTCTGAATAAAAATGCACTGCTAGCTAAAACTTTTAGAGAGGTGTTTTAGCAGACTTCTCTGAACAGCCATGCTAATACTAAATTTAAAGTTTTCAACCACTAGCTGCTGGTTTTTTTTAAAAGAGGTGAACAATGAATAAACTGTGTTGCTGGAAACTGCACTGGAATCAATCACTGCTTCTAGGAGGAAGGTGGATTGACCAGATGGCTCATGAGAGATCTTTTTTAACCCAAATGAGTATACTGTTTAAACTTAGATCTATAGCCTACTCTTGCAGCATTAGATGCTTGTAGGGTAAGTCATAGTTGTATAGCTTATAGGGTGTAGTTTTTTTGGCACAAATCCTGACACTGAAGTTTCATTAAAAATTATTCTCAAAAGAGTGACAAAAACACACATGATGTTTTATAAACTAGGCAGTAGATCCACAGTTAGCAAACACAAGTAAAGCTAGAGGCTAGCTGTACGTGTAAGGCTAAGCAAGTGTCTGAAGGATCAAAATGAGAGAGGTTAAAATTAATTTTAGATAGCTTATGAATTTATAAATTGTTTCTACTTCTAGGCAGTGAAACACCAAATATTTATTTCTGGAGAATTTATACTTTTTTTCTTTTATTAAATTTGTATGCTTATCAGTGTCAGTAAGTCTTACATTGTCACCAGTTGTACAGGAATTAGTAAGCCCTTCTAAAACGTAGTGGGATGGACTAAATCACTCACGTACATAATCTTTAACAAATGTCTACAGAAAAAGATAGATAACCTTTTTAAAGCATGGATACTTTATACTTTTAAAATTGAACAGTATATAGCTACATTATATTTATCTTAAATCTATATTACACATAGAGTTACATTAAATCATGGATCCTTCTTCCACTGGTATCTTATATTTTAAAGTTAATTTGTGAGTTCAGTGACTTTTAAGGCATATTTTTAGCACTTTCCTGAAGAGTGACTTATTTTTTGGAGAGTAGTCGTGTTATAAAATGAATGCAGGAACTTTCCTATTAGAGATGAGACTGATTAATTGCAAAACATTTCCTCAAAATTTCTGAATATTTGATTGTTTCCAGAACATGTGTTTATAATTGTCATCTCAAGCATCACTTTTGTTGTAAACAGAGAGCCCAATATTCCATTGTGGAAGCTGGAAAAAATTTCACTTGATTTCAGTGACTTCAATGAGATCAGTCCCAGAAGTTTTATGTCCTTTCAAGGGGATCTAACACAATTTGGCTATTACAACAGGGAGTTTCATTTTATATTTTGTTTTAAATTAAATTATTTTAAATATCATTGCTAACTGCTGTATGCATATCTGACCACCTTCTGGCTTGAACTGTTTCTGTGTAATTAGTTTTTCTTTTTCCGTATGTACTGTAGTAGTAATGGGGATTTTGTCATGTCTTTGGAGGGGAGACTTAAAATTAACAAGAGCAGTAACCTCTAGCTTACTATAAATGTAACATGTTTTCAATTTGGAGCTTTGTGTAGGTTTAGAAGCCTGTTTCCAGGGTTTGGTTTTGTTGTTTTACTTTAGCTGCTTATAATGACAGCAGCACTGACTTTGAAGTCATGTTAGTAAAACTTCACTTTTTTGTTTCCAACAAACCTATATCCTACATATCATTCGCAGTTACTCATCTGAAATATTCTTTCATCTTTGCAAATCACTGATTTTTTCCATGTATTTTCTTAATATTGAATTTGTGGCAAATCTGTATTTGTTGTCTTTTATGCTAAGATACAGTTACATCAGTATGTTTTCTCTGTGACTTACGAAGATGGGCAGATAACAATTCTGCGATCTCAGACTGTTTTTCTGTCAAACCTAACATGAACTTAGTTTTCTCCCACGAACCATACTAGGAGGCACATATTCTTTTATGAATACGGTAGGTGAAAGGATGCAAAGAATCTGATGGACTTTATTTGAGCAGCTGGATAAGATTCCTGTTTTCTTGGTGTGAACTAACATTTATATGTAGTACAGGCTTTCAGTCTGAGCCTTAGCATTGGCAATGCTAAATAAGCATGTATTAGAGTTCATAGCTACTACGTTCCACATAATCAGAGTTGTACCACCATCACAGGTGGTGGTACCATCACAGGTGGTGGTACAGCAAATCCTAAAAGTACTGTAGGGGTAGTTTGAAGGATGAGTTTGTCAAGCTATGTTTTATGTTACAGATAAAAGAAAATCCAAGAATCAAAAAGTATCGGAAAGTGGAAGAGGAAAACGATACTCTTACAAGTTACCTCAGGAGTACAATATAGAAACTGTTGTGGTGGCAGATCCAGCTATGGTTTCGTATCATGGAACAGATGCTGCCAGAAGATTTATTCTAACCATCTTAAACATGGTAGGAAATTTAAAATTAATTTTGGCATTTTGCCAACAATGCATGCACTGCGGGCTGATTTCATTGCTCCTTTTAATTATTCTGACTGAGCACCTGTAAGGAATAGTCAGTACGTGACCACCAGCAGGCTGTCAAGACTTACTCCATATGTTTTGCAGCTAAAACCATGGTGCTGCAGATTTGTCTGTACTGTCTGGTCTTACATCTTCAGGGAAGCCAGAAAGTGAGAGCTGAACAAGATGATTTTTTGGTTAGAAGCCCATGATGTTGTTGGGAAGGCTGGGGTGTTTGATGATTTCTCATGATCTATGCTTGTTATGAAGGCATGACATTGTTGCTGAGAAGGATTGTGTGATCATTAGTGGCTTAAAAAAAACAAATGGTAATGCACTCGGACAATTACATCCCCTCCCAGCTCTATCTGGAGCTGCAGTGCATGCATATGGTGCATAAAGCAGTGAAAACTAGCATCTGTAATGTACAAGGAAAGATTGTTCTAAAAAAGGAGCATAAGCTGAACAATAAATAAAAACTTTAACTATCCTGAATGAGAGGAAGAGTTATTGCCATGTCCTGGGTCAGACCACTCGGGCCACGATCCTGGATTTAACTGAATAGAAATTTTCATGTGAATAGTATTATATGCATGTGTAAGTATTTGGAGAAACAGGCTACAGTTTATGAAGTGGCCATAGCCATTGCAGGGAAAAGGTCTTTTTTGTGCTCCCAGAATGAATACTGCCTAAACTCTGTTTTCCCTTCAGAAGACCAACACAATACATTAGCTTAATGTTCTGTTCCAATTATGGAAAATTAAAGCAGTCACAGTAGAATATGAGAAATTTTTGAGGTTCTTTGAGGTTCTGTTATTTTTAGTCTACAGTGTGTTGTGTGCAATACAAGCACGTATTTTTATTTACTGTTTTTTATCTTAGGTTTTTAACCTTTTCCAGCACAAGAGCCTTGGACTACAAGTAAATCTTCGGGTGACTAAGCTTGTCCTCCTTCATGAGACTCCAGTAAGTATATATTATCTTTGTCTTAACCTGTAGAGGGTAATGCTGCTTAGCTTGTTGCTCCACAAAGGCTTGCAATATTCACTGACTTTAATGGCTGACAAATTTTCTCAGTTAGCTTTTGTGCATTGTTTAGTTATTTACACTGCTGGGCAGCCCCAGTAAAGATTAAGCTTCTCCTAATTTATGTCCTGCACATACTGAGATTTTTCTGTGCTTGCAGTTGGAAGTCAATCAAACAAAGTTTCCTTGTGGAAATCAGCTGGTTCTTAAGAAAATCTGCTTGTGCTCTGCTTTTTGTGCATTCGTATAGCTCAATACAAAAATCATCTCCTTTAAACCCAGTGGACAGTAGAAGGAGAACTGATGTTCTTTGTCAAACAATCTCTAGATGAACAAAAGGTGCCATGATATAGCACTGTTCTTTCATTGCACCTTTAGGCATCATCTCAGATTCTGTTCTTCTTTCTTTCTGAAGAAAGATGAGTCAGCTGATATCTTGATAGAGACCTTCTATTAACCTATGGTTTGTATGTCATATTTCAGGACAATGTCAACCTGATTTCTTGTTTTTTCTACAAAATATTACGGAAATCCTTTCATATTTTAGTTAGTTCATAAGAAAAAGGGATTCCCTTATCCATGTCCCTGATTTTAAAATATTATATTTTTCCAGTGAATAAGAAAGTATTTCTTTCTTCAGTATCCTCTCAGCAGGTGGAAAAGTCTCATTTCATGTTCGAATTCTGGATCTTCACATCATTAATCTTTTCTTCACTGTGGATAGTGAAAAATCAGCAAATAAATGAGACAAGAGTTCAGGTGAACAGATCCACTGCATGCCTCTCAGTGCACTGTCTTCACCTGTATCTTTAACATGAGAAAAGATGGTTGCTGCTCCTGGAGTTCAAGTCATTCTGCCGTGAATATATTATGCCATAAAAAGGAGAATATTTTTGCTAACTCAGTCAAAAAATGTTCTTAATTCTATTTACAGAATCATAATTTTACAAAATGGATTGTTTTTTATTTCCAGGCAGATATGTATATTGGACATCATGGGGAAAAAATGCTGGAAAGCTTTTGTAAATGGCAACATGAAGAATTTGGCAAGAAGAATGATATACACTTAGAAATGTCAACAAGCTGGGGAGAAGACATGTCTTCAGTTGATGCAGCCATACTGATCACAAGGTAAAATACTGGAAGATGAGCATTTAAAAATAGGCAGTGGCCTAATATGACCATAGATCAAAGGAATTGATAGATGACCAACACAGTTAGGATTTAGTTTTGCATTGAGGAAGAGTGCAGCTTGAGGCTTCTTTCCAGAACTCAGAGGTGGTGGTGAAGATGGTTCAGAAAGCAATAGTTCCCAGATGGTAAACATCTGAAATGACAAACAGGTCACTCTCTTGTTTCTTCTTTGGCTATACAGCTAAGGTCATAGGTTGGATGCCTCTCTCCATGTGCCTTCATTTAAAAGAGGCAGCGCACACAGACCTGTAGATACTTTAATTCAAAACACAAAAGCATATTTAGACCATTCAGAGCTGGATCAGCATGACACTAGGTGCATTGCTGAGTTATGCTTCCCTCTAATGGATCTAGAACTAGTATGTTTCATTGTGTGCTGAAGGTACATCATGTACACATGTATGTGCTCTGCAGCCACAGGGGTGCAATCCCAGATCTGCAGTTCCTTATAACTCTTAAGTATCAGGCATTTCCCACATTCAGAAGGAAATATGCCTCCAGCTCACCTCTTTCCTCCCAAGCAGATGCTGTCATGGTTTGGCAGAGGCTGTAAGTGGTGCACATCTCGATGTTCAGACAGCATACAGCCATTATCCAAAGAAAAGGACAGAATAATGGTTCAACTGGTCTAGGGTTGGGCTTAGTTCCATTTTTAAGGTGAACCTTGGACTGGATGACCTTCAGAGTTCCCTTCCAAAGAAAACTCCTGTGATTGGTTATATTGGAATACCATTGTGGTGTCCCATGCTAGTTGGTGACATGGTATCCTAAAACCATGTGTAATCTTTAAACTTATGTGTAGCCTTATACCATTTATTCAGGGTAATCTCACTAGGAGCTATATGCATTTTTTTTAAATTAGTTTGCATTCTGATTACTCCAATATCTATAATGCATTTCAGTTTTCTGAAGCAGAAAAATTCCCCTGTTTTGGAGAGGCAGTCACATACTGGAAGCAGGAAATGAAGAAGTCAAAATTGTCTGTGGTGACAGCTTTGTTGCCACTTTTGCTGTTTAATCCCTTACCTTTTCTTAGAAAAGCCCCCACCCATTTCTTCTTACCCTGTGCCTATTTGTTGTGTTTGTCTGTTTTATGGATTGCTGGGGCTTTGAGGGGGCAGATTAATTTTTCTTACACATTTATATACTGGCTAAGCAGTAGTCCTTCACACAGGCTTCTCTGAACTACTGTGGAAGACATGAGAAACAGTGTTCTGTGTAACAAGTTTCCATTAGCTCATCGGAAAACATACTTGGGATGACAGACTGGAAAGAAATTTTTCAGATTAAGACCCAAAACTGATTTTAATAGCAGTGAGTGTGTTGTTGGGGAAATGTCTAGGTGGAGAAGGAAAGATGTGAATAGTAGGAAAGAGTAAACTTGGGCCAAGGCATAAAGGATGGCCAAGTATCATACATGGCATTGGGTTGATGAGCATAGCTAAAGGGGAATAGACCTTCTTACATCTAGTTGTACTTTGTGAATATCCAAGGATAATTGAGCAATTGCATACTGCTTGGTTGCTAGAAATGTGGGTCTGTTGAGTGACCTCTCACCTATCCCCTGGCTCTCTTATTTGAGACAGCAGAGGCAGTCAGCAGTATCTGCATCAGCAGCAGCAGCTTGAGGGAGCATCGAACCTTCCTGCCAGGAGAGTGAGCCTAGGGCTGCATTCTTTAGCTTGTGAGGTGGTATCTCACAAGTAGTAAGATACTATGAAATAAAGCATGTAACACCTCTTTCCTCTCATTTTTTCATCTTCACCTTAACCAGCCTTTATGGGAAGAGGCAGAAGAGTTCTGAACTGATGCAAGTGAGGTGTTAGTAAAGCAGTCGAGAGGCAGTGGTGTGGAGATGTCTTTAGCAGCCAGTACATTTGGCCGCAGAGCTTTTTGAATTTCATGCAGCATTTCTAAATGGTAAAAAAGCTTTTGGAAAGTCTAATCATATGTTAAGACATGCTTTTCTGATATGCTTTATAATAATGATATTCTGATTTGTGTTGCCTACAATTTTTTACCTGTCAGTTTTAATATGTTTTTCGGATATGTAAGTTTGTGATCAGTGTTAAGGAAATTGAAGTAGAGAGCAGGAAAGTGATTGGTTGGATGTCAGATAGTAAGTGCTGGAGCCAGAAATTAAAGATCTGTTCTTCTGACATTTTTTTTTTTTCAGTGGTATTATTCTCTGGACTATACTGCCTCCCATCTCAGAGCCGCTTTAGCTGCTAATAAATCATACCAGTGCGGTTTGCTGACTGTGGGAATGTTTTGCTAATCCAGGCTCTCTCTGCACATCATCAGGTTTATGGCATAGCTAACCCCATGTGTGGCTCCACTTGTGTGTTTTGTTAATTCAGACTCTCATTCTGTTTTGCAAACAGAGAACAAGCTCCTTTGTCACAACTTCCAAACAGCTTTGAACAGCAGACCTGCTTTATTGAGAGAAATAATTTTGTTCAGACAGATGAACACCAACTGCTTGGTATTTTTCAAGTAGATATGTAAAGTTTTGGTTATCTAACACATTCTGTGGCAGACCTCCTAAAACTTACCCACACCTCCTTTTCTGTCTCGCTTGATAATAGAACAGCAAGAGTGCTTTGAAAAAGCTTTCCTCTGCTTTCACATGCCAGTTGTGTCTAGTAACCAAAAGAGGTAGAAATGAAGTATTGAATATTCTGCAGAGCTATTTTTTAATGCCTAACTACAAAGAGCATAATGTGTATGTTTCAGAGGCTGTTGTTCAACAGTCAAAGAGCCGTCATAGCCTTTTCATGAAAAAAGTGCTTTTCAAGACTTATTTTTGCATCTGTTATATAAAGCGGAAAGCAAAACTGGCTTCTCCCCACAACTTTCTCTGCTGCCCAAATAGGCTGTAATGATACATATGAATCTGCTACCAATTTGTTCATTTCACTTTACTGTAGTCCTATTTCAGCCTGTGAGTTTTTGTTTAGTTTCCCTTTAAATTGGGTTATTCTGATGAAGTAATGTCCTGTTTAAAATATGGTGCCATAAAGTAAAAGGAAGACAGAAAGAGGAAGTTTGAATAGTGTGTTTAGAAAAGATCCCCAGGGAGGTTAGGTATAAGGAGAATGTGAGAATTAAGACAGAGATTTTTTTTTAAGGACTCTCTTGATAAAGCTATCTGATTCACAGTTATAAATTTGCACTATTACTTTAGAGGTATACATATCAGGAAGTGCTTTTCTCTGAGGAAAAAATACACCGTGGCACATCAACATCCTCCTTGCCCTTGAAGTTACAGAGTGTGAGTGCACAGAGATAAGCCCCAATTTTGGTGGTCACTGAGATATTACCAGTTGCTATCTGCATAGGTTGTCTGACCTGAATAAGGTAACTGAAAGTAAGGCAGGAAAAGGCCCATGGCATCCACAGTTGCTCTGTGACGATACTTAAGTTCTTATATTGCCCCTATTGCAAACAAGGTAATGAAAGTGTCAAAGTGTATTAAGAAAAAAAAAAAGGATACAAGAATGAGGCAGAATCTACCTTCACTTAAAAGTTATGCATCATGCTGCTTTTCCAGTGCATAGGTCAATCTGTGTCACAGTGGTTTTCAGAAAAACATGTAAATATGAAAATAATTAAAAAAAAAAAAATCAAGTTCTGTATTCTCCTTCTCAGAATTGCCATTTTCACGTGTGCTTGTGATAGAAAGATCTCTGATTCTCCTAATATTCACCAGATAGACAGTGATATTCCATGTTCACAGTGTACATCAGCTGTTTATTCATATTGATCTGCAGCATCTGTCTTTGCTCTGGGTGATAGATAATTGAGACAGTGCTGTGAGGCATTTTCACTGTAAGGAAGTCCCTCATTCTATAAAAGTAGGCAATGGCATAAACAGCACTTAGATTTGCTAAATATTGTTTCATTTCCAATCATTCCAACCCTCCAGAACTCTCCCCAAAGCTTGGACAAGAATTTCTTAAGCGTTACTATTACCTTCCAACACACACAAGAAGTCAAATTCTTTTCCTGACTTTGCTTTTTACTACCTTTCTGATGATAATCGTTTGAACCAAAAATATCCCCTCAAGAAAGTCAGAGGTAGAAGATTGTGAATGACCCCTGCATAGAAACTAATGTTACAGGGTCACCCAAAAAGGTTGCAGTGTTTGGCAGTCCAAAATTGTTGAAATGTAGTGGGATAGAGATTGGGTTATTAAACTGCTACTGCTGTCCTTAAACTTCTATTGAAATTCAGCTCTGGAAAAATGAGTTCTTGCAAGTCCATGGTGAGAGATGAAATTATTCTTAATTTTTTCTTCATAGTGGTATTTTTTCATCACTGTAATTTCAATACTGCCAACTCGAGATTTTTGCAAAGTTTTACAGCGTTTACTGTTTTTCTTTTGACATCAACAGAGGACATCAAGGGAGTTCAAGAGAATCTCACATGTCCTTACTATTAATTATTTACTAATAGGATTGTAGGTGCAGAAGAAAGCGTGGAAATGTGAAAAGAGCATACTTTAGAATCAAAGGTGTCCTTTTTTTGAAAAAAACACAATCTCCTGTATTTATCACTTTAATTTTAAGACATGTATTTTTATGTTGTGTATTTTAAAAATCCCACTAATTTTAAGTCATCACACGCTGTTTGGTTTGGTTTGGTTTTTTTCTTCTCTAAGTCAAGGTGTTTGAGTCTGTGAAGTGGTAATGCTTGTAATAACACGTGAGAAAAATCTGCATGAATTTATCTGTTTCTATCAGCTTGTTATTTCGAGCTTTAGTACTCAGGCTGTGTGTGTTCCGTTCATTTGTACAGATCTGTTACGTAGCATTACATGGACCTAAACTGAATTTTAAATCTCTGGTTATCTAGTGCAAGTCCCTAACATTAAATTCGGTCAGTTATTTTTACATTTTTGTTTTTCTGGTGAATAAGAAAGCTAGACAGTCTTGAGACAAAGATTTAAAAGAAAGGAAGATTAACTGTGTTCTGAAGTAGACCGTTGCCACAGTTATTTTCTTTCAGAGTGGACAGTTGTGTCTTACTTCTAATTTTTGTTACTTCAGCTTTCAACCATGGATCTCTTTGTACCCTTTGCTGCTAAAAAGCTGTTAGAAAGCTCCTCCCTGTGTAAATACTTGTAGGCTGTGCTCAAGTCACAACTCAACTTTCTCAGAGATTAACTCAGAGAGATTTTTAAGCCTGTTTCTCAGACGTGTAATCATTCCCTTAGCTCTTTCCAGACCTTTTCCTATTTTCCAACTTGTTTTTTGAAGCATAAGTGCCAAAATTGGACACAGTAGTGTGTGAACGGTTGTTCTGGTGCCATGTCTGATATTTTTCTGGATCGTTATCTAAGGATACTGTTCACTCCTACTGCCTGTTTTCAAATGCTCGCCTCTTTTTGTTGTTGTTGTCATGCTGTTGCCGTATGTGGTCAAGTTTGGGGGTCCAGTTTTGGCTACATTAAAATAAAAGTTACTCAGATGAGTCATCTTTAAAAATTGATTTGTCTTCACTCCTATTTCTATTCTACTAGAACTCATTTAATTTTCAAACTTTACCAGTAGTGCTCTCTTACTTTCTTCCAGATCATTGTTTAATGCTAACACTGAGTCTAGAGTCTGTTGAACTCCACTGAAAAACACCTTCCTTGGCTTCCTAAGATTTCTATATCTGTTTTGAGATGTTAGCTACACATTCAAACACTTCTGAGCTGTTATTTTTTAGTTTGGCTGAAACATGAACTTCAGAAGAAAGCCTATTTATATTATCACTTTTAATCTCAGTTCAACTTTACGGAGCCCAAGTGATCTGTTAACTATTTAAAATACTTAAATATAGTATTTCCTGATTTGCTAAAATACTCTGTCCAGTGCATACCAGTGCATTTGAGGTTTACCCTCAAAATACTAAACAGTTTCTGAAATAACATTTATGATAGTAGCATTGTCCATTTGTTTAAATTACCAACTGAATTTAATTTGTGTAAATTATTGTAATGTATAAATTTGTGTAAGTAAGTGTAATTTATCTTGTGGTTCATTAACTCCAAAATTGATTTTTTTTTTCTTTTAAAGTGCATTTATTAGTTAGTATGTATGTGCTTAGTTTATATGTGGGAATCATTTCAGAATGTCCTATTACGTGAAGAGACAAGAACATCTGCAGTGTTGTCATTATTCACTTAGCACGATGCAAACGAAGGCATTTGCAATGGGATGATAATGTTATTTGCCACGGGGGCCATTAATTGCAAGTATTCTTTATAAAAACCTTATGATTTGAGAAAACTTGTTGCTTGGGCAAGAAACTTCGAATATACCTTAAAAAGTTTTAAGTTCTAGAATCAATGACAACAGCAGGAGTTAGACTGCAGTTTCAAGCCTACACTACTTTTTTCAAAATTATGAGCATTAGAGAAGTTAAGAAATTGAAAGCAGGGTGAAAGCCAGCAGGGTGAAAGCCAGAATGGTAAAATCCATTATCTGTCCTCTTCTGTTTCTTCTTTTCTCCAATCTAGTGTATGGAAGGAAATTATAAACCAGCTTGGACAAGAAATAGGTCTTTTGACTAGTATGCCTAAAACAAGTGTTAAATTTATCTAAAATGACAAATTGGTGCAAACTATTAATAAAAAAAATAAGTCTGGATTCTTCTTTAGTCTTCCTGTCCTGTTCTTGATGTCTTCTGTTGTACATCCCATCTACACATCAGGATTTATTTTAACAAAGAGAATGTAATAAGATACTTTATATTTGGAAATTGGATAGTTAGTCTTTGTTTGCTGTGAAGGCCCTTCATAATGCTATATGTAGTCAATTAAAAATGCACTAACTAAATATAATTTTCTGAAACAATGGATTAGTGGTTACCCATTCTTGCTTAGAATTCTTTTCTAGGGTTAGCCAACTTGTTCAAGCTCAGAAATCAGTCCTAAATCTCATGAAAGCTCCTCTTTTCTCTTACTTGAATAAGGACCTGTTTTCCCTTCCATGTACATGCAAAGTAACCATTTAGAGTAATGGAAGTTGTGTGCTGGATAGTGGTTAGAAGGGGACTTTAGTGTGCTTTAACCAGTTTCTCGCTTTCAGTGTTAGACTCACTTATTAACTTGCGCCACAAAAGTTTCTATATGCATTAATGGTAATGCTAATATCTTTGCCCTGTTTTGCTAAGAGAAGGAAGGAAAAGAACAAAGGCAGATAATCTCAGTGGCTTTCCTGAGGGCTTTGTAGTGTGCTTTATTGCTCTATTTTATACCTCCTCTTACTTGGAAGAGTCCGTATCCTCTCTTTTGTTTTGTGTAGTTTCAGTATGCCAATTCCATATATATATAAAGTGTAGAGGTTTATATATATATATGTGTGTATGTTATATACACACACAGGAACGTAGTTATAATATGATGGAATATTTAAGTTACCATGTGGGAATTTGAGAACAATTTCTGTGAGAGTCATTGGTAGGTCTAGCTAGAGCTGTAAATCTTTACTAAGGAGCCTAGTCTCAAATGTATGTAATGCATTCATATTCTTGGAAATTAAAGGAGGTATTACATTCTTTCAATGTAAATCAGGAACTAGGAATGGTTTATTGTACCTCCCTCTTGCCAAATCATAGCAGTACTGTTTCCCCCAAGTCCCATAATAAAACTCTGCATAGCATAACCATAGTCAGAGTCAGCCAAGAAGGAAAAACAAAACAAAAACAGCTCAGTAAGTGTACGAGAACAAAGCTATTACATAAGCAGAAACCTCTTGGATATTGGCAGTTTTAAAATGTCAGATGGTATTCTTGTACATTTGAAGGTATGCTCTCTTTTTTTTTTTTACTTGTTGTTACATCAGTTAATATTTATGGTAGTTGTATGAGTGTGCGTGGAAGACAATCTATGTCCTTAGATTGTCTTTACACATGTTCTCTTGCTTCACCACAAGTCCCATATTTCTAATGGTTCTGTCATGTTGCTTAACAAGACAATAAGTCCCTTGTGTCACATAGCACAAAACAAAGAATTGTGTTACAACCAGTGCATTAATGCAATTTGTTGCAGGTTTGAAAAAATAAAAGAACTTCCTTCTGTATCTGATTATAGTTTCTTGTTCACCACCTTTGGCTCAATTTCCAGGGCTCTTTTAAGTGGATTCCCAGAGTTTCTTTATCAGTTTATTCACAAGATTGGTTTCTAGTACTGTCGCTTTGCTTTCCTACTCTGTAATTATCTGGCAGTGGTGACTGGAGAATCAAAATCTGTATAACCCCATGTCTCTGGCTGTGTGGCCTTTAACAAGTGTCAGAAATTTGCCAGCCTCTTGAGATTGCTTTTGGGTCTAAATCACTCTGTGGGAATAGTCTGTGGGAAACAAACAGACAAACAAACAAACAAACAAACAAACAAATGAAAAGCTCTTGGAGTAGTTACATTTGTAAAAATGTGTCACTGGTCTACTCTCTCATCTCAAGCACCAAACAATTCCTCCATTTTGTTCCTGGAAAATGAGTGTTTCTATATGTGTGTATCTTTATCATTATCAATCTGTGTAGATCTATGTAGCTTCATAGGCAGAACATAAAAATGAAATCTCTCTGGCCCATATGGTCCCTCTCTAAAAATAGAGACCATTACTCTGTGGTACAGCTTAAGAACAGAAACTTCTTTATTTGAGTCCATGTCGGAATGAAGTTCAGGTAACTAGGTTGTATTTTGCTTGGATTCTATACGTGGGTTTTTTTTGTTGTTTGTTCCCCATTGGTTCCCCTCCCCACTCCCCAGTTCATGCATACCTCAGCAGCCCTATTTTTACTTAAAATGAAAAATTAGCATGAATTATAAATACCCCAGTAAAAAGAAGCTTTTCCTTTGCTCTTTTGATACCTTTGTTATGTGTCTCTGAGAACAGGTAAAATAGGTGTGAAATTAAAATGAATCCAAAGCATATGATCTTTAACACGGAGGTGAAATATTTATTCCACTTCATGCAACTGAGCAGTCTTATTTATAGAGATATGGCTGGACTAATATCTGTGTTGGAGATAGGATAGTCTTCTCCCAGCGAGTTAATTTGTACGTCTTCCACTACTATAATAGGATGCCCTAGCAGAAATGCTTCTCCAGCATGTATTCCTATTGGTCATTTTAACCATTGACTTTTTAGCACAAAAACTTTCTGACTCTACATCTGATCTAAATGCTGGATTACAATGCTGCTTTTGGACCTCATATTAAGCACTGAAGATATTTTCATTTCAAATGAAAGAAAGACTAACTTTAGACTTTTTACATTTCAAGATTCTTACATGGGGAAAAACCCAGAAATTAGGTACAATGCAATTTAAATATATGGTATATGTTTTGTCATCTGACTGCTCCTAAGTCTGTTCTGAGAATAAACTGAAGTTTAAGTGTTCTGGGTAATCCTGGCCTTTGCTTGCCCATGCTCTTTGTTGAGATAATGGTATTCTGTACTTATTCATTGAGCCATACAAAATATTTGCAAATAGGTCACACAGTTGTTACCAGTCTGACAGCTTGGCTTGCTTAACATTTTTCTTTTCCCCCCCAATTCTAGGAAGGATTTCTGTGTACATAAAGACGAACCATGTGATACTGTTGGTAAGTAAACACACGTAAGAGACTGTGTATAAGCCGCTTCATAAAATAAGTGTTATATAAATAGAGATGTGAAGCTAAAAGATGACAACAGCATTGGTGATGGATAGCTGTAACTAGCTAAAATGCAAAATACATCTCAAATGCCAATAATACTTTGTTAGATTTGTGTATGCTTCTAGCAAAATAATACTTTTAAGTACAATATTTCCATCTCATTCATAGAGCAAACTTTTAAAATTTTTCTTTTTAATCTCATTGACAGTTTAATACCAAATTGTTTTAATATTCCTAAGTTAGAATATGAAGCTAAACAAATGGTTAACAGTGGCAAAGGTTTGAGGAAAATTCTTATGTAAACTGTATTACCTCACTGCTTGCTAGTCTCTTTTCTTTTACTTCTGTATCATCCCAAGTCTATGTGAGCATGTCTGTGGGGTTGATATCAATAAAGAATCCTTCTAAATGAAGAATGGAATGTTTCTCACAGCAGTTAGTGGTTAAGAATTCATAGCGTTCTTCCACTAATCAGTATCTTGATCTTAGGTGAATTTTGTATGAGTGTTTGGTGCTCAGAGGCATTTATTTTTGTCTTGTAAGTGGAAAAATGCCTTCTTCCAGCTGAAGGAGGAAGCAATGTGACAAGAAGTTGTCAGCATCTTATGCCGATCTAAGCTGAAGATCAAATCTGGAGTACTTCTAGTGTATCTAAATCAGGATAGGCTGCTGTCTGGATTTCACAGATGAAGTGAGTGTATTCAAGGATTTTCCCTGAAAAATGTTTCCTCTTTGGTTGAACCTTGGAGGTAATAGAATGACTATTGATCTCTGAATTTGTCCATGGAATTGTAAATGAGAGAAGATTGAACTGACTCAAGTATCAGTCATTCACATTTCTGTGATGAAGAAGCTTGGATGAAACTCGAAAATGAGGCAGTGCATCGATCATAAGTGCACAGGAAGTAAAGAGTTTGCAGTCTTAATGTAGTGATAAGCAAAATGAAGTAGACACCTTGGCTGTCTAATTTGGCATTTTGTGGAATGGCTGTTGTGGACTTTCCCACTCTGTGTATTGTTGTTTTAGAGTTTTCTTCAGGAATTGAAACATAGTTCATATGTGTAGTTCTTCCCATATAGCTACAGTTGTGCAGGAAAAGCTAAGGTAATTCATTTCTGGTTGTTCCATTAGTTACTATATGAATTTAGTCATTAGGTTTCCCAATGAATATAGCGCCTTTCCATAAATTCAGTGTATCATTTCTTCCATGCTCATTTACAGTACTGTGGGTCCATGCTCACTCTTAAGAAGATAATGTCTTTCTGAAGCTCTTCTCCACCATCATCCGTGAGCTGATCTGAGGAAGAGTGTTGAAAAATGAGGAAGAACTTTGTGCATTTCTCTTGAAGAGAATTTTTAAATTGTCCTAGTGGCATGGATGTATTATGTCAATATTTTTAGGATTGCAGGTTTATATGCAAAATTGTGGAAGGTACGTGTAGTTAGATGGTGGTTTCATTTTGGCATCTTTTCTTTTACTTTTGATTTCCCTAGGAAAACCCAAATTGTGATTTGAAATCTTAGCTTAGATCATGAGTAAAAGTTCATTGAAAGGTAAGGAAGAGCAGTTTGATCTTACTCTAGATCTTCGTGCAACATGTTTATAGGCAAAAGGAGACAGCACATTCCAGGAATGTTTAACATGCTGTAAATTATAGAATTTGCCAAAGAAAGTATATGAGAAATGCTAATATAGTATCAACTGTACAATTCCCAGCTGTCCAGAGCTTGCCCCTCCTTCCCCCCAAAAAACTCAGAAGAATACACCACAATACAGACTTTTGTCTACCATAGAGTGGAATAAGGCAATTCTCTGTGAAATGTTAACATAACTGTACATGTACGTGAGGCAGTCAAGGTGATCTTTGTAGCACATTACACAATCCAGAAATGAAAGTCATGAGAAAGGAACATTTACAGGACGGACCTCATTATTGGAAAGGGTTGTCATGTTGGATCATAGTTCTTCCCAGTGATGGATGCTAAACAGACAAATACTGGATTTATTGTTTATTCATTAAATGCCAAGGCTCACAGTTTTCAGACTGGATGTGAGTACTCACTTAAGCTAGATGGAGTAAGTGCCAGTGTTCTGTTATATAGACAAAGTTTTCATGTATTTAGGTGGCAAATAATACATTTCTCTGTGCTTCTGGTCTTGTTCTACTCAAAGTACAGAGCTTATGCACTCTTCAATTAGTATTTTTTCATTGTCTCTTAAAATAACAGAGTGATATATATGAAGATTTAATGGTTTAAAGGTAACATTAACCAAGAACTCTGTTAACCAGGAAAAATGTTTACTTAAAATCAAAAAAATGTGTCAAAACTTCCTAGCAATATATAATTTCATTCTTGATTTTGAAACAAAATACATGGTGCCACTCTCCCAAATATTCCTTTACAAAAGCATTTAAAGTGGACAAATATAAGAATTTTTTTCCATAATGATAGAAAACATATTTTGGAATGTTTGTCAGATTTTTACATTCTTAATCAGGAAAAAAGTTCTGGTTATCTTGGTGATCAAGCACAAAATGTATTAACACTTCATATTTAATAGTTTTGAAAAGTAGGCAGAAATAGAAGGATTAGTTCTGGAATTTTATTCGATTTCTCAAAGTGTGTTGAAGTTTAGAAAGTAGAGTGTCTTTATTTTATGCTTTTCAGAGTTCTATTAAGTATTATGCTATTGCTGGAGGTGTTTGGAAAGCTCTGCTGTAACCAGGGTGGTTGTGGGGCTACTTTCTTACGTCACAATGTAAATCCAGAGTAACTCAAATGAATGCCTTCCTTGACTAATCTCATGTTTCTGTAAAACAATAAGCTAGACTCTCATGTGGTATGAATCAGCCCAGGTCAACTGATTTCAGCTAAGCTATTCTGATCTCAGCATTGTCAATTGTCACAGCCCCTGTCAAATTCCTTCTGGGTGGAGAACCACAAGACAATTGTTTTAGGCTCAAAATTGACCAGACCCAAGTGTTCTTGAGCTTCCTCTGGTTGGTTGGCTGCAGCACTCTTATTTTTATTTTTTTTCCCCTGCTGTTCTGCTCATGTGTATGCTCCCTGTCTCCTGTTCCTGCACAGAAGTAAGATCATGTTGCTCTGCCACTGATTCTCACAGCTCTTTTGTAGCTTAAAGAGAGGTTTCAGACCTTGCTTTACTGTATGGTCATTAGGGACATACTATGATTAAAACAAACAGAGGGCTTGTCTGGGTGTGGAAGAATGTGAAGATGTTTATATACTAATTAAATTTACTTTAGCTAATGAAAAAATAGGTTTAGATCTGTAATTGTCCAAGATTCTTTTCCCCCTGAAGACAACTGTTTTTGGGGATCATGGCATTTCTGTCCTCCAGACAGGTTTTGTTAGCTTAGTCAGAGCGAATTATCTTTTAAATTTGTGGTGATTTGGAGTGTTGTTCTTTTTCTGGTGCTGTAGACGGGTAAAATGATGAGTGTAGATGTCTCAATGAATTTCTGAAAAATCTAAGAAGTAATTCAGTTGTCAATTTTCAGAAAATTAAGTCTGTACTAAAAGAATCAGCATGAAATGTAAACTGGGGGCTAGTATATGCTTTATTGTTCTTGTGCGTGCATCTTCTGGTATTGCCATATTTAAGTAACTGAAAGGAGCAATGATTCATAGGGCAACTTGTTAGTGGGTTATTGCACAAACCTTAGTACCAGCAGATGGAAATCAACAGATATTTTCTCACCCCCTTCAAGGACTAGGCTTACAAATAAACACAGGAATGTTTCTTGAAGCAAGTGTATGCAATTTGAATTTCCCTTCCTTTGTCAACCTTTCCACTGCAGCAATTAAGATTTTGAGTCTCTGAGACATACTTCTGTTGGATTGCATTTGTTGTTTGCTGCTAGGTAATGTCTTCTGTGGAGACACTATAATAGACAGTCCTTAGTGTGAAATGTTACAGGCACGGGCAGATTATAAAAAGATGCTCGTCTTGTGTTGGCATCAGTTTGGAGCCTCATTAATCTGCAGGAACTGAGGGAACGACTGTTTCTAAGGGAGGCCATGTCCTTTCCAGGACTGCCCCGCTTGGAGGCTGCTCACTGCTGCTTTGGTTTAGCATCCCTCTGCCTCCTTTTCCAGCCTTTCCTTGTGCCAGCAAAATGACTCAGCAAGTCTTAACACAAACATGCAGTTGTGTTTAGTGGAAATTGTGATTGTTTGCTTAACTAGCTGTAAAATTTTGTTTGTAGCTTCCATGCAGCTCACTATTTGCATCAAAGCTGTAGGTTAGATTGACGGGTAGGTTCTAGCAGGGTGCTTGAGAGCTTCTGATGCCCTGGAAGTGTTCAGGGATGCATAGTGGTGTTCTCACAGCAGTATCATCTCGAAATGGCTTTTAAAAGGCATAGGAATGAGCATAACTGCTACCGCTGGAAATACTAGCAGGCTGAATGACCCATAAAAGATCAATGAATTAGCAAGTGGAGAATCAGGAAGGGAACCCAGCATGTTCTTCCTCTCCATTCCACCTATTACATTGTCTGCATTTCTAGTGCCTATGACGTGGCTTTTAAGAAAATCTAAAATGTTGGTATGCTGTCATATCACTGTAAGTTGTAAAGCTCCAGGTAAATTTATCCTTAAAGCACATGCAGAATTTGAAAATAACTTGCAGACAAAAAATCTTCTACTATTTGAAAGCTGTTGCTTTAGTAATACTATCCTATAGTGAATAGTAATTGCAGTTCCTGCTGGTAGTTGTTTTTCTAAGTCTTTACTGAAGATAGACCATTCCACATATCAGACACCAAGCACCTGAATCCTTGTATTATCCCTTGTCTTATGCTATCTGATTCTTCAGGTAATATCTTCCCTCATCCCTTGTCAAAAGTCCACAGGTGCACAACACATGTGCTCTGTAAAATGTTGTGACCGTAGTTCATGTTTTGAAAGATTTATGATAGCTACTAAAATGTCCTGGTAACACTGATTGCAACAAAATGGAAAACAAAAAAGTAGTATTTCCAGATTCAGTTACCGTAAGCCTTTTACTGCACTCAGTTTAAAAAATCTGCCTCTGTCAAAGGAAGGTCAGGAATTTTCTCGGCATGTATAAATTGAGTTCCATTTGACCTAATATGTCAGAATTATGAGTAATTGTGAAGATAGCTTTTGCCTTAAATAGAGTGACCTCAGCTGATTGTTTCAATACTATCTTCTTACTGCAGCAGGGTGAGGCTTCTTTTTTTTAAATGCATCTCCGGCTGACACACCTATATTGTTCTGCACAAACATGTTTCCTTTAAAGCTGATGCCATTTGCTTATACTCTTAGTCCTGGCTGAAATTCCCAAGTAATAGGATGTTTCAGGAATAGTAAATGGAGCTTTTCGCATGCTTTATGAAAGACAGGGTTTTCAACATTTCGTTGATCTCAGGGGAGTTTAAGTGCAATGTTCTGATTGTGGTCTCCTGGAAAGAAGGTAATTAAATGCTGTTTTCAAACAATATTTTGTATCTTACGATATCACAAAAGAGCAGGGTTTCCTTAAAAAAAAAAAAAAAAAAATTTTTAAAACCTGATACTGTACCACTTGATCCTGTACTTTCAGATACCATTTTCAGTTAAAACATCAGCTATAAGAACATTGTTTCCCAAAAATCTGCTTTCATCTAAACTGTTTACTAGAAAGCATTTTCCAATAAAATGCTGACATTGCAATCTCTAAACAGAACTCCCTTAAAAACTCTTGTCAGATTGTTTTAGGGGGATGGTACAAATATAGTATATTATAAATTTCTGACTTTGATAACAGCTAGTGTTGCAGAGTTAAAAACAATAGCGGAAAATTGAGGCGCCATCAGGTCTTCATTCTGTTGCAAACGATCTAAATAGTGTAGATACAAATAATGACGGGTGAGGAATTGGACAAACATCTACACAATACAGACCACAAAACAAAATGAAGTGAAAGAACACGTCTTCCATCCAACTTAGCAAAATGCCAAAGATGGATTTATTTACTTTTCTTTTATAATGTGAAAGCTGTAGATCTTTAATACAAAGGACTTGGCCTTTTCCTCCAAAACTTGTCCCCAGGGACAAAGGTTTAGTCCAGCCCTATGCATTAAGAGATACGACAGAAATAGGGAATTCGGCGGGCTATCATTGTCCAGTGGAAGTTAATGCTGGAAATACTGAAGCTGAATGCTTAGGGCCTGTTACCAATGAACAAGCAGCCAAAGAAGCTGCACAGAACACGGGCAGCAGCACGGCAGAAGTAAACTTAAGAAGTCTGTTTTCCCTGTGCTTCCTCATCTGTATCCATCTTGTGTCCCTGGTGTCCCTCCTCTTATCCGGAAAATCGCTCTGTTGTAGTCTTGCGTAGCTGCCCTTAGCCTAACTAGCTAGAGGAGTGGTAACAGTTTGCTGAGAAGCGGGGTGAACTCTCTCATGCTGAGCCATATGCTGCTGTGGCTGAACTCCTGCAGGCACTTGGTGTTGCTAATTTAAAAATAGTTCGAGTACCTGTGTGCTACAGAACAGGAGTCCGTGCGACATAAGCCCTGGAGGCAGGGTTAGTCTTTCTGCCTCTCTAACACTTTGTATGGTTGGGTTCTGGTCTGTGGCTAGGCAGCCTGGGATTACTGGACCCTGCACTGTGTTTCTCCAGAGGAAGGGAAAGGAGGGAAGAGGTGCTGCCACTGTGTTTTCAGTGGGCATATTTGGTTTAACTGGGATAAAGAAGCAAGAGGAAGTCTGTCCCTGCTCTTCCAGGCCCTCCCCACCATCAGAACTGGATCCTGCAGCATGTGTCTTTTTCTAGAAGATACTAACAAGCGCCTATGTTGTTTATATTCCCTAGAAAGGGGTTTTTTTGTTTGTTTCTTCTCTTTTGTTGAGGCACAATTGTGGAAGAATTGCACTAAAGGCAGTTACAAACCAATACTGTAGGTTGTTGAGTTACTGACACTTGCAGGGGGCAAAGGAGACTTAGGATCGGTCAAGGCAAACTGGAATCCATAGTTGATTTCTCCTGTGACATTGCTAGGATATTTTATTCAGTATAATTTGAACTATGTAGAAGTGTAGAAATGGAAAACTTCCCTAGGAAGTGATATCCATATGATAGTACAGTATGTCTGGTATACAAATACCTTTAATACACAAGATTTTTTTAAATCATCAGGGAAATTTTGACTTCTGCAGTCTACAAAATAAAATTCGCTTTTGTCTGTGAGTTACGTGTCCGTAAGTACAGCAAAGCAGAACCTACTTACATGTGAATTCCAATAAATGTAAAAACCCAAACCAAAATAAATAAATAGAATTTAGTCTACCTCGTGTCAGAAAACCTCAAATGAAATATGCATGCTTGGTGCAGTTTCTCAGGAAAGCAGAACATAGGACTATGATACCCATGCTCAGTCATCAAATCCAGACATCTGCTATTGCAAGCCTCAACTTTATTCCTCTTCTAGATATATTAAATTCACTTTTAAAAATTATTAAGATTCTTGATTCCAGAAAAACTCTTAAGATGCAGTCCCGTCTTACCTTGCCTTTTGTTTAACTGAATTGGACTAAATGGTAACACTCCAGTGAGACCAGAGAGCTAAGTTTTCATGTCAAGACAGCTGAACCTTTGTTTTCAAGCTGTGTTGTAACTCAGACACAAAATGAGTAGGTTACAACACATTAGATTGTTTTATTTTCCAGTTTTTTATTTTAAGTGTTTAAAGCTTAATTAATCTCAACAGTAGTAGGGTAACACAGAATAAATCTCTCTGAATGGACTCTTGATGGCAATTTCATAATCACTGAGCTTACTTTTAATTACTAACCACTTATCAAACTTAAAAAACAAGTTTTTTCTTCCTTAAACAATTGATCAAGGACTTACTGCTTCAGGCAATTCCTTCCTTTGAAGTTGTTAGCCAATGCATTTAGAGAGCTGAAAGTGAAGGAAAAAAAAAATCTGTTTTGTTTTTCAAATTATACTACAGAAGTCACTTACTGCTTTCTTACTCAGTATGTGTTAACAATCTGCCTTAGGAAACAGTAGGGCCTTTGAATGTGTTTAGGAAGACTGGAACATTAATTTTCATGTTTACATCCAGTTTCAGAAGTTTACAGTGAAATCTGTAAGTAAATTTTAGATAAAGCTGAGAAAATCCATGACACCTGTATCGAACTTCCATTAGCCTGTGGATGTTCTGATACAAGGAATAATAATTTTTGAGAATGAAACAGTCTAACACATTACTCATTCGATGGGCAGAATAATTTTGTATATTTGTTGATAGTGTTGGTATTTATGGTTATCTTTAATAGTTTTTATTTGTATAATAGTTATAAATTAAAAATAAATACGGGATAGTTAAGATAGTATTAAAGGTGCAATCATTCCTCAGTAACTAAAGAAATCAACTTTTTCAGATATTGTGGTTATCTTGAAATATATCTGAGGTTAGTGATTATTTTTTTCTTACATTATAATAATAATAATAACAACTATTATATCCATTCAGACCCATGTCTAATTCTTGTTGCACATTCCAGTTCAGATACATTCAGTTGTGCTCTTTTTCACCCAGGTGACATGCTATGATTGTTCTTAACATATGTTTAAATCCCAGCAGAGTCAACTAAATGCTCAATTGCTGAATTTGGTCCTTGATCTCACTAAGTGGTCCTGTAATATGCTGCAATACCATCCATAGTTCTTCGTAATTTCATGTGTAACCATATCATTTCTGTGAGAATGTAATGTAACTATGTCGTTTTCTACAGATTATACTACTTTGTAAATTTTTATATTTATTTTGTATTGTTCTCTGTATTTAGTCTCAACTTACCTGAGGTATTTAAAATTCTGTCTTAAAGGGATTTAAAATATAGGGAGACTTACTATACGTAAAGAATTTTAACATTACACTGAAGAGCATTTAGAATATTTGTGCTTGGAGCTGGAACTTCAATTTCTTTCACAGGCAAAACTCCTGTGTCCATCAGAAAAAAGCATTCCCAAGTAAGGACAAAAGAATCTGTAATATTACATGGTGCATATTTGCTGTGTGTTAAAGAAAACAAAAGGAAATTGCAAGCTAATTATCACAATAACTTGTGTTTGTCTTGTGGATAGTATGTACTTTCTAACTTCATGTATGAATCCTTCAGTTATGCATGCCACATTCAAAAGTGAAAAACCAGTGAAACACCAGAGCAATACTGCCACGGTACGCAACAGATGCTCGTGTCAAGGCCAGGGAAGGGTGGTGAGACACAAAGCAGAGGACAAAAGTGGGCATGGCTTAACTAAGCTCAGGTCTCTGCTGGCAGAAATTCTTTCACTAGGAGAAAATTTACAGTTTTAGCTAATCAGACTACAAGAGATAAACCAATGAGTGATTTAGTAACCCTCTCACTGCATTGAACACTGAATTATGTCCTTTGTCATTTTATTAATCCAAAGTGTTGAAAAACTGAATCAGGCCCAAGCAGCTCTGAGCTCTTAAAAGTATCTTTCATTGTCTCCTGGATTTTACAACTTCAGTACTTATCTTTTATAGCTTGTTTTTATATGAAAAACATTTAGATGAAATCTTGTGTACATTCATAACAAAATTGTGTGGGTTGGCAACTGCAAATAATCGTGCATCGATAATCAGTTACTCTGTATATGCTATAATACCGATATATACTCTATTATTTTGTATAAAGAATTGCTCTTCATTTCATGTATCATACATTCAATTGAATTTTAAAAATGAAAAATAAAATTTGGTGTCAAACATTACAAATTAAAGACATGCAAAATATATGGCTGTAAAGTAAGGTATACCTGTTCTCTAGCTAGCCAGCCATTTCTCTAGTATTAGAGTCTTATTTAACTCTTGGTAGATATGCTTGTGTATAGTATTTTTATCCCTTCAAAAGAAACGTTTGCAAAGTTATATTTGAATAGAGTAGTCAACCTTGGATTATATTTTGCACTGAAAAATTTGACTGTTTTTTATTGGAATTTTTTTCAAAATAAGAGAGACCAGGTAGCTCCTTGTGACCAATGCCTCAGTTTCTGTGTCCCGTAGCTATATAATGGAAAAAACCTGCCAGCGTAATGGAATTAGATAGACCATGTAATGAATGCATATTTTTCTCTAGATTTTGAAGAATGGGATGGGTAGGCAGTGATACGTGGGTCCTTTAACTGAGGAGGAAACAAAAGGAGCTCCATATTTGTAGAGAGAACTGTGGATGATCTGTACAACTGCATCTAACTGTTGTCAAAATACAAGGAAAAGTGCTCCGCAAGTACAAGCAGGAAGAAACAGAGGTACAGGGCCAAGGCTCACTCTTCATTTAAATGCCTTTGGGCAGATTTTCTGTTTGAATCTATCTCATAGCTCCCTTTTGTGACACTTAAATGGCAACAAGTTCTTTTGTATTTCTGTTTTGAGTCTGTACTGAAGGTTTTATGTTCTCAGGATTATGGTATCCTACCCTGAATAAAACATGAGTTTCTCATCAAGTCATCCTTTACTCAGCTTGCTCAAGCAGGGACTAGTCAAGGTCTAGTGCTGCACATGTGAGATACAGGAGTCTTCTCTGGTTCTCGATTACCTTGCATCTTGCAGACTGTGCAAAGGTAGTTTGGATAATGGATTCCTTGGAAGAAGAAAGACCTGATACTCTCAGCCTTTTCAGTTTGCTTTGATAGAGTTCAAACTTCTTGAGGACCATCCCAACAAAGTCAAGGAATTTTTGAGTTGGAAACAGTTTGCAAGGACATTGAGATACGATCTTGAAGAAACTCATCAGGTGCAGGTACAAGTTGGGCCACTGATCAGCTAGTGCTGACTCTTACTTAGGCAGCATATCCACTGTCATCATGTGGGCTAATACAGCACAGAACAATATATGCTTAGTTACACTAATGAAGGTGGAATACAGGATGGATATCTGGAGGTAACAGTAGTAATTTTAAATCAAATAATTTTAGCTGAAAAGAGGTGTGATAGAAGACTCTTCTCAAGATAGATTTGCCTTTGTTCTCATTTATCAGAAAGATACTAGTTAAGCTAGCTATCCACATCCAGACAATATTCTCTGTATAAAGGAACAGTTAGCTATTTAATTCAGTTTTCCTGGAAGGTGTGCTACTAGTGCCTGCTATAAGCAGTCCCAAGATCAGCAATTTTCTTACTGTGCATCTCTCTCATAGTGAAACAAAGTATAATTTCTTCACATGAAAAACTCAAAGGTCACAAACTTCAAAACTTTGGTGATAGAGTAATAGATTATTCTAAAAAACAAACAAAAAGCAGACTAACACCTCTTTCAATCCCCTCACACAAAAGAGAATGCAGATTACACCATGCTTTAAAAAAAGGGAAAAAGTTCCTAAATATTTTCTTTAAGTGGGGTCTCAACAACAGTAAAATAGTGACTTTTAGCTTGATTATCTCATGAAAACATGAGAAATGTTCTACAGGAATCACCCAGATTGCAGAAAATGAGGAAATGTATTACTGTGCTGAAGCACTGTTTGTCAAGGAACAATTTTTTGTTTCTACCACACAGTGTCATTTCCATAGCACGGGTATAATAAAATAAATCACCAAAGAAAGCAAGACAGTCTTGTTTTCCTATTTTGTTGTAGAAATAAAAATAGATCTAAAGAAGGTGTGTTAGAGTGAGAATTTTATGGTCTCATGAGTGATTTCACATTGGTTCGTTGCACAGAGGGTTGTACCAAGACAAGGAGAAGAAGGCACCAGAAATTAAATTATAGGAAAATCAGCTTAATAGGGTATCAAGGCTGGAATCTTTGTAAGACCAAGAAAAGCATTGGTGATATATTATGAGTAGATCAAATCGGCAAGGGGACTTGATGTTACACAAAGCTTGGAAGCATGTTCAGAATAAAAATGATTTGATGGAATGAGACAAGAGGTGAATTCAAAGACATTGCAATGTGCATAGGTGTACAGAACATGGGGGCAACTTTAGCAGCTGCACATTTTATGAATGTGAGAATTGAAACCCAGATGTCAGGAAGGCAATAAGAGAGATAAGCACCTGGGTGAACATTTTCACTGTTTGGATGGAGTGACATAATTCTTAATTACCTCTAGTATATATTTTACTCTGTGATGCTAATATATTTTGACCCAAGTGTACAGAGTTGTAGGCTTATAGTATTTTAAAACATCTTAAAGTAAACTCACACTTCACAGTAGTGGAAGCAGTTCTGACAACTAATTGGACCATCTTATGTTGCAGGATAACATCTATTCATCACATTTCATATGGGGAGAGTCAGATTTTCTCAGAAACAGAATAAGAGACAAGAGACAGTTTTAAAAATACAGCATTTGCATTAAAATCGGAATTCAATCAGTATTTTCTGCTTTTTTGACAAATTACCAAAAACATTTAGTCATCTTGAAATGACATACACAATCAAGTTTTAAGGTCAGCACAATTTTTTAAGGTTACAGAAGTTATGTAAAATTTTCATTTAGAAAATAGAGACTACTGGAAACTGATCTTGAAAACTAGGGGAACGTTTTAAGTACCTATACTGTATGTAGGTCCTTGGGAAGTCTAAAGCCTACCCGTACATCAGCATTTTCATAAACATGCTGTTCTGTGCACTGTGCTTCCTGTTTCCTTGGGCCAGGGCCCTTGACATTAAACGATGAGGCTTTTTTTTAGTATATTTTAAAATTAAATTTTGGGTTTTTTTTAACGTATTCCAGACATTTAAAATATTTTTAAATTGACCAAACCTTTCTGTATGTTATATTTATAAAAGTATGTTTAAAATAGTGCTTACATTTTTTAAAAAAAAGTAATTTAAACAATTGGCAGTGGCAAGAAAGTATACAATAGCAAAGCTGTAACAAATTATTAGAAAAGGTCATGTTCACAAAATGAGGTCAGTTTGTGTTTCTTAATGCTAGTAAGTATTCAAATTGCAATTTCTTGTACTACTCTGGTATTAGCAACCTAAAATTTCACTTGCCTTTTTGGCAAAGGTACCTCCCTTTGAATTCAGTCTAGAGTCTGTGATTCCTACTTGTCTTTTTAAAGTCATGTTGTAGCAGAAGCCTCAGTTTGCAAGCCTCTCAAAAGTTTTGCACGAAGTATTTATACTGGGCTAGAAAATTAAGTTGTTCCTTTCTTTCTGTGAAAGATAACTGTTTTAAATACTTGTCACAGTAAATCTATGCCATCTATTCCTTATGGATTTTTGAATGGACAAATACCAGATATGAGTCATCCAATATTCATCAGGCTGTTTAATCATCTAAGGTATTTGTTCCCATGTATCAGATGGTTTATTTCTCAAAAAATGTTCTAGAAGGAAATATGTAGGCCTGATAATAATTCTCCCCTCTTACCTTCTTTTACAATGGAACATTTATTTTTAAATGCATCTGAAGAACAAGTTGGTTTTTTTAAAGCACTTCACAGAAAATTTCCCACTTTCAAGAATGCCTCCATCTCTCAGGCTTTTGTGTGGCACTCTTAAACACAGATAACCACTTCATACCCCAGATGTTCATAGTGCGTCCTACTTGCTTCCTGACAGATTCAAGAGCTACTATATGCTCTGACATGAGGGTAGTTTCCAGCAACTGAACAGAACTTGACTCAAAAGGAAAACAATAGGGAAGAAAATGTATTTTAGAAAAGGCTAATTCTGTATGGATGCTGTATAGATCAGTATTACTTTTGCTTCCATCCTTTGAAAGAACATCCTCTGTGGGGAGCAATGAAATGCAAGAATATCAGAACCCAATAATCACTGATCAGGCTTTTAGATATTCAACATGAGGCGGGTTTAATGTTTCAAACAAAATTTACTTATCTGAAGATATTTGATGTTACATGGGATTTTGATTTAGCAGAGGGATATGGCAATGTACTGAAATCACAGTGCAAACACAGTGTAGCCATTGCAATTACTGTTGGATCGCAGTACAAATCTGATTCCCATTACTGGCCTTTGTATGCTCACCGTCACAGTGCTGGGCATCCCCAGGTGCCGGGAAGGAATACGTGAGTTAAAGTCAGCTCAAGCCCATTGCTCTGTTCAAAGTTTGTTTTGTCAGTTGTTCAGTTTTTATACTCTCTGTTGGGCTGAGCCACATATGCACTTACCCCTTGCTGGGCTGGCTAACTCAAGAAGCCATTCACACTCTTTTGATTAACTCAGGGAAAAACATTTACACAAGCAGTTAATCCACTGAACTGATAGAGGCATTTATCTAAAACCCTCCAATCCCTTTTCTGTTGAGATAAGTTCAGCTTTCTTGCAACAGCTGTGGTCAGTCACTCCTCACATTCTTCCCTCAGCTTCATCAGCACGCCGCCCTTGCCCATCTTGTCTGACCCTTCTTCTGTTTTAGGGGTTTATTGACCAGACACAAAAAGGTAAACTTTTCTTTTTTTTAAATAAACAAGTTTGTTTAAGTAAAGCAGGTGTGGAAAAGAAGAATGAAAGATAGGCTAAATAAGGATCAAAAGAGTGGAAAAAAGGAAAAGTGTATACATATACACGCAGAAACGTAGAGACAATTGGTCAAAGTAGACACAGCCATCATACCATGTGCATACATATCACCTTTTAACACTTTATACCAACATGGAGTAGTGTTGTACCTGGTCACAAAGGTAAATAAGTAAAAGGAAATAGTATGGTTGGGTTTACATATTTTCTAGTCATTGCGATGATCCATTAATAGCAGTCTTGCCTTAGCTTCTAGGTTAGGGTTCATTCTATCAAAGAAAAGCAGAATTCAAGCTCTGCTTTTTTCCATCTAGCATAATGTTTTAGAAGATGTTTCTTCCTAATGGTCTTTTTATGCCATGTATGTATATAAGAAAGTAATGGACAACAATAAAAATGTTTCTTTATAAAGAGTAAATTCTCGTTCCTATTTCAGTACAGCTAATCCCAAGATCAGAAGTGCGATATGCTTAGATATTATGAGGACTGGAAATGTCTAGTTCACACTGCTAGCTTTCCCTGTTCATTCTTGCCCCAGGAAAAAAATATGAACCCTAGAAGGTGTTGATAGGGAAAGCTATAAATACAGCCTGAAAGATGGTAAAACAACATTGTCACATTGCCCACCTGTAAAGCAAAGGTAATTGTAGGACAAGTTGGAAAAAACAGAAAGCAAGTTTGAGTTGTTAAAAATACTTCCTCTGGGGTACAGCAGTATTCATTGTCATCATCTCCCCATCTTGTCTGTAGAGTAACAAGGGTTTTGTCAATGTACAGAAACAGAGTTTTATGGTAGGAAATGGGCACCAACTCCTAATCTGAGGCATGTGATACTCATTCAAAGTAAACTGTGTATCTGTTATGTCTGTCCAATGCATCAGTGAAAAGCATAACCTCAAGATGAATTTATTTATGCATGTATTTGGTGAGAACTGTTCTGAAATGGCTGGCACTCAGCTTGAAACCTGTTTCTGGCTTTTTAAGTAACAAGCTTCTGCTTTACTTTCGAAAGCCCCGTTCAGTTTTGTTGCCAAAGAAGTGAGGTGTCTCCTTTTCAAAGTCACATCTTATTTGATTGTATACAGCAGAGTTCCATGAAGCTTTCATAAGGCACTCTTATAATTTACCCATGTAAATTACCCACTTTTAGGACTGAAGGTCTTTATTGTGTAAGTCCTAAAAGTAGGCTTTTCTACTTCTGTCCAAAAGTTAAACTTATAAATGTAGATCAAGATTATTAATAATTTTCTATGCCATGTAAAACAAACATCTACAAAAATTGTTTATGCAAATCACACCATGAGGAAGTTAGAGTAATGGATCAAACTAGTTCAATTTCTTAGAAGAAGATTGAGTTATTGCTTAGAAAGATTACATTTGATTTTTCTTCCATATTAACGGTATGAGAAAATATGAAGCAAAGCAAATCTTTATAGCACATTACTCCATACGCTGTGACTTTTCACATTTTCTTCTGAACAGAATGACTTAGGACCTCTTCAACATCAATTATACGCAATCTAACCAAGTTTTTTTCTGTTTCTAGATTACAGGTGCAAAAGAAAGTCAAATGTGGAGGAAAGGAAGTTGTGACTCTTTTCTTTTTCAATTTATGGCTTTTTTCTTTTCATTTTCCAGTATGCAGTTTTCTTTTGCATCATTCTCTTTTCCTGTTCACCCATATTTTTATGGTTCCACTTGGTGATGTTGCTTTACAAAAAAAAAGGGGGGGGGGCAATTAAAAGATTTAAAAAGTATACAGGCTGTACTCAGTGGCCATGTTACAGTGTGTTGTTGCTTTAAATTTTTTCCTTTAAATTTTTTCAAAATTTTTTTCCTGTGTTGCTTAAAAGTTAAAAAACAAGATATGGGACTTACTTGTCAGCTTTTACATTAGAAGGAGGTGTCCTCGAGTTCAGAGCTGCCTTGCTTCATAAAGTATTTGGAATAGTGGTGGCCTGAGTATGCTTTCATATGGTTTGAAGCATTCTGGATAGTTCAGTATAAAGCTGATGAGAAGAATTGTAGATGAATGTCATGATACTGAAAAGGCAGTGAAAGAGTAGATGAAGTTAAGTATTGCTGAATACAAAGTAATGCATATTAAGAAAAAAAAATGAGTCTTTAGCGTATTTGTGTGAAATCTGAAACTCAGGAAAGAGATCAGAGAATGATAGTGGGCAGTTCTCTGAAAATGTCATCTCAATGGTCAGCTGAGTAAAGTGACTGTTATGACTGACTAGGAAAGAATAGAGAACCATCGAAAAATCATAACGCTGGTCTTTTATTAACCCATGGTACACCTGACCTTTTGACTATAACCACTTTTGTCAGAAAGACTGTAGTAGAACAAGAGAAGGTAAGGTATGCAGAGGGCTATAAGATGTCAAAAAGGTGTGGTTGGCTTCTGCTTGAGGAGTCGCTAAATGTGCTAGAGCTTCTCAGTTTGTCATTGAGATAGCTGACAGAGCTGTAGGAAGGCATAGATGGCTTTGAATAGATGAACAGAGCTTTATATTTGAGTTAGAATACCCCTATGCAGTCTTCATAAAAAGAGAAAAATGTACTGTTGTACACAATTACACTCTGGAGATATTTGCCATCACACGTTATGGACCCAAACTCTGATGCAGGTTAAGAAGGAATACCTAAATTCGGAGAATAAATGCTGTGGTGGCTGTTAAAGACAACAGTATGGATGCAGCCTTTAGCTCAGGGGATCCCTACAACACTTGTCAGCAAAGGCCAGGAGTGGACAGTGGGGAAGATTCACTTACTGTCTCATCTGTGTATTCACCTTGAGAGAATTGTTTTCCATGTGGGCTGCATTTTAGAAGAAAATTAGTATCTTCCAGCAGTTCTGCCACCCCATCCCTATAATAACATATTAGACATCTGTGGACTGTTCATCAGGTGCAAGAACTAAGGACCTAAAACTGTACAATCACACATTCAGAATTTGTTCATGCATGTATGGCATACATTGATATGCCCTCCCCATTTTTAGACTTTTTTTCCCCACTCTAAGGATTAAAGTGCAGCAGTTTGTTTAAAGGGAGAAGAGTAAGCTTAATAGTATATTCTGAAACATAGAATCACATACTTATTAGATATTGATAAAGTATTTTTCTGGAAGTGTTAGTTTTCCTAAGATGTACATAAATCATAAACTAACAAAACAGGTGAATAAAATTTGAGTTACATTTGTGTAAAATGCAGCAGAAGTTGATTTGGTTTTATCTCATTATTTTTTTGAATGTCTTGCATCGGTGTGTATGTGCATTTGTGTATATATATACACGCACACATATAGGTGTAGTTATCCCTGTTGATATTTCTCACTTTAAAAAGAAAAAAAAACAATTTCTAGGCTTTTCTGTTTGCATTTGAGATTCCTGTTTGGTAACTGTTTTGTTTGGATTGCTGCCGTGTTTTAAGGGCTGCTGATTCAGTGACAACTGACAAGACTTTTTCCTGGAAATTGTCAGTGTCTGGGACTCTCTTCAGAGCAGCTTGTGCTGGTTAGACTTTTAAGTGTCAGCTCCGTGGAAAGCTTTTTTCTCCTGCTTCTTAACATCTGGGCTGCTAACAAGAATCATGTTAGATTAGTGATCAAGTCCAGTTAAGCACTGTCATTTATGCTCACAGGCCCATTGATTTGCCAGTTCAAATTTAAAATACTTATGTTTGACTCAAAAGCCAGATGTACTTAGGCACTAAATTATGTTTCTATTGCAGTGGCTTGCTAGGTTTGTGCATCATCAATAATTCAAATAAGGTCGTGCTATCAGGAGTATATCGCTGCATGGCACCTTCTGAAGGCTAAAGATTTTTTTGGGAAAGTTTGTGATGCAAATCGTCATGAGTTTTTCTGCACGTTTTCTATCTTTTTCAGGCTTACCTATATTTCATCAGTGTTTTATACTATTGTTTAGGAACCTTGGTGTAGAAACTTCAGAAGAAAATTCCATGCTTAAGTATTACTTTTATTCATAGTATGTGCTTAAGCAATATCAGTTGTATGTATACTAACTTAATAAAAATAGATCCATTGTTCGTGAAGTTCATGAACAGTTTCAATATTCTCGAAATTATATCTAATGTGCATTCAATAGTAGTAGTATGTTTCATTATTTTACCTAGACGACAGGGAATGCAGTAGACACTGGGAATCTGTTCTATTTTACTGTTTTTCATCTTGGTCAAATTTGACAATTTTTACTGATGGATAGATAGCACAACAAGGAGTGTACTATCCCTAGACTCCTGAGAATATAACACACTCCTTCATTAAAAAATGCTTAAAAATGGAAATGCGTGCTTTTTTTCTGAACTGTGCTATACAAATATATGGTCTTTTCAGTTCTTTCAGCTTGTGTTTTCAAGTGTTGGAAATGGAACATATGTATTTGTTTTTTATGGAATTTTGATTTCATATGGACTGGAAATTCAGGTAGACTCTGCTCTTGATCAGTAGTGGAAGGGACATCTGGGTGATCCTCTATCCCTCTTCATCAAAGAATATGTTACAGGAACTTTTTTCTGTATTTTGTATGGTCATTATTGCCTTATAATCTAGAAAAAAAAAATCCGTGGGGCAAAACATTACTGTTCCCAAAACAGAAGAGCTGTGAAATAGCTCAGGAATGTGTAGAGTTGATATCCAGGTGATATCAATGGATTAAACTGGTGGTATGTGGAAGGGTCTCTTTATCTTTTAACACGATCTAAAATTAGCAAGTAGATTTTGAGGCAAGTGTGAGGAAAGAGATTCAGAATAAGCACATAGCTAATGGCATGACAAACCAAGTTTGAATGTGTTGTGAAACCAAGGACGTTCAGAAGAAAAAAAATTCAAATGTGCTAAGTAAGTAATTTGGGTGATTAAGACTTTCAGAATAATAACTCTAGTTCATTGGATCACTATGAAGGGAAAAATAATAACCATTCTCTAGCCTTTTACAATACAATATTAGAAATGCAGACATATTCAAGTCATACTTGTGCGTTGCATGGTCACTGTAAGAAAGAACAATGTTTGTATGTTTGCATATTTCTTAACGTGCTTTTGTTTCTTTTACTGTGGATTTTTTGTTCCTGCGGACAATGCTGACAGTAGCCTTTTAATATAGGTAGTGGATTTATGTTATGGGCAGCAGGCTGTGAATGAGTCGGTAAAGCTGACAAATTTGTTTGGATACTTTAGTTGGTAATGTGTTTTGTGTAACATCCCTGTGAGCTGAGCTCACAACCAAAGCTCTTCAACCAAAAAGTTGTAAATGTGTGCCTACTTTGAAAGAATAAATAGTTTGATGATTTAATGAGGATGTTAATTAAGAAACCAGGAAATTTTAAAGAAAATTCATTGCATTATGTAGATGAAATACCCATCTCTATGGGTAGCAGTAATGGTAGTGGTAATAAACCACTGCTATGACTTTGGCAAAAGTTCTACTTTTCTGAAGCAGCATGTATTTCATTTGGATATTTACGTGTTTGATAAGAAAATGTAGTCCCTTATGTGGTTCTTCTAGGGCACAATGGTAAAGCTTTACTCTCTTAATTTATATTGCATGTATTTTCTTCTGAATTAACTTGGGAAATAGGTATCTACAGAGTGAAGTAATTTGAATATTTTACATTTGGCATGTATTCATTCAGTGTCTTTTTGTTTCAAAACACAGCTTTCTTTATAGATAAATAACAGGATCCTTCCTTAAATTGTCAGTGTGATGATGTCACTGCTTTCTAGCCAACACTTTTCAGATACTAAGTGTTTTAATTTGAAGCTGTGCGTTGAGACCGTGGGGTTCACTAGGAATACCTTAATCATAACAAGGGAGCAATTGTTCCTGTTTTTTTTTTTTTTCTTGTGGATTTAACCTTGGAGCAGTTCCAGCTGTGTTAATAAGCCACAGGAAGCTGCAGTGAACGTACATATATTTAAGGAAGAAATTCCTTCTCTTACCTAATGCAGAGACAACTAAACAAGAGCAGCTGCTTACTGAAGTCAGCTTCTTTTTCTCTACATGTGAAATTTATAACCAAGGACAAGACATGAAACTAGTTCAGGGCTAGTAGTTGGCTGATTTACATCCAGTAGCTGCTGTTGGATGTGGCTTTCACATATGAGGTTGACTTTGTTTAATAGGGGAAAAGGCATAAAGCATTAATTGCATTTGATACTTTTGGACAGTTCTAGAATCAGAAATCTAATCTAATCTAAATGAAATGCAGGTCTCATATTTCGTATGTTACACTTAAAAAGGTCAAACATAATCAATTCCCATCAAGGAATGCCAAGTATAAAAACATTATTGATGATATATATTGAGTATTGTTGAATATGCCTACTGCTGCTGACTGCTTCTTCTGCAGAATAGGTATGAAAGTTGCAATGTGCATAGTTCTTTTGGAATAAACTGCGGGGCAGGCAGGATAGTAGACAGCAACTGATAGTACTTATGTTGTTGTATGGAAAGAGATTGCTAATGTACTTGAACCTGCCATTTTAGAGGCCAAAAGAAGGTTAGGGGACTTCTTTACCCTACAAAAAACTAGAGAGCGCCAGACAGTTTTCAGTTAGTACTCAGCATCAACAGGCAGAGGGAGGCTTGGGAATTCTCTTTCTGTAGATCCCAGCAAGTAAGTTTTATCCAGCTAAGGATAGCCATCATCAGTAAGTGTCATGGTTTAACCCCAGCCGGCAACGAAGCACCACACAGCTGCTCGCTCCCTCCCCCCCAGTGGAATGGGGAGAGAGAATTGGAAGGGTAAAACTGAGAAAACTCTTGGGTTGAATGATGATGATGATGATGATGATGATGATGATGATGATGATGATGATGATGATGATGATGATGATGATGATGATGATGATGATGATGATGATGATGATGATGATGATGATGATGATGATGATGATGATGATGATGATGATGATGATGATGATGATGATGATGATGATGATGATGATGATGATGATGATGATGATGATGATGATGATGATGATGATGATGATGATGATGATGATGATGATGATGATGATGATGATGATGATGATGATGATGATGATGATGATGATGATGATGATGATGAAGAAAAGGAAAATAACAAAAATAAAACCCAAGAAAGTGATGCAAATGAAAACAATTGCTCACCACCAAACAACCAATGTCCAGCAAGTCCCTGAGCAGTGCCCCCTCCTGCCCACCTCCGCACAAATCCAAAACATAGTACCTTACCAGCTACTGTGAAGAAAATTAACTTACCCCAGCCAAAACCAGCATAGTAAGGAAGGTATTTCTCAACATCTTGCATTCTAGTAATAGGAATGCCCACGCTTCAAAATGAAGCACTGGATTTTGTCTATGGCAAGAGTAATTTTTCTATTTTGTTTTAGCACTTTGTAAATTCATTGGTGTTGGCTGAAGTCAGGGCCCTGATGTCTGCTGCTTCTGCAGAGCTACAGTATTAAAAGCAGCTCTATCTTTTTCAGTTTGGTCATCAAGACTTGAAAGAAAATGCATGTAATTGTGGAACTACAAAGCACAAAATGGTTTTAGAAATATTTTTCTTTTTACTTCGGCCACTGGAGCATAACATTCGAAATAAAACATTACATTTCAGAGCATTTCTTGCTTATCTTATTTTCAATAGAGTTAATATAAATGATACCTACATTTAGCATGAGGTGTCATTTGAAGGACTTAAGGTTTTTTGCTTTGAACATGTTTTGCCTTTTCTTGTACCCCAATTACTTTTACCCTTGCTCCATTTTTTCTCCATTCTTTGGAAAGAAATACTGAAAGTTGAAATATTCTGCCTTATTCAAATCTAATTTGATTGTTTTGTTCAGTCCTGAGCAACATTTTTTGTCACATGAGTTCTGTGTCCAAAAACTTTCAGCCAGATCTGTTAAGAGCAACACTGCCAGACTAGTGATGGGGTTACTACTTGAATTTCATGCTGTGGGTGAGGCATTGTGGTCACAGACTGACAAATACTTGGGTTGTAAGAACAATGACTTTTATCTTGTTAACTTAGAATGCTAATTATGACTAAATTTCAAACACTGTCAAACATCTCAAACTTGACCTTTACATGCTAACATCCAGAAAACATGTTGATCCAGAGGGCACCATTCCACTGAAAGGATGTTCCTGGGAAGCAGGCCAAACACTTGAAACAGCATTTTGATTACTTACTCTGAAATTTCAAATGAGTGATGACAATAGGTCCCCACTAAATGTATTTGTAGTCTGAAAAAGATTACTATTACGCAAATTAAGCTGCATGTTCCTCAAACTTTTACAATTACAGACATTCTACTTTTTAGAAGCTGAATTTGAAATCAAGAACCTACCATTCAGGCTTCTATTTTTTGAAAACTTAGATATTATATAGTAGAGGCATTATAGCCTCTACAGTGAATGTGTTTGTTAGGCTACAGTCTCGTACAAATTCTTCTAGTTCTGTGACACCTGACTCTTTTACACATTTTTTAAATCATTCACATGCTGAACACTGTATCAGTACTTAAGAGTGATAATGTAGGGGCACAACTCTGTGCTTTGCATTCTATTCTTCTGAGTCTGTCAGAGGAAATACCTGTTCAGATTTGTGCCCTGTTGTTGTAGACATCTGTTTTCATTTACAGTAGTATCGATATTCATATGTGTGTTCTATCACATCTCATTAAGGTACCTAGCAATGCTTTTAAAGAACACATTTTCTGCATGTTGGAGTCTGTGTAATCAGGTAATATTACTATCAGGTAATATTGCCACTGCTTGCTATTTTTTTGCTATCTTTTATCCAAAGTTGTGCTAAAATCTGTTGTTCTGGCTTATGAGTAAATAAACCTTTGTGAGGTATCTGTTTATATGTTTGGATGACTCTGACCACAATAAGGTTTCAGACCTGTTTGGGGTCAATAATGCCATCATACATACAGTTAGTAGTAACAAAAAATAATTTAATGTGGTGGTTATGTTTCCTAGGTATAGCATATCTGAGTGGAATGTGCAGTGAAAAACGAAAATGTATAATTGCAGAGGACAATGGTCTGAATCTCGCTTTTACCATTGCCCATGAAATGGGTCACAAGTAAGTATGTGGATAACAAACCCTAGTATTTGTTTGCATGTAATATTACTGTTATTTGATTAATTTGATTGTGTACTTCAGATTTTCCTTTTTTCTTTTAGGAAGGCTTTTAAATTGGATGAAAAATTTGGAAAACAATGTTTTTGTTATTAATAATAGTGACATGTATTGATATATAGTATGTAAAATAAGAAAATGTTTACAGCTTGGAGGAATACAGGAATCTTTATAGCTACACAATGACTAGATTAGCTGGAAGGACTGACATTGTCTAGAGGAGAAGCAGGTGCCCCAAGATGTTTTTTCTTTTGGGACTGTGGTATTGTGTATCAGATCCAGCTCTGACTATTGTTGCCAACAAACATTTTAATGAGATTGTGAGTTGGAAGAGCCCTTATTTGATTTGGCTTTCTCAGACTAGATCCCATTAAAGTGTGTAATGGTCATCGATCATCACAACATGAATATTGTTTTTTTCCTCCCCTTAATAGAAAAGGACAACAAAGTGAAGGTAAAGGTAACTATCCTTCGCAATTGGATTGGATGTTTTTACTCATTATATGAGGAATACTTTGAAGCAAAAGTGAAAAATTCTCATGTTACAATAATCAAATTTGTTAGTGGAAGTTGTATTTGATTCTTGGCTTCAGTAGTTGTTAAAGAAAAATAAATAGGAGAGTTCTTATTATAAAATAAAAGGGAGGTGTGTATTAACCTGTCATTTTTACCTGCACTGTCTGCTCCAAGTATCTGTGTATACATTTTTAGAATAGCAGCTTCAGAGTGACAACAGAGAGGGATGTTTTATTAAATCCTTTGAACCTCTGAATGTTGAGGTTAGATATCTTAGGACAAACACTTTGAATTAAAAGTGATTTGGTTTAAATTTGGTCAAAGCTGTCTGAGAATGGAGGTCATAGCATCTAATGTTGAAATGTGATGTTGATTACAAGAAAGAATTGGAACTTAAAATATTTCTATTTAAAATTTGTCCTGGATGCAAAATAAGCACATTCAGAGCAATTATATAACTTGGAGGAAAAGGGTGATATGAGTATTAGGTGACACATGAAATTGATCTTTTCTGTTTTTTATTTTTTTGAGTTTTCATAACTGCAGAAAGCAACTCCAGGTTAATATAACCCAGCCTGTTTGAGTGATAGTTTCGATAAAGGAAAGACTTCAAAAGAAAAATGTGTTTGTGTTTTGTACCCACATGCTGTCCTATTTCTTTTTTTCACTGTAGTGTTTGCTAATATTGGAAGGGGGGATGGGTAGAGGAAGACTCGTTTTCTGTACGCTTGTTCTTATGACAGTAAACCAAGGATAAGGGGAAAAAAACAATAACTGAATAAGATCTGCAGATAAGTTCACTAATGGAGTAAGTTAGAAAATTTTTTGAGGCAGGTATGATAATACCAGATAATCTAGAGAAATATAAGTACTGCTTTATGCCATGCACAGTAAACATATGTTTAGAGAATAAAAAGCTTGGCAGCGGAATTACTGGATTTGAAAAAAGAGGCATCTTGATCAACAAGAAATGTAACACCTTACGCTTCATGAGAAATGGTGATGTACAAAATCCTAGATGCAGAAAAAGGGAAGCAGGTACAAAATTCTTGCAAAGTTATGGGTGATGTATTGGTTCTGCATTAGCAAATTTGAGAATGTGAGATACTGATCTCATAAAGAAGTTTTCATCTTGCAGCAGACAAGTCAGACCTATTTTTGACATTGTAAGCGCTGCTGGATGCCAAACAGTATCTGGAACAAGTTCCCTGCCAAGCTAGGCAGGGAAGCTCACTGCTGCCTAGCAATTCTTCCAAGACTGCTGCACAGGCTGGGCTCTATAACCCTTGTTGCATTCGGTCCTCAACTTGAAATATTTTCATGGCTTTCCATTGCTGTGGGACTGAGGAAGAGAAAGGATTTAGCATGATCTTCCTACAGGGACATAAAAACTAAATTGCTGATATATGAATCCTGGGGAAAAATGTTAAAGGCTACACTATGAAATTTCAGAACTTTCAAATCCCTCCATATTAATTCAAATAAATTTGGAGAAACAAGTCATTATGGTATCCCAGCCATCATATTCTCACAGTAATAATGGCATTTGGATGTCCTTAGAGACATTCTCACATTTCTTTGCAGGTACTGTAACAGACATTTAAAAACAGTGGAAATAAAGAATAAACCAAATCTGGTTTCACAGTAAAGGACAGGATGTTATTTGAACCACACATTTCCTCAAGAAATTCAACCTCATGAAGGCTAGTAACAAGCCACGTAGAAACTAGGAAGACTACCACAAAAGTGAAAAAACAGGTAGCCAGAAA
>NW_008824470.1:346146-387028 GCF_000699105.1 Pygoscelis adeliae
AAAAAAAAAAAGGGGGCAGCCTCCACTGCAAAACATGCAGAGGTATTCAGCTTGATCCCTGCTTCATTATGGAGCCAGAGTCCTTAACTGTTGTAGTCTGAAATAGAGAGTACACCAAAGAGAGTAAGGTGATATTTCAGAGACATTTGTTTTCTCTGCATGACTGTCACTGTCTGCCCGCCTAGCCCTGGCAATTGCAAAGAAGCACACTAGAAGTAGTTGACTATTTGTGGAGAGACAATATAAAAATATTTGAAGACAAACATTTGAATGAAGGTCCCATTGAAAAGGACCTCAAGAGATTCAAAGAGAGAAGAAGAGAGAGAATGCTATTATTTCGGTTATCAAGTAACACTTATATCCTCATTTTACTTACATGATCGCTGTCTGTGGGATATGACTCCTTCTTAAGTATGGAGAAATAAAGGATAGATGTAAACTGCAGTATTGGGAAATACATTAATTAACAATTATTATGTGCTCTAAGTGTATTTTAAAAGTTGTTTTAAATAGTTGAAAGAGATACTGGTGGAATTTCTGAGAATCAGTTTTATACGCATCCACATTCTTTTTCTGGTAAGTGTTTTGTGAAATATGAAACGTACCTAATTTTAAAATTCAGGATATTCTACCAGGTATTTTGTAGTTCCAAACAGGAAGTCTGTGGAATTTTTTTATCACCTACTTAATAACTCATAAGCAAACAACATACATTTTTTGTGACAATATTAAACAATTGTATGAAATGCAGTGGAACTTGAAGAGAGTTTTAAATGGGAGATTAGGAAATGCTAACGGAGCATCAGTTACTCCATGCATTTTTGTTATCACAGTCCAAAATATTATAACAGAACACAATAAAATCAACAAGAATAATAAAAGCAACTGTCTAACAATCTTTGTGAATGAGTTACTAATGTGGAGTAGGGAATCTCATTAAAGTAACTGAAAAAAGAGCTATCTTGTTATTTATAAGGTTAAAGCAGGATTTTACAATTGAATTTCTGTTTAACAAGGAACAAGATTAGCACATAGAAAGCAAAGGTATTAATTAGATCTGATAGAAGACCTCCTTATGTCTTGAAAATCATCTAATCACAAGTATAATGAGAAACTTCAGGAGCAGTAGTGGTCACTTCCACTGATAAAACTGTTGCACAGTAGGATTCGTATTAGTAAGGATCACTAAATTAAGGCATTTGACACGTGGCATTTTGTCTCAGATGTTAAGTCAAAGTATTTCTTTACCATTTATTTTGATCCCTTGTCGTTCAGCTGTGAGAGAAAGAATGAAGCCTTACTTGATACCTGGGTGGATATGCATACAGACCACCCACTGTTCACATATTAATGACTTTTCTATCTTGAGAAAGAAGCGTAGAGAGGTTTTACAGGATAGTGGCACTGTTTTTCTCTTTCCAAAATACCTATCTGGGGGGTATATAAAGAATTTTGAGTCTCCTACCTGTTAGTCCAGCAACTTTCCAAAAGGTTAGCTTCACCAGGAGAGGGTTTTGGGCATTAATTTGGAAAAAAATAGAAGAAAACTCTCTGTCTACTTGGTCAGTGACAGCAGCCTTTCTTATGAATGATGAAAGACTCCCTCCCTTTCCATGTGCCTTCCCCTTTTCTGGGACAGACTACAAAGGCAGTTTGTAATTCCTACTAACTCATGATAAGCATAGCTTTCTTTTGTTCTCCAAATAAAGAAACATATCTGTATTAGGACTGTAATTGTCAGTGTCTGTCTTAATAGCATACACTTTTCATTCCTGAAAACAGAATTTAGATGAATAATCCATGATTTGAATCACAGTACTGAAATTACCTGCTTCCATAGGACCCTTCTCTTCTTACATGTGATAGTTGACTTCTAGCCATGCAACAGATTGTACTGTTCTTTTTTGGATAATTATTTAATTACATTTATTTTATATTCCAGAATGTGGGATAAGTATTTTTTTTAAGAATAAATTAGAAAGTAAAGAAGTGATACTTTAATGCTGTTTTATCACAAAGGAAGAAAAATACTTTCTATCTGTAGTGCAATTTTCTGCTCTGAGTAGGCAGCCAAATGATTTTTTCTGAATGCTCAGAACATTTTAGTTGATTAAGAAATGAACCATAAATGAAATAGTGTAGGATCGCAGGACAATGGATCACAGTATGAAATTATGAGGTAAGCAATTGTGGAAGTTGAAAACCTGTTTCCTACAAAATAAATGCAGGTGTGGTAAGTTGAAGAATAGTTTTGAAACAAAAACTGATGAAAGTACTAAGGAACCCATGCTGTAGGAGGTGGTCTTTTGAGGTTCCTCAATTGCAGAAATGTTTCAGCACCAGTACAGTTCCTTTGCAACTGCCTTCATTAGTAGACTATGTTTCCCAAGTTTGTCCTGAAATCCCTTACTCAGGCTTCTGATTCAAGTGAAAGGGTAAAAATATGAAACTACTAGGTTCAACGTGACTACGATTTATTTTATTTCAATGATTCTTTTTTTCCAGCTTCAGGCCATCTCTTCTAAAACATTAGAATTTTTAAGCCTCTGCTTTCATTTTTTTGGATTTTTTTCACTAACACTGACTTATAAATTATTTCTTTGTAATTAGTAAGTTAAGAACCAATAGGATTTCTAAATTTGTTGATCTAGAAGGCTGAGAAATTCATTTCTTGGCACCCAAGAAGGCTTTTTCTTTATTTTGGCTTTAAAATACAAACTTTACTGTTGGTCAGGACCTTCTTATTTCAAGTTATGCTTTTCTATCTCCCCTTTCCTTGATGTGAAGCTGTTCCTCTATTTCTGTCTGTAATTCCCATACAGAAAGACATATGCCTTCTAATTCAAATACATCCTCTTAAAATTTTGGGTGGTTTTTGTCATTGTTTGTATAATTTGTGTACTAGCATGAAGGAGACAGGCTAGCAAAATTTTTGAGCCCTATCATTCAAAGCACTGGAACATACAAATGGGAGAAAAACCCATCCTAGTTATAAGCATAAACAATAAGTGAATGAATTTCTAGGAAGTATAGACGAATCTCAAAATATACCTGTCTTTTATATGCTGTGCATAGCATTTCTCTTAAAGTAGATCTGTGTAAGAGAGATACCATGATGTCATATATTTAGCCAACTCTGATTTGTTGATAAATTATTGACTTAAAAAATGTTTGCAAAGTGTAGATTATTTAACCAAGGGTATATTGAGCTGACATATTAGGATAGTTACTCCATCTACTGATAATTAAGCTAAGCCTTTGTTCAGTAATGGCCATAATATCACTCTGGGGTCCCTTTCTCTTAGAGCTCTTGTTTCCCAGCATCCTGACTCAGGTTATCTTGGGGTCCTACGGTGTCAGGTGTTCCCATGGCAGTGGCTACTGAGTAAGAAAGAAGCTGCTGCAGAACTGGGGACCGTGCCAGTAACCTGTTCCCAAATAATCTACTTGCTGCCTTCTCTCTCCCTAAATCCCTGATCCCATGGGCTACAGGGGCAGTGGCTAGAATGTTCAGGGGAAGTGCCTGTCATTGTGGCCTCCTCCCAGCTGCACAGATGCTCTCATTTTCCCCTCATTGCTTCTTTCCTTAATTTTTCTGTCCTTTTTGTCTAACAGTCCAAAGCTGAGTTTCTCAGTCCAAGTTTAGATACGTAGTTACAGATATTAATCTATCTGTAGATAAACATCCATCCATAGATTCAGGTAGTTGGATACAGAAGCAGCCTGACTGTCAGAGTTGTTGAACTTTAACTGTTTTGACTGATTTTCATAATTACTGAGTTTTTTGTTCAAAATAAAGGTATTGTTGACTGTCAACTGAAGTGTGGACACGGGAACCTAACTTTGAGCAATACAATTTGAAAAGCACAGCTGCAGTTTGCAAAATTGAGCTTTATAATGATTTTAAAAATACATGCACAACAAGCTCTAAGAAATTATCTTTCCCATACACGTATTCGTGTCATTGACAGATTTACAGAGAAATGGCTATACTTCTCTGCAGTTTGTGGATAGCTGCATAAAACGTGGACATACTTTTATATTATTTTTGGTATTGTTTTACTATCTGTGGTAACATTTTCGGTCCTGTTTGTTCAAAAAAGTTCACTTTACAGGAAATTTTATCTATAAAGCATAGTACTTTTTTAATAAGAAACTAGTTTTATTAAATTTACTCTTAACAAGAAAGATACAATGCTTCCCCTTTTCTTTGTTACCGAGTTTATTGTTTTGATAAAAGGTAATAGGGGGTTTTCACTTTGTATTGCATTTCAGCATTACATATTGTTTATTTCAAACATGATTTATACAAGTATCACCCCAGTAGTTTCGTCACAAATGCTCCCTTTTTTTCTGTTAGATTAGGAAAAGAATCCATAACTGTTCAAAACTGTTGCAATAAAAAACCCACAGTGCACTGGCTAATCTTTAAAGCCTTTTTTTAAATGTCTTTTTTTTTAACTTATTTTAATGAAGTTCAAAGGATCTATTAGATGTTCAGCCATTCAAGCAGGACATTTAATACCCCTCCAATGACAGTAAATAGAAAGTAATGGCAAAAAACAGCATTGTCCAAAAAAAGCAGTCACAAGGTCCTTAAGATCACTTTAGATTCTGTCATTCAGTTTCATGCTTTAGTAGGTAAGTTCTTTAACAATCGATAGTCTCTGGTCTTCCTGCACGCATATGAAAGTAGGCATCTGTGTTCCACAGTCATGAAGTTATGCTGATTTAAATCAGCTTAGGATCTTATTGGGCAGATGGATATATCATACCAAACTTCCCAGTGGTCTGGAAATTGTCCAACAAAATACGCTTGCAATTAGAGGTGACAGAAAAGGATGCAGTTTATTACATACTTTGCATTTCAATTTACTCTCAAAATTTGTGTGGTGATTGAAAACCATGAAAAAAAATAGCTTAGTCCAATCCTAAGAACAGACAGAGGTTCAAGAAAGATCTTATTTTATGGAAACACATCACAACAATGCCTAGCAGAAATCAAGCCTCACTAGCCTTTTGCTGGTAGCTAGACAGCTCAGGAAGAAATGAAGCACTGAGACAGTGAAGTAGCACTGTATCAGCATTTTTAGTAAATTAAAAAGATATGGTAATTTTATATTTGAAATTTAGAAGATTAGTAAACTCTTTCTCTAGCGAGGTATCAAGGCTTTCATTTCTGCCAGACTATAATGTTCCAGGATGGATTTATAATTAATTTTCCTTATAATAGCATTTGTAAACTGAACAGTTAGTAACTGAACAACAGCCTACAGGATGCATAGGCTTAATTGATAGTCTGATACATTTAAAATAGCTGTGGAAACGTTGGCAAAAGATCATAATAGTGTCAACAGTTTTTGTTAATAAGGAAACAATTTTTTTTTTAATCTGTTCACTGAGTACATAATAGCTTGAAGTCTTTTTCCTGGTTACATATTTTCTTCAATTTGAAGAAATGTTACATGTCAATGTTCTTCCTCAGCATAAGATTAAAGTCATAAACATAGACATAATTGTTTATCTTGAAATACTGCAGTTTGCAGGGTGTGGCATGGGTATCGTATATGCCAGAAGTGCATAGACTTTTCCTGTATTGTATCCTCTCTGTAAGAAACTTCAGCAAGGGGCGATGTGTGTCTTCATGTTATGATGCTAAATTCATCTGTCACATCAAAGCTTTAAATTACTTATATACTTAAGTCAAAGGACCATGACATGGTGCTATGTCTGGATCCAGCTTCTGGAAGCATGGTGGTAAAAGTGTTGGGGTGATAGAGAAGAAAGCAGTTGTTTAGCAAAAGTTACAAACTCAGGTGGAGAGTAGCATGCAGTGTATGTTAATGTCTGTATATTAGTATACATTTTGTATTTTTTACCCAATTGTTTTAAGATTGAAATTGTAATCTGAGTTGCCAACATCCTAGAGAATGAGCAATGATTCACAAGAGAGAAATATTCATTGCGTAAACATATTTCGTTTGATTTTTTCTTTTTATCATCGAATTATTAACAAGAAGATTGAGGTTTCCTAGTCCAGTAGATTCTTCCTTTGAAGACAAAGTTTTGCCGAAAGAAATCATCTTCTACCTTTTACCATCATAGTTTTTCTGTAGCTGGGTTACTTGCCTTTCAATTCACTTTAGGCTAAATAATTCATTTACAAGTAGAACCACGTCTTATCCCATTTATGCAATGATCTGTGAAGCCCTCATATGTTTTAAAACACTTATTAAAAAATCATACAAGACATTATTTCACTAACTGGGATTTTAAAAAAACCAAAACAACATATAGTAATACATATTTTTTGCATTAATTCTATAAAATAGCTTATAGAAACCTGCTACTAGTCTGTTTGTTTACATAATTTTCTCTATAAATATAGCAGTATGTTAAAACTTTTTTTGTTGAAAAAGTGCAACACAAGTACTAACAAAAGTAGTGCAGTTTCTGTCTCCCTGTGTGTGACTGATAGTCAAATGAGTGGTGTTATTTTCACTTATCAAATACACCCTTGTGATACTGTGATATGCAAAATTTCAGAATAGACAAATTGTTGGGACAATCATTGTACTATTAAATGCCATATAACCTTTTAAACCTTGTCGTTTCCAAGTCCATAGTTTAAGAAGTTTTGATCCTTCTAACGTAGTATTGCACATAATGATGACAAAAAGGAGAACAGTAGAAATAATAGGGAGGATAACACTTTGTAATTAATAATAATTTTTAATTAATTCTTATTTTTATTTTTTAAAGTAATAGAATCAATTATATGTTTGTGATTTATTTGCTAGAATGGAAAAAAAATCTATGGGATAATTATCTGTAGGATAATAATTTCAGTAAATTTACAAATGCTATGTAGCAATCATTTATAAAAATATGAATTTTGAAAGAAATCAGATGGCACCCTGTTCCCACCACACATCACAGGTATAAACTGGCAGCAGCATTCAGAGGTTTACTATCTCCTTCACAAAGGGAAAGTTTTTTTCAGTAATTTTCATTCTGTCATGAGCTTAAACTAGTACTATTATCCTGGACTCGCAGTTTGCACTCATCATTCCTCTGCTGCTTATATCTCTTGGGCTGAACTGTTATCTTTTAGGATTTGGGAATCTATTTATTATGCTGAATGTTCAACAGCCTACCCCTGGTTCCTTGGGTACTTGCTCTTGTGGTTTTCCTAATCCATCTCTTTATTTCCTAACCTGTCTCACTGTTAGTGACTGTAAAACTCTGAACAGTAGTAGTTCTCTTTAAACTTTTTAATTCTAGCTTTTTTTTTATTTACAGATAGACCTAAAGTAATTCTCTACTTCTATCCAAACTCACCCAATTAATTTGCTCCTCCGTTAAGTTTTTGGTACTACTTAGCCTTTGTGCCTGCATTGCCTGTTTCTAGTTTAATAGCATCTTTCTTGTTCAGCGGCACTACCATGCATTTAAGTAGAACGTGATGGTGATAACCAGGTCATCATCTGCCATTTACAAAGCACAATGAAAATAATGAATAAATAATAAAAAGCTTTCCACCTGGAAGAGTGTGGGGTCACTGAGCAAATTCATGATGCCATGAATGTAGCACATGTAGGAGAATTTTGGAGTCCTGTAGTTAGAAGAAATATAAAATAGCACTCTACAATGCAGACCTAATTCTTTCCAGAAGATATGTGCATAGCCTTATTTAACTTATTTAAATATAGCATAATGACTGAGGACCCTTTGTTGAGACTTAAAACAGCTTTTATTTCTTAATACTTGGCTATAATCAACTCAAATCAAAGTGTGGTACTTGGGACTTTTTCGGTATGTGGGTTGACACTGGAATGCATTTTGTGCCTGCAAGAATATAACCCATTCCCTTGATGGCAGGAGAGATGCTGTTGTCTATCTTGAATCGAGCTGTACGCGTATAATTGCAGCAGTAGTGAATTGTAAAATAATTACTTTTTAACTGAAAAATGGAACTAATATTTGTCTCCTACTTTTGGTGGCCTGAGTTGTTAATTCTGACTTCTAAGCACAGAGAAATTAAGGATTTTTCTTTGTACTATTCCTACTGCACATTAAACATCATCGGGGATCATCTTCAAAACTTAGCAGAGATTGTTCCAACTTTCTGCATGATATCACAAAAAAAAAAAATCTGGCAGTGTTTTTTAAACAAGTCTTAGAGGTTTTATTAGATAAAAATATTTTTGCAGTTGACTTGACAACCATGTAAAATGTTAGTGGAGTTGATTTGACCAAGGCTCTTTGTCAAAATACTTTTAAACTGAGATTATTAAAATATATTTTGTTGCATAGTGTGAGTTGAAATATTGCTAATATTTTAGTTAGGGAATGCATTCCATAGAATGCTTCCTACTTTCATATTATATCTGCTATATATAGTCTTTAACCAGAATGGGTGGAGCATTTTTATATATCAGTGAAAAAATAATGCTTCTGTTCTTAAAACAGAATTTTATTTATTTCCATGTAGAAATGATCTACTACTTGTTAGCACTGTCTAGCACTGTCTTCTTTGCTAATTATATTTTTTCAGACTGTTATAAAGTTATCCTCTTACCCCAGACTCCCTTGTCTTCCTCCCACATGCACATGGTGTTGCTTTGCTCTTGCATGAGGTTGAATGATCACAGCTGTGGGAGAGAGAAGCTCATGGACAGATGGGGCAACGTGCCCAGTGCTAGCATAATAAATTCTATAGGAAGAGCACAGAACAGCACCTTACACAGACACAGTTTCTGCAATGCCTTTGTTTTAGTGAAAGGATGTAGTTGTCTCTGTCATGTAGACAGTACAGCAAGGAAAGCTAGAAAATACCATGACCACCAGTGTGAGCATTGAATATTGTTATATCCCTGATTGTAAATTAAAAAGTAGGTATACATGCTTACATTACTTACTCTCTTGCGGGATAGGAAGGTAGCAATGACTGTTCAGCTTCTTTCTTTCACTACACATAATGTGATGTGGTGAAAGAAATCAGAAGTCAATACTACTGCGTATCTACTTTTACGTGGTCTTGTAATTGATACTAGGTCAGATACAGTATGCAGTCGTTACCATGCTGTAGAAGAGACCAACAGTACGTATTGAGGAAAAGATTTCTGAGAATGTTTAAGAGCGGGTTCTGTTGCTACTTAAGCATATTCCTCACATATTGTCTTGCGATTTAATTAGTTGATGTTAACATAATGACCTGTACTTCCCTTTTGAAGTAGCTATTCATTCTGGTAGTCAAAGGCTTCGATACTGGTCTTCACTACTTGCTGGGTATTTTGTTACGTGTACTTCATGTGGAGGCGGAAGCGTATTGAGGAATGAATCCTATTGGATTAGTGCAGATGCTTTGAACTACATTTGAATGTCAAAGCAGAATAGGAGAAGTGTTACAAAAGTATAGCAGCTGACGTAATGGAAGACGGTTGGAATTAGATTTTTTTATTAATGCTTAATGTTGCTGATACACACAGTTGTTATAAGCACAACAGTTTTTACCACTTCTTACCTTAAAAGACAATGTTGTCCTCAGAATTTATGTACTCATAGACTATACAGAACGCTTCTGTGGTAGTAGGTTGGAAAAAAGGGTTAAACTGATGTTCGTCTGTAATGGTGGCTAGTGGAATTGTTTTTTGAAACAGCGAAGATCTTGGTTCGGCTCAGCACATGTTTTTCTGGATGATTTTACAGACTAGTGTGTGACAAAGTCTGATTTCAAGAATTGCTCCTCAGAGTGGATGGGAAATAATAGTAATCAGAAAACATTTTTTAATTTTTTTTAAATTTTTAATTTGAAAAAATGTTTTAAATAACATATAAATGTGTTAATTCCCACTCTGCATAAATGGGCGCCATCAATTCTATAATAAATTATATCAACAAGATTTTGTGTACTTGTATGTTGTAAATGCTTTATTTCAAATTATAGTATATATATGATACTGATAAATGAGTACTTTTGCAGTAAGGAAGTATATAACTTGAAGAGCTGTAAGCAAAATCTATTTCTTGTGCAGTCAGCAAAGTAAGGTGTCATTAGATTTTCTGTGTCTTCTTCTGTAGTTCTTACGGATAGAACTCTGGAGATAAGGACATCTCAAATTCTGCATGTAAGGCACGTAAGAATAATGTAAGGAAAGTGCAAAGGCAGTTTCATGTAGTTGTTTTGTCCCATTCAGGCAGTTCAGGAAAAGACAGAAGCTAAGATGAGAGTCAGACAGATTTGTTTACCTTAGTTACACTGTTTACAACTAACAAAATTATCCGATTCATGCAGAGGGAGCTGTTCCAGTGCTCTAGAATGTGGGGTGTACACATCACTGTGAGAGACTGAGCACTCTGATAGGCAAGATAAAGCCTTACATGGCATTTAAATTCATTTCATTAGTGAACACAAGGTAATGCAGCCTGCAAAATGATATAAAATTTGATCTAGTCATGAGAGGGTTTTGGGATAGAGTGAAGAAAAGTGAGCTGGTGTTTTCAGTGATGGGTGGCAGGCCTTTTTTGCCCTTTGGCACTGCAGTGTGGTGAAATATGGAGAAGCATGATGTACTTTCATTCTTCTACAGAAGCGGCAAACTTCTCCCATCTTTGCAGTCTCTAAGCGATTTGGCTGCTCTTTGGCTGAAGGAATCAGTACAAGGTGGAAAGCTTTATTCACTCTAAAGTTTTGCTTTTCTGCAGGGCAGACTAGGGCTGCAAAACCCGAGCACCACTTTGAATCCAGTGCTCTGGAGAGTAGTCCCATACTCATTTACAAATCTTCAAAAACAGCTGGGAGTATTTCATTTATTTCTCTTAATGCCGATCAAGCATGTATCCACTTTAGCTAATTTTGAAAACTTTGTTTTTATTTAAGTCTGTCTGCTTCCTCTCTGTTTACTGTTGTGAATGAGAGTGACAGTGAATCTTCAGTTAAAGTAGCACCTTCAAGCAGATTTTTAGTAGAATTTTTCATTGCGGTGCCCTGTGTGGGAACTCACTGGGATGCATACGGATGCTGAGTCTTTAAAATCAAAATCCATTGAATTGCTTCATCAGAGTTATTTCTGACAGTAGACATTGAAAACACATTTAGGTGATTTTTCTTTAGATACAATAATTATGCATTAAACTAGTAAGCATTTTACTATTCCATAAAATTTCAACAAACCAGTTTCATATGGAATTTAGATAGAATCACTGCCAAGATATCGAACAATTCACTGATCTCAAAAAGTAAATTTCCATTATTTTTATTGCCCATTAGCGAGAGAAGTACAGTTCATTAAACATGCAGTAGTTGTGCAGTTCTGAACATTCAAAAAGTTGTCCAGAGTAGATATTGAACAGCTTACTAGAATGTAATATTTCTCATCAAATGAATGAGGCTTCACTTTCACCATTCAGTGTAGAATTGTCCTCCACACACGGTTCCATGTACTGCTGTGAAAGCTATCATGAAAAAAAATCAAAAGAGATTTCCTACATGCAATATACATGAGTTTTTCGTAACCTCTTGCAAAAGTTTTAATTATAAACATTTTGAAAACAACTTGTTATTTTGTTGTGCTTTGGTTTATTTTTAATAACTGCAAAATTCAGCATGGGGATAAACCACGACAATGACCACCCATCCTGTGCAGATGGTCTCCATATCATGTCTGGGGAGTGGATTAAAGGACAGAATCTTGGGGATGTTTCATGGTCTCGGTGCAGCAGGGAAGATCTGGAAAGATTTCTCAGGTATATCATTCAAGAAAAAGAATTCTTACTGTATGTCATTTACAAATAGTTGCAATAAATATCCTGAAATAACAAGTTTTCAATATTTTTTACCACTTCTGTGGGAGATTTGTGTTTGCATAATCCATCAAAATAATTTAAATCATCATGAACTGTATAATATTTGACAAATCTATTAAAATCTGTTTTCAGCAATTATTTGTATTTTTATATATTCATGTGTTCATGTATATGATTATACTTACATATTTTTATATATGTTTTGTATATATGTACATATGTTTAAAATATATTAATATGCTATGTATTGAAGAATGTTGGACAGTTAATGACCTATGAACATTATGTAGATTCTCTGATCTATGTTGTGCCATTCAATATCAAACCATGCAGTATATTACATTGTTAATTTTTTAAATAGAAATTTACTGTGAGATACTTAATAGAGAATAGTATACCTAGAAACCAAATTAAAACATTTAGTTCCACTCTATATCTCTTAAATAGGATCTGTTCCCTAAAGCTCTGTTTCTGTATTAAGTTTATAAATATAACTGTTGAGAATTTACTTGCAACAGTTAAGCAGTCCTCAAAAGGTCTGCTTTATGACACTGGAATAGTTAGTATAAGTTAGATGTGTCAGTCTGACACATTTGTACTGAATCTAGATAGAAATCAAAACCATGACTTGGTGCTTTAACAGGTTTAAGTATTTTCAAACATTTTTTCTTCAGTTTTTGAGAAAAAAAATTCTGGCTACCAGCTCAGATATATATGTGTTTTTAAATGTGTGTATATATATAACCTGAAGTGATTAATTTGAGGTCCTGCTAGATGTGAAAACTAAGCTACACAACTGCCTATGCATTATAAATTGTCTGCTTTTTTATAATTGTTTAAACCTCTATCCAAACCTTAATCTGTTAAGTAAATTTTACACTAAAATTTTGTCCAGTGCTTTCCTGAAATTCCTATTATAGCTGATAAATTATATTGTCTTTCTGCAAATGTGCAACGTCAGAACACACCGTTAACATATATCAAATAAGCCGTATTAATTTATACAGAGTCATTTCTTGGGATGACAGCCCAATGCTGACGAATAAAAAAGTCTTAAGAGTCAACATTTTTCTAATGTCAAATGCATGTTTAAGTGGGCATGACAATCAGACTCTTTAAGATTGCTCAGCCTATGAATCTCTGCGTATTGCCAGGTCAAAGGCCAGTAACTGTCTGCTACAGACGAATCCTCAGAGCCTCAATTCTGTGATTATTCCCTCCAAGCTCCCAGGAATGACGTACACTGCAGATGAACAGTGTCAGATTCTTTTTGGACCAGCTGCTTCCTTTTGCCAAGAAATGCAGGTAAGGATGGGTATATACTTCAGAAGATAACACCTACCAACTCATTTTTCTGTGAGGGAGATTTTTGTGCATATGCTTGAGAGAAAGAGAACATAGCATCTTTGAAACGAGAAGTTTACACTTCGCTTTCTGAAGTTAATACGAACATTTTCATTTTTTTATCTTGTAAGGCTTGCTTTGGATCTCCAAACATCCTGAATCGTGTTGTATCATAGCATACCACTGATATGTTCGTTGTACTTTAGAAACAGAAAATGTCATAGTGTGAAGTCACCTCGTTGCAGCGGATGGAATATTTGCAATTTATTCCACTGGGACCAGATTTCGCGTGTAGGTTCCGTTTCATTATGTTTTGGGTATTGAACCTCCATATCTGACCTTCAGTAGAGTATGCTGTGCCTGTGCATGCTACGAGGGAGAATTGTGGTGTTAGGTGGGCTCGCTGTACTACTGAATATACCCTGCCGCCTAGCCAGGTCCCCTGTGAGCGCTGGCAGAGCTGTGCAGTGCCATGGCAGTAGGAGTTCCGGTACTTAAGTGAGTTTGCTGACATTGCTTCATGCGATTGCATTAAACAGTGTCACTGTACATTAATCTTGAAAAGACAGATTAACAAAATTGAAGAGGTCTTAATAATTTTGTGGCCTAATACTAGTAGACATCTGATTGAAGAAGCATTCTAAGAACCGTTTTAACAGAGAAAAATCGTCCTTTAATGTCAACAGGACAGGTACTGAACGTGTTGGATGCCCTTCAGAAGGTAACCAAGATAAGATGGGTAGATGATACTACAAATGTATAAAGAGCATGGAGTATGGGTTGATAGAATGGGGGCTAGGAGGAACTGTGAAATAGAATTTCATAAGGGTCAGAGCAGACAGGTAGCCTGGAAAGGTCAGGATTATTTAATATGAAAGCGTAATTCCTTACTCCTTTAGTTTTTCAGTTCTCTTCATCTTTTCAGCTTGGACATAGTACTCTTTCTTTAGCGAGTTTCAATGAGAGTAATCTTTATCCTAAAGATTCTCAAAGGAAACATTGCAATACATGTATGACTACCACATGCTGAGAGTGGCATAGCTTAAAAAAAAGGAGCTGTAGGTTACTGGTTATTATTTTAACTGTCTTATTGAAAACATTTTCACTCTGAGAGTCGTAACGATTCTACAAATGTTCTTAATTATTTACAAGTGCTTTTTTCATGAATTGCAATCTGTTTCTTGGTTTTTAGTACTTTGTTTTCAATTAAAAGATGTGATTTTGGTTTCTCATTCTCTAGAAACCTATTTTGAACAAGAAAATGGTACAGTGTTAGCCCGTTATTTCTTCTAAGTCTTCTTTACAGGGTAAAAGAATTTCAGAAGTAACTGAAGAGATAGTCAAACCTGGATACATGCTGTTGCATAATACCTTTATATGCTTTTCATTTCTCTGGGCACTTCCACACCATTAATACCCTTGTGTTTAGTTCTAATTCAGGCTTTTAAATTCCGATAGCCAAGTGGTCCCATGCCTGTTGTGTTCCAGTCACAGATGCAGTGAATATTCTTCTCTCGGGGTCCTGACTCCAAGGTTTCTTTGGTTTTCATTATTATTTTAGAAATGTTAGGAAGTTAAATTCAGTTAATGCCACCCTGGTAGTGTTCAGCTGTTTGCACAGAGAGTACTTAGGCTCTATATGCTGGTACCTAATTGTCCATTTCTAATAATCTTCAATAATTTTCTCCTCTTCTGGCATTTTTTATGTAAGAGGACACATTTCAGCTAAATCACTTGTACCATCCTTCTTTTTTTTCCTCTTACTGGATCATTACTTTATATCAAAATGGTTAGTTCAGGAAAATTCCTGTTAAATATTAGTATTAAGATACCATTGTAACTTAAATCCAAAGACATGCGGCCATACTTTGAAGAAAGAACCTAGTTAATGATGCAAGACAATACAAAAGGCCAGTCGTCTTCTCAACTACTCTTTTTTTCTGACAAACTGAAATTTAATTTTCAGTCTTCTTTGTAAACGAAGTCTGTTCCTTGATAACTTTATGGTCTTAACAGTAAAAAAAAGAGAACTCGATAACAGTTTCTGAGAAGAGGGCAAGGGGAAGAACCTTCTGCAGTTTCACCAAAATCCTCTGCAAAACTGGTAACCCTGAATGGAAATCATACAAGCAAATACTGAACAACAAAATTATTGTAATGCATCTTTAAGAGCTTTGGACCTATTAGAAATTACATAAAAATGAATAAAAGACACTAAGGACAGAACTGAGAAAATCTGGTGAGGGCATTGAGGCACAAGAGAAGTTCTCCAAAGCTCGATCCACTGCCAACCTCCGTAAAGTCACCTTGTTGGTTTTCCTCTGCGTTCTTTTGACTGGAAGCAAAATTTACACTCCTACCTTCCCCCCAACAAAAAAAATCCAAGAAATTTGATCCTTAGGCTTTAGAGTGAGTTACAGCAAGCTTAGGCACTATATTCAGATCTCCTTCTTTTGTTCCTTGCTGTGGGTCTTAAATTTAGCTCTTCTGTTAGGGAAGTTTACAGTATCCTAGTCCAATTAAGTAAGATTTCTGTGGTGAAGAGGAAACTCAGAGCAATGGATAGAGCACAGCACAAAGGATAAGAAAGCTGTCCTGCTGTTACATATGTTTCTCCTATGGATGAAGAGAAAGACAAAACAAAAGATGTTACAATTCAAATTGGGCTAGAACCAAGCTACATAAACTTCCCAGAAATCCTTCGTGAGTTCTAGTACATGGACTGTGCAACACCAACATTGTCTAACTGCGAAGTACTGTTAGTCAGTAGTTAATTTTATCATCTCCTTCTGAAATAAGAGGATGTTAGATGGAAATAACAAATATGTTGAATTTAACTTACCAAATAATTGCATTTTACATATTACTACAGTGATTCAAAGTTCACTGTGTTGATTGTGCAGATTATTGTGGCTGCCATTAGAGAAGTCAACATTTAGAAGACTTTTTAAAATTGAATACAGTATTTATTAGTTACAGTATTAATTTATTAAAATAATTATTTTATTATACATTGGCAACCACTGACTTTCCAGAAATCCAGAAATCCAAACTACTTTCTTTTATCTCTGTATACTCTCTTCTACTCTGCCAATAACTGGCAGTTTACTGTGGTTACAGTTGTTGTCCACAAGCCAGGAAATGAGAGAGGAACATAATTCTTGAAGGTTCATTTAAACTTCAGTAAATCCAACAATTTATAGCCCAGGATTTCTTGGATACGTTTTATGTGCTGAACAGTTCATGCACTTCAGTGTAACTATGTAAAAGATAAATTATGAACTATGTCAGAGTCTAGCATTTTTTGTGACTGGAAGATAATTTGATGACCAGACTTCCATGCAGTCTTTTACATTAAGCAAATATGTTTCATATATAACAGCTATTCAACTAAGAAAACAATTGAATGGAAAATAATTTTCTTAATGATCTAAAAATAATCTACTAATATCAGTCGTACAATTAATAATGCATTTATGCTGAGATGTAATTTTCTACAAATGTTATTACTGAGCAGCACTTTAGGATAATTTACAGTCACATTACATGGCGACCTCTGAGCAACACTGCAGATGCCAATGATTTTCCCTTGTTATCAGGAATTCCTTTTTATAATTTAATGCCTAAAGCAAAGGACTGAAGGGACCATTGAGGGCCTACTCCTATATTTTCCTAAGTGAGCCCCTCCCACTCCTCTTTCATGAATGGTGTCCAGACTTTATTTTTTCCTTTTCATCTTTATTTCAAAGACTTTTTTTTCATACCCGAAGCAAAATTTATAGAGCCTGAGAAAAGTGTGAGTGGATCTCAGAGCACAAGATTTATACCATGTCACCATGCTTATCTTGTAAGGGAGCCAAGTTTGCTTTTATGCCCATGATGTCTCACACAAGAATCAATTAGACCCTAACATTGTTTCACATAACAGATAGTGAGATCATGGCCCAGAAGTACTTTTTGATGATTAAATGTGATTGTAGAACTCAACAATTTAATATAATTGTTGAACTATTAAATGTTGGCTTTTAAGATGAAAGTCCAGGATGCGAATGCTATCTAGTCAGTTCCACTAAAACAATTCTTGTCATAACACAGCTGTGATCTTTGCAAAGAAGTAGGAGACTGGTTATATTTCTTGGTGATTTTTAAGGCAAAGGAAGTCATGGAAATATTATAGCCCTGGTGAAATATCTGTCCTCACCTCCACCACCACAGTTTAAACAACCTTGACTTTGCACAAATACAGTTCTGAAATGCTCTTTTTGTCTCTGTTCTTTCCTCTCAACTGGACCTTCTTTCCAGATGCTTATATGATTGGAAAAGCATCCCTCTGATGCACACAGACCTGCTTCACTCTTTTCATTGAAAAACAACCCCCCAAAACCTGGAATGACCTCTGCTATTTCTATAGTACATTGTGACTTTTATGTTATATTTTATAAGTTTTGCTGTTAAAAACTCATGATTAACACATTCTTTCAGAAAAAAATCCTTTGTGTATGCTTGGCAATATTTTGTTTCACAGTGTATCCACAATGAAATATTTTACAGATTGTGAATAGCCTAATATCACAAGTATAAGTTTATAATCTCCAATAACTCTTACTTCCCTTGGCTAGTCTAAAAATCTGTAATGGCTGTTGAACTGTGTTTATGATAGATAACTAGTAAATTCCTGTGAACGTTAACTTAGCTATCCTGATTTTGACTGAATGAAACGTTCTCCCCAGAGGAGTAAATTTCTGGTTTAGAAGTTTGTGCTCTTATTTTGGAATGACTGTAATATTGACACTGGCCTCCAGGTTTCTGTTAGTTTTCAGTCAGCCCTGATCTGCAGCATTGCAGGTTGCTAATGAAAAAAACGAGTTGTGCATCATGTTTTTTCCCCAGCCACAGGCAGGGGAATCACCAAATGTCAAAAGTTAAATTGTAACAGTAATCTCCATTTCTCTTACTTCTGCAGCAGAAGTACCATCTGAAGTGTAACTAAAGAGTCTATTTGTGATTTGACTGAAATGGAAAGCCCAGAAAAAAATTTGCAAGTGATCCTCCAATTTTAGTAATTCCATATCTCCATTTTCTTGCGTTTGGGGAATCTGAAAGTCTAGGATGAAATGTTATAGTAGTATTGAATGCTTATTTTAAAAATCAGTCAAGAGAAGTGAGTGTTTTTAGAATACAGTTCACTTAAGGCTCAAAGATGTTTCTACCTGGGAAGTTAGGTTCATGGTTCATAAAGAGGTGGTATACAAGTATTTACAGAAACATGCAGATGTATACAAAGCACATTAGCATGTCAAGGCTCTTGATTTGATTTACTTGATTTACTTTACACAGCTCAGGTGCACTGATGTGTTCAGGTACCCAAATCCTTGTAAATTTGACTTCATGTCTTCCTAAGTTCAGAAGAATTTTTTCCGGTTTGGTAAGGAACTATAGGTTTGTTGTCAGCCATTCTGCAGTCTTATGCAATTGAAATTGAGCACAACATCAAAGCGTTTAGGGAAAAAAAAGGATAACATACTTTAAAATGTGATTAAAGGAAAAGTTGACTTTATTTTTTGAAAACCTGGATGGCTTTTCCTCAAATGTAGTCATTGACAAATGAAGATTTAGGGATATGAAAAAAATTATTTGAATTAGGAACATTAAACTAGCATATATTTTTGTGGCGTTGTTCCAACAGTATAGTCTGTCATTTCATGGTTGGTATGGAAGCACTTTGTCAGGAACACCTGATACTCTGTGTCATCTACATTGTCTTCCAGAACTGGCCTGAAAGTTTTCTTGTGAAGTTTAGTTCTCGGCTCTGAAGTTATTACTTAAAGTGCGTGTTTAAAAAAAAATTAAAAGAATAAATTCTCTTTCTCCCTTGAACAAGAACAGAAATTACAGTTTGATATTTGAAAAAAGCTTGTTAAAATTATCGAGGAACAGGATAGGACTTCTGTAGCTATATTTTAGGATATGCATGGGCTAACTGTTGTCTTGTTAGTTCAGCTTCAGCACAAAACTGTTACAGGATGAATCAGGAGTGAGTCTGACTGCTGCCATCCTGTCTCTTGTTTCTGTGCAGTGCTTCAGACCTCTACAATCTTTGACTTTTTTTGAAAGCTGATGTCACAGACATTTTTACATGCAAGACTGGAACTTGGTTCAGACACAATCTTTTGTTGAATTATGTTTCCTGTGCCATAAGACTTTTTTCAAAGTAGCGTAAGATTTATCACACATTTTTCATGCATAGTGTAAAAGGCACAAAAACTCTTACTGGGTTTACCAATGTAACGAATCATTTCGGTCAGAAAAAGTACATCTTCTGGCAACCCTGGTTTAAAAAAAACAGCTGATCTTTATCTTTTATCCTCCTGCAACCTTTCTCCCTCTCCTGATCCTTCTTGCCCATCTTCGGGAGTACTATACATATTTGGGGGCAATCAGTTTGCACACGCAATAACATTCAGGCCACAGCTGAGCCCCATGTGCCCTCTGTTCACTTCCACCCAGCTTACGGGCAAGGGGGGAACACGACAGCAAGGAGAATGAAGTACTGACTGAAAACCATGGGAGAAGGAGGACTTTTTAGAGGAAAATAGGGAAAGCTGCCAAGGAAATTTGGGGAGATGTAAGCCAGCATACTTCAAGGCTGTACTTTCTTTTGAAGAAGGTAAAACTGTCTTGTTCTGATGCTCAAGAGGGACAGAATAAGCAGCTTTTCTTTCCATCTCTAAAATTCACTACTGACTAGTACCCCTCTCATCTCCCTTTTCTTCTTCCTAGCAAAAATATTTCATCCTGATTTGTCAGTTTACTTTGTGTCTTCTTTGTGGATATCAGGTTTGATTGCTTTTTTGAGATATTTCTAGAGGAATGAATGAATTCTAGAGGAATTACGAATCATTGGAAGAGCATAAGATAGCAGCAATCATTGGGATGGTATGAACAAGGGGGATTTGGAAGTCCTAGAGAAGCCTGAAAGTTTCTTACAAACACATTTTTGCGAAACTCCCGTGAACATAGTTCTACGTAGCTGCACAAAGACTCATTAGTCCCTGTATATAGAAATTGACTTATTTTAAAACCTTGGTTTTTGTTGCTAGTGACAGTGCTATTTTTCTCCCTTTCACATAAAATGAATAAGCACTAAATAAAAGGAGTAAAAATACCAATTAATTTTAAAAATAATTCCCAGAAACTCTTCCAGGCTCTGGGGGAGTACATCTGCGCAGTGGCCACTTCACATCATGGGCGAAGTTGTTCCGATGTGCTTTGTCAGGTCTGCTGTATGCAAAGACCGTGACCCCTAGGGTTAGACTTAGAGGGTTCTTCCCCCTCTCTGTCAACACACCAGCTTGACTTGTTCCATGTGTTTGCGCTTAGTAAAAGTCTAAGCAGAGTTTGCTCACCTAGGTTTTTGTGCATGTTTAACCTGTCTTTAAACATACTTCAGTACCATTGAACTGGTAAATTTATGACAACATTAGTGAATTGTATGCAGAAAGTAATTTTGCATAAGATAGATTTTGTGCTTATCTGTGTGTTTGGTTTTCAGCATGTCATTTGCACCGGGTTGTGGTGTAAGGTGGAAAGTGAGAAGGAATGCAAAACTAAACTGGATCCACCAATGGATGGAACAGACTGTGACATTGGAAAGGTATGCTTCTGGTGGAAAAGCAATATAAATTATATTGAACACCTAACAGCTGAATAGGTCTTTGCACTTGTTTAAGTTCCTGCTTACCTCAATTATCATAAAAATCATACATATATAGTTGAATGTATTGTATTTTATATATTGTATAATATAGATATGATAAAAAATTACATTTTCCTAAAAACACTGAGTTTAAAAAAAAGTTAGCCAAAGCCGCAGATGTTTGAATGCTTACACTGTTTTATTTAAAATTTGTTCTGGTTTTGTGTCCTATTTATGAATGGAATGCCATTGTTGCATTGCTTACTGTAAAAGAACATAAGCTTTCACAGATACAAAGTTCTCAGCTATGATTTAAGATTTAGAAGTAGTCTCATCAAAGGAATTGATACAGATTTGTGATAAAACTTTTCAGGATAAGCTTTGTAAAGAAATATTTATAGTGTCAGTGCATCTAAGAGAGTGATAAATGTCATTAAAAGTATGCCATCAAAGACAAAGTAAATGGTCACCTGGAGTCAGACTTACATTAAATGTCCTTCAAGAGCTTTTCTGCTTGAATAATCTCTGTCATCTCTATATGTAACTGTAAATGAAGATAAATAACCTCAAACAGATAACAGAGCAGGAGCATGCGTATATCTTGGGATTTATTGTGCTGACAGCAGTATCCCACAGGAGTGATTTGCTCTTTGAATCATATTACATTCACCAGGACTGTTATCATCCCCCTAAAAAAGTAAACAAATCGATCAACTGAGTACGATGAAATGTTCAGATAATATCATTTTACATGCTAAAGGAAAAACAAGATTTATTCATTTTTGTGTCTCTAAAATAATGACATTTGCTGCAATCTTTTGATTCTGATAAATGTGTGTAGTTGATATTCTGTCTTAAGTCAATACCTGGAAAGTCAGGTATTTGCCTTTTGTTCAATGTCGCATTCTTTACATTGAGACTGGTATATGGAATAAGAATGCAGCACCTCTTATTAAGACTACCCAGAATTTTTCATTGTGAAACCACTGCCACGATGAACTGGGCACCCGCAATTAGAATGCGTTTTGCATTTTAATGTCTGACTTGCAAAAGACGATAATAGCAACTCATTTTAGAGGACTCATTCTAACTTTATACTTGTGGGTGCATTATGATATGGTGGTGACATGGGTCCTGGGAAAGTCCAATGAGGAAGGTAACACTGTTCTCTTTATTGTGGAGCTTAGCTAGTAAGGAGTAAATAACTAGTAAGAGTAAGACAAAGTATTGATTCTAATTAGAACGGCTCATTGAGCCTTGTGCCAGGCTACCTTATTTATGTTTAGCAGTAAAAACTAAGCAGACATCACTGAAACGTCTCAGAGGATTAGAAGGGATTATTCTTCTCGTTTACTTTATTATCTGTCCAAGTTGAGCTTCAGATTACACAAATCACTGGCTTTGTTTTGTTTTACTTACATTGTAGAGATGGAGTATTGTTGTCTTGTGCTCCTCTTAGGATCTTAGGAAGTGATGGAAATGTTGTTTGCTTAGCCAGTCCAACTTGTTTTCTTTTTAAGTCAAAGATTTATAAGCATCCCTCAGACTCCACATAAGGCAGATGCTCTCTCTAGAGAAAAATCCATTTTGCCTATTATATCTGAAGGAGTATCTTTAAGTAAATATGAGCATTTTTGGTCTGAAACATCCAAGAGCATTACAAAATTTGTAGTTTCTGATTGCAAATCCAATATAATGATGGAGCCACCCTATGTGAAGACTTTTGAAAGGTGGTATAATTATGCCATCATTGTAATGCCATGATTTAAGAGAGAAAATTAAGACCAATTGATCAGTGAAGACCAGTTTGAAACTGCAGGTGAAGTTTAAGATCACCAGACAAGGATTTAGCAGACACTGCAAGTGATGGAAGTGTATTCTAAAAGTGACAAAGGCCTTTATTGACTGCATTAGTGACATGCTTTGTTTTGCTCAAAATATGACACTTCTCCATGAACGTTATCTGTCGATAACAGTAATTCACCAATAATTCAGAGAGCAAAGAGAAATGGGTTAAATTACTGATGTTAACATCATTAAGTGTTCATTGTCTACTTGTAGCCTTTTTGCTTTGCAATTGCTGAAATTTCATAATACATGGGACAGATATTCAGCTGGTATAAGTTGATAAAGTACTAGTTTCTGCAGAGTTATGATGATTTATACCAGATATGGACATAGATTACAGAGCATAACAATAGTGATTGGATAGTTTTTGAGTAAGAAACTGCAGTTGTCCTGGGGAACAATATATTCATACAAGATTATTGAGGTGATTATTATTATTTAAATAAATGCCAGAAATTCTCTTGACTTTCTCAACACTAGCTTATTGAGGCTTCCATTCTGTCTTTGAATACAAGTTGTGAATAAAATCTCATTTTCTCTATTACTTGTAATATATCCTTCTATTGAAATTGTCACTGGATAATCAGTGACAATGCAGTTCCTGCTAGGTATGTGGGAACTGTAATAGTGAACCAAACAAATCCTGAGGACAGCCCTGAACACCATGCTGTGATCATATGTACAGTTCAGCTGGAGGATGATCCCTGCAGTGGGTTTGGACTGGACCCAAAAGCGCTTTCCTAGGCAGTGCCCAGGCTCAAATGAAGGGGACAGCATGGTCTGGGGACCATTTCCAGCAGGCTATTCCAGGAGGCATCCTTTATTCGGAATGAACTTGTGCTTGAGCTTGTGGACAAGAGTTGCACCTGCTCTTTGGCCACTGAGCCAGAGAAAGGTCTCTGACTGTTGTATTTACTAGGACAGAAAAAAAAGCTATGGGGAACAACAGGAAAAAATATATCTGACTCATATGAAAACTATGCATTGAACAAAATGTTTATGTTGTGCTTCCCATGTGCTTGTGGACCAGTGAATTGTTTTGCATATGCCTTGATTTATTTAACAAGAGATGAATTTTCACCTAGTGGTGTAAGGCTGGAGAGTGTATCAATCGGACCTCTTTTGCGGAGCATATGGAGGGGGAGTGGAGCGCGTGGAGCACTTGTAGCCGTACTTGCAACACTGGAATCAGCAGTCGACAACGCAAATGCCCTGGGTAAAATCAAGTTCAGGTTTCCATTGCTGTTCATCAGAATTTCCGACCCGAATTTAAATCTTATGAGTACAGAAACCCATTAAGATAAATAGTTGCCCTATATGTAAGAAATTCATTTTTTATGAATACTGAAAAACACTTAGGAGAATAGGTATTTCAGGGTTTTTTATTGCACAGTAACACTATTTTTCCTGCTTTCTGCTTCTGTCAAAAGCTTAGATATTATTAATGGGAGAATACAACTTTCTTTTTAAGCTTCACCAGAAGAAGCAACAGAAAATTAAATTCATAATTTTTGACTTGCAGAGCATCAGTGTGTAATTCTAGTCTTTCAATTTTTTTCTGGAGAAAATTGACTTCTGTCTCATTTGGAGAGCCAAGGAATTGCAACTTTTACAAAGAGATCTTTCTACAGGTTTCACAGACATTTAGATAGAATATCTGGAAACAACATTTAGATTCCATGTCTTGTGAAAATGAAAACCTTTTGCCATTCAGGATAAAGCGATTTTACCATTGACTCTTAATGGAGTCTGTTTCACCGTATCTCAGTGGTCAGCTAAAAGATGCTTTCCTTTTAATTACTCAGTACTATATCTCACTTTCGTGGGTCATTTATACACCAAGAGAAGAAGAATAAATAGGCAGAGAAGTGGGAACAAAGTAGAGCTAAGTAATGAAGACAAGTGTAGTGAAGACTAGACTAGACGGGTAGGATAGGGCAGGGCAGGGCAGGGCAGGGCAGACTAGAGTAGGTGATTTAGGAAAATGATAGAACAAAAGGGGGAAATGAAGAAAGATGAAAGACTGTAACAGATTTGGGGCAAAAAATTATGACAGGAAAGACAGAGGGAATAAAAAAGGGAAGTTTGCATAAAGAAATGTGAGGAAAACTTGGATATGGCTATACAAAAGCATGGTAGTTTAACAGAAGCCTTAGATATGCAGAATGCTTTCATATTTCCTTCCATCTAAATGCCACTTTCAGCTGTATGCCTAAAAGCTATTTCTGGAATTTAGGGGTGTCTTAATTTTGCTTTCATTCATTCATTTTTCCAGGCAAGGTTCCAAATAATTAGCTCCAGTTTCTGCAGTTCACTGTTCTTTTGCATTTGTTCATTAGGGCCTGCAAGCACAACTGGAGCGACCAAAAAGAAACAAAGCATATTGTTTGAAGTTCTCAACACCACACTTTTGAAAAAGGAGAGGTAGCAAATCTGCAGGTGTTACTTCCTTTCAGTGGCACCTTTGGCTCAGTCCAGCTAGAGAAAAATCACCTGAACTATATAAAAAATGCAGTTGAGGTTCTCCTTACTGAACGCTCCTACTAGTCCTCGTGCTCCTTTGGGGCCAAGTGTAAATTATGGTTTAGCACCTATGACCTTTATATGTAATGTAACCAGTACAAACAGGAGGCAAACATGTTTTGTTCTGTGGCTTTGATTTTTTGTGGGCGATTTCTTAATGTTATGTGTCAACAAAAAATCTGCTATTTAAACTGAATTTGTGTATAGCATAAATAAACTGTGCTGTAAGTTTAACAAAACATTACCAACAATAAAGCATGATATTTATGCCATCTTTTCTAGTTCAGGCCTTGAAGGAGAGTGTCATGGTCCCACGATGCAGTATAGAATATGTGAAAATCCTTCTTGTCCTGCTGGCGTGCCTGCCTTCAGAGACTGGCAGTGCCAGGCTTTCAGTGTCAGATCTTCGTATCAGAAGCATGTGCACCAGTGGCAGGCTGTCATCGATGACGGTAAGTATAAACCATCATCTCCCACGTTCTTACCATCTGCTCATGTGGCTTATAGCTTGTTGGCATTGTTATTGATTAAGAAAGATATGGTAAAAACTAAAGCAAACAACCAAACAAACCCCAAGCCCAAGATTTTTGGTAAGTCATTTTTATTTCATAGACAAGATCTGGTGGTATTTTCACATGCTCTGGAATCTTTTGTCTTATATTCCTTTTGAATTTGTCCTTCTTGATATGCAGTGACTACATTTGAACTGAAATTCAATATCAGTTTGGTCCTATTTAATCAGAAACGTCGTATGAAGTGACTCAGAAATATGGCTTGTAGAGGAATGCTACATCATTAAGCATGCGTGTAGCAGTTACACTTCTACCTACAAAACCAAAAAGAAAATACAGATATTGTGAGCTTCTATTTTTGAGGAAGAAGAGAACACTTGTAGCTTAACACTTGAGTATTTTACATACCAGTGTTTGATTTTGGCATATATCCGTATGTAATGCATAATGTAAACATCTAAGATTTCTATAAATCCTGACAGCTACTGCATGCAAAGTCCTAGCATACTGCATGCATGCTTCAGTGTAACAAACTTGCTTAGATACCATATTATTAGGAGCACGCTCAAGTAGGAGTATAGTAATGTCGAATTTACAGTATCTGCAAAGATAATGTTGGTGTAAAATATGAGCAACTAGAAAACAAAACAGTCTACCCAAATTCTTGCTATGAATGTCAACAATAGCTGCCATTCTACTGAATTTTCTCTAAATTGTTATGATGTAATTTATTTAATAAAAAAAAAGAAAGCAAGAAAACAACAAAGACTTCAGTTGTGAAAACAGTTAATTTGAGAAATTAACAAAATCATAGCAACTGGTGATAAAGAAGAGTCTGGAATGACACAGGAGTACTGTAAGTATGTGTTACCACATTTTAAGTAGTTCATTATTGCCCTCTAACTCTTGAAACGAATTATCAGAAACTATTAGAAAGCATAAATTTTAAAAGGAATATTTTGCTGAATCCTGAAAAATGTGAATTTATCATCAAAGAACTTATTTTAATCTATGCCTAGCTAAAAAAGGGTTGTTTTTTATTTCTAAGCCTTTTCTCAAGGTGCCAGAGTGAAAACTTGTGAGACTATTTTCATTAGGCTTGTATATTATCTCATTTCATAGTAAAGAGAACTCTCTCCAGCTATGTTATAGGTGCTTGTCTAGTGAATTAGTTTTGGTTTGTTTTACTACATTTCATTTTAGCACAGAAACACATGATTTATATCCTAAGGGATCAAAAGGTTTCAGCCTGACTTTGAATAATTCAGTCGTCTGATGAAAAATCATTACACTCTCCTGTCCCATATTAAGGAGTATGGATGGTTGCTTTCATCTAACTTTGTTCTGAGGTATCCTGTTGTCTTGAGGTGTCCCTCAGGAGACACAGAAGTGGACACCAGCTAAAGAGTTCCAGTATTACAGACATACATTGTTCCCAAATCCTTGATTATTTGCACTCTGAGCCTTTTGTAGACACTAATTGTGCACCATGTCCACAATAGTTGCTGTATTTGAATGAGGTCTCCAATAGCCTGTTGAACTTGTCCAGTGTTGTTGAGTTACTGTCTCTTTGAGTTCAGTGTCCTTAAAATAATGTTCAGGTTGTTAATCTTGTATTCTTTTAAAAAATGTTGATACATGGTTAAAGCTCCCAGGGAACTTTGGGATTACTATTTAAGGAGTATAACAGGAATGCAGAGCGCACAAACTCAGGCAGAGACTCACGCTTCTCAGGTGGAGATGACTTGAGTCTGACTGGCTTCACCTGTTGGCAAAAGAGATCACATCTGTTTGCACCAGTCCCCTAGTGTGTCAATTTTAGTAAATTAAATGTGCCCATACCTGATGTGTAAGTCAGCTGGCACAGAAGTCCTATGTCCGTACTTTTCAACTCTTTTGCACTCTAGAAAGGATAGTGACATCCAAACTGCTTTTTGGAAATGGTCCTCTGCAGGTGGCAATTTCCAGTCTAGACCGAGCTAGTACTAGTTAGCACAGGCTAAAAAATGTGGCATAGACTGTTTTACAGTTCAGCTGTATTGACAGTAGAGTTCCAGTGCCCATGAACGTTTCCTGGAACTGTTTAATTTACTAATAAAAACGCACTCCAGGAATCTAGAAGTCAGTATGAAGTCAGAGTGGCATAGGTTATGTCCAAGTGAAATCAGTTTCAAGTTCAGGATTGACTTTATCCTTTCAAAAACCTGCAACAGATTTAAAAAGAAGGTCTGAGTCAGTACACTTGAGAATAAAGATATAAAAAATCATGTCATTTTGTACTCAGCTGACCACTGAGAGGAGACTTAGTTTATTTTATTTGGTATTACTTTGGCAGTGGTGAAGCAAACTTCATTTTTTATAAATGATGACTATTAGGAATACATGGATGCATAAGATATTATTACTTTTTTATTCTCTTTCAATATTAGAAATTATTTGCAGAATGTTTTAGAAATGTAGTAGAAAATTGCCTGACCTTGGTAAAGATGTTAGAAAGAATGTGTTCAGTTTTTTGTCTTTTTTTTTTTTACTGTGGACTTTGTAAATCCATATATTTTTCTTCCCAGGGTGTTTCAGTTACTTAATTTTTTTCTCTTTGACCTGCATAGTTAGAAAATCTGGAAAGTGTTAAGTTTCTTTTTTAACCAATATTTATGATCTGCCAAAAATATAGTAGAATGAAAGTATAGATTACAACCAAAATATTCCAACAGCTGTAATGTGCATATTCTTAATTGCAACAATGAACATGACATGAGTACTATGTAGGCCAATTTTATAGCACTAGTATGCTCTAGCAGGAAAAAGAATTTGAGTTTTTCGAACAACTGAGAAAAGGATCAAAATCTTTTTGTTTTCACTGTATCTAAGATAACTTGTTATGATACCGTAGATTCATGCCACACAGATAAGCAAATACCAGTTTTAAAAATAATGTTGATAATAATTCTGTATTTGTTAAGTGACCTTTTACCAATTTGGTGTTTTTTTCCATCAATTGCTACTACAGAAAAGCCATGTGCCTTATTCTGTTCACCGGCTGGAAAGGATCAACCCGTTCTTGTAACAGAAAGGGTGATGGATGGGACTTCTTGTGGCCAGCATGGGTTAGATGTCTGTGCAGATGGTAGATGCCAGGTATGAATTACTTGTTTCGAACCTGGATACACAGGCACATGTATGCAAGCGCATACATTTGTTACGCATATGTGTTATTTCTCTGATAGCATGCTGCAATATGCGTGACCAAGACTGAATGGCTTTTTTTGTATCATATTAAAATATTTTAAGCTAATTTCACTCAGTGCAACACAGTATGTGAAGCAGCTGAAGGGTTAGCTTGGGGTATGTGTATCTGTGATGATAAGGATGCTTATAACAAACTGCTGCATAGTGGAAAATGAGTATAACTGATTTCATCTTCTAAGGGAAGCCTCAGCTTTCAACAGGTTGGGAAATTTTGCCATGAGGTGTACGTATGTATGTCTAATTCTGCCTTTTTCAACAGTACAAAATTTTAGATCTAAATAAACCAAGACGAAAGAGCAGAATAACAGATAATTAAAGCTGAGTGCTTATGCTATTCCTGATCCTCAGAATTCATTTGGTTCATAGAAGTTCTTTTGTCGCTTTAATAGTGCCTCATATGGAAACTCTTCTATATAAAAATCCCACAGGGATTTTTTTTTTCTTTGTCTGCTTCTCATTGCACACATTGAATTCAGTAGAAAAACCAACCTTTAACACAGAAACACCATTACTAGATACTGTAATAACTTCAACAAATTAACTTATAGATGCATGCATACATGTTTATATGCATAAAAATACATACATCTACATATAGTTCTCCTTTCTCGGGTGACTGAGTGCAGGCAACAAGAATACTCTTAAATACTTTGCTGAATCGGGGCTATAGTTCACCATGTAACAATTACAGGTTTAATCACAAAGATGATATATAGCCCGTTTTTCCTGAAAAAATGTCATTTGTTTTATCATTCAGTTTTCACAACTGACTAATAAAGACCAAAAAAAAGACTTAAATCAAACCCACCTGACTAAGACTGAGTTGGCTTCTTTGCATATCAAGGGTCAGAGAGATAGGTGCTAATGAGATTTGAAAATCTAATTTGTAAGGTCTTCCACATTTTACCCTGTCTTCTTAGACAACCCATTAGGAAGAACTTTGGGGACTACAGCTGTAGAGTTAGGTATTTATATCTTGTAGATATACACAGCTCTTTGAATGCTTACGCTGTAATCAGTATTTTGAAATCTGTATTGGTTTTTTAGGTAGAAGAACTCTAATAAAAATTCTCTGCATAAAGTGAAGTAATGATCTTAATGTGCTTGGAAATGAGTGGCTCCTTGATAGACTGTGGTTTCTGTTCTTAAAGAAATCCTTTATTTTCTCTTTAACCTAGCTTTTATCTTCATTATTTATCCAACTGTCTTGAAGTTTAATTGGTTTTATGAGATGCATTTTTACAGTGCACAAGATTACCCTATGATGACTTCTCTGGACTTCAAAAAGCTTTTATTTCATATCAGGCCAGCATATGATATTAACTGTATTCCTATTGTCAAGCTACCACTGATATTTATTGATAGAAATGTGTCTAACATAGTGATGTGGAGATGCTTGAGTAAACTTAATTTGTTTTAAACTGAATGCTTTTCAGCAAAACACAAATACAATTTATATTTACATATTCCAGACGTGTTCTTCAGAATAAGACATTAGGTTGACATTAGACAGCACTTTACCATTGGCAAAGAACCTCCCATATTTTGAGTAGAAAGCAGTAGAGTTGCACACATTGCAGTCGCTGAGCCGGAGGGCCTGTGGGCTGTGTGTTGCACAGTGGCTCAGAAGTGCCAGAGGTCCTGGGGGGAGAGTGGAACACGGTTGTGTTCCTCTTGGAGAGCAGCTGGTAGCATTAGCCAACCATATAGGAAGAATGAATGCAACAATCTACATAAAATCGTAGAAAAATTACTATGGAAGGGGTCTCTGCACATGAACTAGTGCAACCCTCATTCTGAGCAGGGCTAGATCATGTTGGTTAGGGCATCTTGCAAAAGGGTGAGATGCCCACTACTAAAGGCAGCTTTATGAAAAACATGGCCTGTGTCTCAATAGCTTTATTTTCTTCTCCCACAGAAATTTGGCTGTGATGGCATATTAGGATCTCTGGCTCGTGAAGATCATTGTGGTGTATGCAATGGTAATGGAAAGTCATGCAAAGTTATTAAAGGTGATTTTAACCATACCAGAGGAGCAGGTAAGTCTGTTTATTTCAAATACTCAGGAAACCAGTAGCTGTTTGATTACTTTGAGCATTGGGAAATTTAAAAAGCTATACTTCTTAAAACTATACAGTTCCTCACAAGAACTTCAGATCTACTTTCTTAAAGATAATAAGACATTTAAGATAAGAATGCATTAGTATTTTTAAATTTAATTGTTGCAAAATTACTGCAAATTGTTTCAATTATAAAACTAAGGAATTATCTAATTTATCGTTCATTAAGACACACATTATTTCATAGAAGAGCCTGATTTTTAAAAAATCTGTGAAATAAAATTTGTATTTTTAGTGAATAAATGAACTATAAATTCTTATAGTGTTTAGATTCATTTAGTGTTCTTCAAAATAAATATCCAAATTATGGTCTGTTACCTAAAGTAACATCATTAAACCAAGCCAGGCAGTGGGAGAACATAAAGCTAAATGTGTGAAGAAGTCTTATATCTTTTCATTATTCATTGTTTTATACTAATAATAACATATCATAAAAAGCAAATAGATTTTCTGATGCAGAATGAACATGAGATTTTCAAACACTGCTAGGATCTGTTCTTTGAATGAGAATAATTGCCTGGCTCCAGCACAGTAGGGTTGACAAGAGTAGAGGATTGAAATCCTAATAATGTGTGCCATTCACCATGTATACCTTCTCCCCAAGAAAAGTCTTTTCTTTGAAACAGCATTTGGCCAACTGTTTTCAGCATTTGTTTGCCATTACACTTTCAGTTTCTTGAGTAGGAAATGTGCAGAATTTCAAGACAGTAAGTAAATCACAACAAAAAATACTGTAATTAGAAGCAGACAGTATATCTTTGAAAAATCAAGGACTTCAATGCATTAGAGACTCAAGTATAGTGCTTTTTAAAAAAAAAAAGTTAGGCATAGTCTTCAGATGTTTATGTCTGGCCCTCTCTTAAGCTGAAGGTAATGCAGAGCAGGGATCCCAAACCACGGATGAGTCTGGAGGACTACAAGATCAAAAACTACTAAGAAGGTGGCTGCTAATACAAATTACAATGTGTCAGCTGTCTTTTATAGCTAATGTGAATATCCACACACTTTCAAGTTTATTCACGGTTCTGTGCCAATCCACAATATTGTGGTATTGCCCTCTAAACAACTGTGTAAGTTACTTTCTAAGTATTGCTGACAGTCCAGCCTCTTGAGAAGGAAAATGTTATTAGCTCTTAAGGAAATTAAAGATAAATAATGCTGCTTTGCAGCAATTTAATTTTCATGTTTCAGGATTATTGAAAAGGTATTGTAAATGTTCAGTATTTTGTTGTAGAACATTACATACCTACACAGAATAAAAACTTGGTTTACTGTCCACTTTTTGTAGTTCACACAGATAATCTAAAATATGTTTTTATTTATTTATAACATTCCAGTGTTTTTCACCTGCATTGCCTTTTTACCCCTTTTTACTTAAAGCAAGTTGCTCAACAGCATGTCTTAGTCCCACGCTCTAAGGAAGCAATCGTAATGTAAAGCAAGTAACTAATAAGTACGCTTCAAAACTAAAGCCATTCATAACAGGGTTTGAATGTGTTAAAGCAAGAAGAGGGAGATGGAGCACAAAATACTAAAAAAAAACCCAACAAAACCAAAAACCAAACAGTGGGAGGATGTTTGGTTTTTAGTGCCGTATCATTTTGTCTCTACATGCTGAGTGGAGTTGGAAATCTTTTAAGGTGTCTGGTGGTGATGATGAAACTAAACTACTTGGCCAGAGACAACTTCATCTGCTCCAGCCCCAATCTGCCCAGCCTCACTAATTCTTGTTATGTTTTACTTTGCTATACTCTTTTAATTGTATGTCATGGTAGATATATTACACATAATGCACAGTTTCATAGCTTGTTTCAACATTTTGCAAGAACCCTCAAACTGTCGCTATATAAATTATAACTTGTTACCTTTAAAAAGCAAAATAGGGGAGAAGAAATTAAAAAACATACAAGATGTACTTGTCTACACTTTTGTATTTAACTCAGGACATCTGCTCTCATGTCTAGGTTATGTGGAAGCTTTGGTGATACCTGCAGGAGCAAGGAGAATCAAAGTTGTGGAAGAAAAACCAGCTCACAGTTATTTAGGTAAATATATGTTTTAATGTTCATGTCCTGTTTTGGTCAGCACTGAAGAGTGCTAGCTAAACATGCTTTTGTGATTAAACAAAACTCTGAGTGGAAAAAAAAACTCTGTGAAAAATACTTCTAAAGAAATTTTGTAGAAATAACAGAAGAATGCTTATAGCACTATTCTTCATACAGGCTTTATCTTGAACTTTTGTCTCATCTCATTTTGTTTAGAGAATGTTCAAAGAATGTATTTAGATGATTTAAGAAAAAATCTATGTACTTTATCTTCAGCATTTTCAATTTTTCATATGGAAAGTGCTAAAGAAAATACTTCACATTAAAACTAGTGAAAAGAGTTTTACGCTGAAACATGGAATAAATTGTCCTCAGACAACAAAAAACCCACACTGACCAACATATAGCAGATCACCAATAAAGTCAAACAAAGTTCTAAAATTAGACTAAGAAAGCAGAAAATTATTTCTTTGCATTATTTTGAATTGTCTGAATGTTTTAATGGACAAATTTAATCACAATGAATTTTTTTCTTTTTTAGTTTTTCCATTTCTATGAAATTGTCTTTCATTGAAAAAAAGTTTTTCTCTTTTAACGAGTTCTAAAGCTGTTGTGTAGGAGAGTATAATTTGTTACTATTATAGTTACAGGGTTTAAGTGAATATATGAAATATTATAATTGGTGCTGTTCCGTGCACTGCTTAACTTTAAATTGAGAGAGACTTAGTGTGAGAAATAGGACAATGAAATGAAAAATTCCCTGGTTTGATCACTGTTCTTAGTTGTGGTCATAAGTAATATCTACATTTTAAGAAACTCTTCACCTGAATGTTCTCAGTACTTCAGTTGAGAGAATGTTGAAGATGGTGAATCTTAATTATGACAGCTTAAGTTATCAATGGGTGTCTCTTGGTTTATCATGGGGTCTGCACCTGCCCTGTTAAGATATCACAGGAGATTGAGAGATCTAGATTATTTCATTGTTCCCCAATGGACCATAGACATGGATATGTAAGAGTGTCAAATTGATAACTGAAGTTTCATTGACATATTTTCTAAGTTTTCCAAGGTTTTTTTTTCCTCTGTCTACTGTGTTAACATATGTGGACACAGAAATATTATTATTTTTTATTTTTAAAATAATGCAAAACCAAATAAATGTTGGAATTGTATTTAGAGAAATTAATTCCTTTTTCATGAGTAGCAAACGGATTCATCCCTTACCTATAAAAGGCAAAAAGATTGTAATGCTTTTAATGCCCATGAAATAATGTCAGTCATGCTGCTTATTTTTGAAAGGTACTAATTAGCACATAGTCAGCTCTCAATTGCTTGTCACTTTAATTTTACTTTTCTTAATTCCACTAATGTTGGTCTGAATGAGGATCAGACAGTATTTCATTGCAATATTTTTTTGTTAAGCCTTTATGGGGAAGCAGGAACAGGTCTGCTACAGTATTTTGAATTAAAACTTGTGTTGTTGCATGTTTTTTTCTTTTTTTACTAGTGGAAGGTATTTAAACTTTCTTCACTTATAGGAGATTTATTCTGAAAGCATAAAAATCTTAATTGAAAAGGAGTAACATTTTGAAAAGGAACATTTTTTAATAGTAACATTGAAAGTTTTGGGGAGAAGGCTTTCATTTTATAACGAAAATCTTTTAGAAACAATATTCTTCAAAATACTATGATTAAAAATGTGAAATGTAATGCAGATTAAATTGTCCCATATTTCTGATTTGTTTTCTATTTTTAAAGTTCTGGATGTTAATTTTGTGTTGCACAGTACTTTGCTCTCTGCATTTCTGTACTTGAAATGAGTCAATACAGGCCAACACTATTTCTACTTTGCTAATTGTCATATACACATTTTAGGATTAAGTTTCTTAAATAATATAGTTCTTCATATAATTAATAATTGTATAATTAGAGATATAGCTGTAAACACAATTTAATCCAGTGTCCACTAAGAGCTGTGGCTTACAAAGTAGAAGCTAATTTAAACTGAGGGAAGATTTGATCCCTGTTGTACAGCACAGATCAAATACAGAGGTAGTCAAAATGAAGCGCACTTCTCTGGATTTGCTTGGTGGTCAGAAAGCAGAGTCACTATGATCTCGAAGCTGCGATGATGTTGCTGAAGTGAGTAGTAAAAATACAGCCCACATCAGTAGAATCACTGGGTGGATGTGCTGTTGAAGCAAATCTTCAGAGGAGTTCTTCCTGAACACCTCAGATATACTCTTTATCTGAGGTATAGTATATCAACATACACTACAGTAACAGGAGCACTGGCATCCTAGGAGAAAAGATACAGTATAACTTGCAACTGCATTTACTGAATTGATGGATCTGTCGAGGTCTGTCCTGTCTCTTCTCCTCTATGGGGAGATAGGAGCAGTGATACAGCAAAACATTAGGTATTCCTTCCTACTGAAGTTATATGAGAAAATGCATAAGAGATTGTGATTCTTCTTTCATCAGTAGAGTATTCAGGAATAGGAATTATTTGTAGCAGTACAGAGGGGGCAAAAAGTGTTTATTTAATTTGAAAATATTTCCTAAAGCATATACTTATTAATTTTGGAATTAGAATTCATTATTTTAAGAAAGAATTTTGAGATTTATTTTTAAAGAATAAACTAGCAGTGATAACCTTGTCTGCTTATAACCATGTTGACATGGCACTTGGTTCATTGTCAGTTAGTTTAAAAAAATTATTGTAAGAACATCTATAAAAAACTTGTTCCAAGTGTTATCTAGATCCCTGTGGTCTAAGATAATGCCTTGTCTGCCACTAAATTTTCATTTCTATTTGGCAGATGTTACAAGTTTTTTCAAAAAAAGTTCTTAATGTAGGATACAAAAAGGAAGTTTACAGTGTTTTTGTATAAGATATACACTAGGCTTTGAGATTAGAGAACTCATTCATGTGACATCTGTATAATGGCATGACAGGTCCAGGCCCCATAATAAATTAATAAGATTGGTTAATGATGTATAACTATACAAATGACTTACAATCTAAAACCTGAAATTTTTCTGTGCTAATTGGAAATGAGAGACATTATTTGTTTTCAGCTGAACTAAAGAAGCGGATTAGCTGTATCATTATTCTCAAATATGTGATCAAGCTGCTTCAGGGATATAGACCCTTTAGACCTACAGTTTAACACTGCATGACATTGTAATTGCCAATTCTCTTATAGGTATCAAGTCCATAGGTGTGCTGTGTTCTTGTCCGATTTCCTTTATGTAATATATTTCCTAGTAAAAAAAAGCATGTTGTACCATATTTTGGGGAGGAGGGTGTGGGAAAGCAGATGGGGTCTGACAAATAATACAAAATTTTGAATCCCTCATTTCTGACAATGCTAATAGTTTTAAAATACCTTGGACCAAATCCTTAGACTGTATAATTTCTAATTTCAGGGGAAGCCAGTTGAGGACCTGGTCCCATCGCGGAGACCAGAGTCCACTGAGACTAAACATGTGTTCCTTTCATATATAGAGGGCCACAGAAGATGGTTAATAAGTAACACCTTTTGAAACCATTTTACATCAAGATGAAACAAATGCCCTCTATATAAAAAAATGGATTGACTTCACAAAGCTGTCTTTGAAAAGCAGCAGTGAACAGATTGACAGCTTATGGGTAAAAATTAGGGGCCAACCCAACAAAGGAAACTTTGTGGTTGGTGTTTGCTACAGGCTGCCTGACCAAGGGGAGCCTGTTGACAAAGCTTTCTTACTTCAACTGTGGGAAGCATCACGCTTGCAGGCTCTAATCCTGCTTGGGGACTTCAATAACCCGACATCTTCTGGAAAAACAGCACAGCAAGCTGTAAGCAGTCCAGGAGACTCTTGGAGTGCATCGAGGATAATTTCTTAATTGAGGTGATAGACAGCCCAACCAGAGAAACAGCGTTACTGGACCTTGTTGGTTGCGTACCAACACAGATGAACTATTTAGAGAGGTCAAGACTGGTGGCAGCCTGAGCTGCAGTGATCACACCCTATGGAACTCACGATCTTGAAGGAGATGGGCCAGGTGAAGACTGAAGACAGGACCCTGAATGTTAGGAGAGCAAACTTTCAGTTGCTTAAGGAACTAGTGGATGGGACCCCCTGGGAAACTGCCCTCAGGGATACAGGAGCAGAACAGAGCTGGCAGCTCTTTAAGGACATTTTTCCTAGATCACAATTCCCACATGTAAGAAATCAGGCAAGGAAGGCAGGAGACCAGCATGGCTGAGTAAGGACCTCCTGGTCAAACTAAAGTGTAAGAAGGAAATGCATAGGCTGTGGAACTAGGGACACAGATCATGGGAAGAATGCTGCCTAGATGTATAGGGAGGGGATCAGGAAAGCCAGGGCACAGTTGGAGCTGAATTTGACAAGAAATGTGAAGAATAAGAAGGGCTTTTACAAGTACATTAGTTAGAAAAGGAAGATTAAAGAAAATGCACATACACACACACCTGCCCTGATAAGTAAGACAGGAGAACTAATGACAATGAACATGGAGAAGGCTGAGGTACTCAACAATTTTTTTTACTCAGTTTCAATGGTAAACACTCTTCCCACATCTCTCAAGTCCCTGAACGTCAAGGCAGGGACTGGTGGAATGAAGTCCTTCCCATCATACATCAGGTTTGAGACCACCTGAGGAACCTGAACATACACAAGTGCATGGGACTCGATGAGATGCATCCCAGGGTCCTGAGGGAACTGGCAGATGTAGTTGCAAAGCCACTCTCAAGCATATTTGAAAAGTCATGGCAGTCAGGTGAACTCCCCAGTGACTGGAGAAAAGGGAATATTTCACCCTTTTTAAAAAGGGTAATAAGGAGGACCCTGGCAACTACTGACCAGTGAGCCTTATCTCAGTGCCTGGTAAGATCATGCAGCAGATCCTCCTGCAAGTTATGTCGAAACATATGAAAGACAAGGGGGTGACTAGAAACAGCCAGCATGGCTTCACCAAGGGCAAATCGTGCCTAACTCATCTGGTGGCTTTCTATGATGTAGTGACTGCATCAGTGGACAAGGGAAGAGCAACTGATGTCATCTACCTTGACTTGTGTAAGGCCTTTGATACAGTCCCCCACAACATTCTTGCTGCTAAAGCTGAGAGAGATGGGTTTGATGGATGGCCTGTTAGAGAGAGATGGGTTTGATGTATGGCCTGTTAGATGGATATCAAATTGGCTGGATGGCCACTTCCAAAGAGTTACAGTCAATGGCTTGATGTCAAAGTGGAAACCGTAATGAGTGGTGTCCCTCAAGGATCCATACTGGGCCTAATACTATTTAGTATCTTCATCAACAACATAGTGGGATTGAGTGCACCCTCAGCAAGTTTGTGGATGACATCAAGCTGGGTGGTGCCAGGTGATTCCTTGAGGGAAGGGATGCCAACCAGAGGGACCTTGATAGGCTCAAGGAGTGGGTTCATGTGAACCTCAAGAAGTTCCAACAAGGACAAGTGCAAGGTCCTGTGCCTGGGCCAGGGCAATCCTCAATATCAGTACAGACTGGGTGGTGAGTTGATGGAGAGCAGCCCTGTGGAGAAAGGCTTTGGGATACTGTTGGATGAAAAATTGTACATGAGGCAGCAATGTGTACTTGCTGCCCAGAAAGCCAGTCATATCCTGGGCTGCATCAAAAGAAGTGTGGCCATCAGGTCAAGGGAGGTGATTCTCCTCCTTTACTCCACTCGCCTAAGACCCCACCTGGAATACTGCATCCAGCTCTGGTGTGCCCAGCACAAGAAAGACATGGACCTGTTGGAGCGGGTCCAGAGGAGGGCCACAAAAATGGTCAGGGGGATGGAACACCTCTCCTGTGAAGAAAGGCTGAGAGAGTTGAGGTTGTTCAGCCTGAAAAACAGAAGGCTCCAGGCTCCTTCCTAAGAAGACCTTATTGTAGCCTTTCAGAATGTAAAGGGGGCTTATAAGAAAGATGGAGAGAGACTTTTTACCATGGTCTGTAGTGACAGGACAAGGGGCAGTGGTTTCAAATGGAAAGAGCATAGATTTAGATTGGATATAAGGAAGAAATTTTTTACAGAGGGAGTGGTGAGACACTGGAACAGGTTGCCCAAGAAATTGTGGATGCATCATCCCCAGAAGTGTCCAAGGTCAGGTTGGACAGTGCTTTGAGCAACCTGATCCAGTGAAAGCTGTCTTTGCCCATGGCAGGGGGTTTGAACTAGACAATCTTTAAATGTCCCTTCCAACCCAAATCATTCTATGATTCTATGAAATATGCATTCTTTAGCATTAAGTTCATATCTCTGAAAGCTGTCAGCAATACATTTGGCAATGTGTAGTTTGTAACAATATAAACTAAGCAGACAAGTTCCAGAAAGTCTTCTGTGAGTTTGAATTATTTTCCAGATAGATAAGATTGTATTTTTGCATGTACACATTTTAATGTATGTCAGGTTTCCTTCTAGAAATAAATATTCCTTGTCTATGTAGAATGATGGAACAGACATAGATATGTATATATGTATAGATATGTACATATATGGACACCCTTAATTAAATATTCCCATGCAATTCTATCTGATACTGAGAGAACCTGTGTTGTAGTTCTGTGAAATAAAAGTGATAAAGGAAGTGCAAATATGTCATCAAAACTATGATTGAAAACATGTAACTAAGAAAATAGATAAATCAGGAATCAATTTCTGAGTTTAAATTAATTTTGTGTGTGAGCTTTGCAGCACGGCAAGCAAAAGTAGTGCTTACTAATTTTAAGCATAGTCTAGCACTTACTTTTAAGCATAGACTTAAAAGTCCTTGGTTTTCATTAGATTACATATATGTGCTGAAAGATGAGCTGGCAGGGAATACCGGCCTGACTGAACAGAGAGCTTTGGCTGGAACTCAGGAAAAAAAGGAGAGTTTATGACCTTTGGAAGAAGGGGCAGGCCACTCAGAAGGACTACGAGGATGTCGTGAGGTTATGCAGGGAGAAAATTAGAAGGGCCAAAGCCCAGCTAGAACTTAGCCTGGCTACTGCCGTGAAAGACAATAAAAAATGTTTCTATAAATACATTAGCAACAAAAGGAGGGCTAAGGAGAATCTCCATCCTTTATTGGATGCAGGGGGAAACACCGTGACAAAGGATGAGGGAACGGTTGAGGTACTTAATGCCTTCTTTGCCTCGGTCTTTAACAGTCAGACCAGTTGTTCTCCGGGTACCCAGCCCCCCGAGCTGGAAGACAGGGACGGGGAGCAGAATGAAGCCCGCCTAACCCAAGGGGAAATGGTTAGCGACCTGCTACGCCACTTAGACACACACAAGTCTATGGGGCCAGATGGGATCCACGCAAGGGTACTGAGGGAGCTGGCGGAAGGGCTCACCAAGCCACCTTCAGTCATCTATCAGCAGTCGTGGCTAACTGGGGAGGTCCCAGTTGACTGGAGGCTAGCAAACGTGACGCCCATCTACAAGAAGGGCCGGACGGAGGATCCGGGGAGCTACAGGCCTGTCAGTGTGACCTCGGTGCTGGGGAAGGTTATGGAGCAGATCATCCTGAGTGCCATCACGCGGCACGTACAGGACAACCAGGCGATCAGGCCCAGTCAGCACGGGTTTATGATAAGCGGGTCCTGCTTGACTAGCCCGATCTCCTTCTATGACAAGGTGACCCATTTAGTGGACGAGGGGAAGGCTGTGGATGTTGCCTACCTCGACTTTAGTAAAGCCTTTGACACCGTTTC
>NW_008824470.1:387612-406424 GCF_000699105.1 Pygoscelis adeliae
GTCTCTTCTCCCAAGTAACAAGCGATAGGACGAGAGGACATGGCCTCAAGTTGCGCCAGGGGAGGTTTAGGTTGGATATTGGGAAAAATTTCTTCACCAAAAGGGTTGTCAAGCATTGGAACGGGCTGCCCAGGGAAGTGGTTGAGTCACCATCCCTGGAGGAATTTAAAAGACGTGTAGATGTGGTGCTTAGGGACATGGTTTAGTGGTGGACTTGGCAGTGCTAGATTAATGGTTGGACTTGATGATCTTAGAGGTCTTTTCCAACCTTAATGATTCTATGATTCTATATGCCTTTAGGTGAGGTACGTCTAAATTGGTGCTTTTATTACTGTTTAGCATGGAATGATTGATATGACTTGGAAGAATTAAGCTGGACAGCCTGATTATTCCTTTCTGTTTTCAAGAGTTATTCTCAGAAAATACAAGCAGTCTCTTTTATATGAATTTTGTTGTCCCATCATGTCAAAACATGCATGTTGCTTTCCCTGTTACCAGCTTCTCATTATAATAGCAGTAATGACCTTAACACAAGGATTTTCTGGATGCTAATGACTAGTTGGGGTTAATTAGCTGAGGTTATGCTGAAATCCTATCAACGGCTTCTAGCAATATGTAGACCTCTGAATGTGGCACATAATTTGATAGTTACTGCTTATAAAACCGAATAGCACCTGTGAGCTTGTGTTGCTTATTCATTGGTGTTATTCACACGTGAATGCAAAAGAGATGTTTGCAATCGCGTCTTTTATTCCAAAAAAACCCACCTCCCAGTTAATAAATATTGGTCAGGCATAACAATACTTATAAGTGAATGATAGAAATATGATTTTCTAAATACAAAAAAATTGTGTATGCAAAACAGTTCAGCAAGAACAGTGAAATTTGTATCTGTGAGTTTCTCCGTTTTAGATTTTTCCACTCTAATCTGAGCTTATTAGTAATAGCTGTTAAGTGCCTTAACTATAGCCCTGATTGGTTTTCAAATAAATATTTACTTGCTGGAATATATCATAAACATTTTTCTGGAATTTAGGAAGAAGATATTCTGTTGCTGACATTTGACAATCTGCTGCACGCCCACTTGAGAGCATTTCTCTTTGGTTTCTCTTCTCTTACTTTAGTTTCCTTAACATCAAAACAGTGATTAGGAAAAGACTGAAGAAGCAGCAACTAAAGGAAAGTTTGCTGCAGATGATAATATCAAGGCTCATCTTTAGTTACTTTGGAGAAAACAGCAAGGAATTATCAACCTTAAAATGTGACCTTGTAGAAGAAAGGCAATGTCCAATAGAAGTTTCTTCTTATAATAAGAGATACTATCTATTGAATGGTAATGTATCCTGTAGGGTACTACAAACTGAAAACTTAGTTGCTTTCAGCATCTTTAAGTATCCTCCTGTTTAATAAAAAGTTGGAAAAAATACTTGCAATAGAAAGCTAAAATAATTTAAATAGTTTGAACAGAAACAATAACACGTTATGCCAAATTATATGTGACTCTAGATGATTTGTAGTGGCACCATATATGTAAGCTCAAGACAGAATTTTGTCCCTTGTGGGATGATAAATTGAAATTTTCAAAAAGTTACTCAAATCTCCAGTCTTAATGTTCTTAAGATGGCTTGAAGGGAACACATGATAACCTGAATGGACTTGAAACAATTACTTCCTTGACAAAAGATATCAGTGAAGGTACTCTCATTTAGAATTGAATTTCAGATATTTTTTTGTATTTGTCAATTTTCTTGAGAAAAATAGGAGTCAGACAAAATGACATTGTTTTGATACTTTTCTGAAGAGTATGACTAAATTTTGCACAGAACAAAAGGCAAAATTCACAATTCACAAAGGTGTCAACTTCCCTCTTATTTTGGTACAAATGCCTTTTTTCTTAACCTCTCCATAAAGTGTGGCAATTTCAGCTTAAGCAAAACTTTCCAAGTTAATACAGCTGTGCTGTTTTGCAGTAGTATTTTACAGTTTTCCACAGAAAACAATAAAAGGATTAGTAAGCACAGACTTACCAAGTGGAGGACCGGGACCAGGGCACTGATGCTCCCCACGAAGCACTGGGACATGCAATAGCTGAACTGTGAAATGTTGCATCTCTCTGGCTGTGTAGCCTCTTGCACCTCATTAAAATTGGAAGAGTGTATATCCCTGATACAGTAATTAAAAAATAATTGCGGTCATCACCATCACTTAATTGTCATTGTGATGATGGCTATTTTATGCTCTTCAGAGATGCACTTGTAATTAGCTCCCTTGTTTTAGCACTGAAATTTGGGTCTTGGTTACAGTTGCAGCAGGTTTTCCCAGTCTGAGTTTTCTTTGTTTGTCTTTTTAGTTGTAGATGTATTGCTCAATTTGTTTTATAGTCTGAGAGAGGACACACTTGTGTGTTGAATTTTCTTCCTGTATTGCATTACTTTGTACAGGAAATCCTCCTTTATTGAAAGCTAAGCAGAGTGGGAGTACATGTGTCGTGTGGAATAAAACGCAGTGAACTTGCGTACAATATGGGGTGTGACAGAGTCAAGAACAGAAGCTGTTCTTTAGGCTTATCCAAGCCTAAATTTTAGGCTTGAGGATACCCTTTCTTACTTTGTCTAACCCCAGTGGCGCAAGTGAGGAATCTGAAAGCAGAAAGTGCAAGATCTGGCATATTTCTGTATTCTGGGGCTGGGATTCCAGTCCCTTCCACATGGCTGGGTGCTGTGGCCCTCACGTTCATTTTGAAGACAAGACAAAATGATGCAAAGTCCGTTGCTCTCCAGGGACAGGATGCTGCTCCATCTGAGCAGCATGACCCAACTGGACCTCAGCACTTTCAAGTACATTTGTTTTGTTTCTCCACTGGGAAGAGGATAGACCCCTACAGTTTAAACACTAAATAGAACTTAATCACCATTAATAATGGAATGTTTAAACCTAAAATACCAATTTTTAATCTTGTAAAATCACTGGTTATTTTTACTATGGGGCTGTTCTACAGCATTAATGGATTTTATAGTCTTAACATTTATTACACAGTACTGCAGTGGTACACATTGGTGATGTCTTACGCAATTGTATTTCTGCCAGGCCATAGACCTGTTACCATTGTTTCCCATAGAAACAAAACATAACAGTATAAATATGAATCAGAGAGGAGATGATTACAGAAGTGACTCACATTAACTTACAACTTTAAAAAGAAATTTTGGACAGGGCTTAAACTGTTGAAGTTCTCTTACAGCAGTCTGATGCCAAACATGCAATTTCTTTGAAGAGGAATGTGTAAAACTTCTTGTCCAGAAGGTGACTTAAAGTATATTCTTCTTCACATGATTATTTCAGACCTGATCTGAATAAAATAAAATAAAATAAAATAAAATAAAATAAAATAAAATAAAAGTAAAACAAAATAAAATTACAAGTCCTTCACAGAAGAATCTATTCAGTTTACTATAGAAAACTAATGTAAAATCCTATGTTCTCAGTGTATGAAATATATCTTACCTGACTTAATGATGGTTTTGAATATAAATTAGGCCAACAAGAGGAATGATTCAGCCAAAAAGAACAAGCTTTTCCTATTTGTTAGAAGCATCAAATTATGTGGTAAAAGTGTATAAAATAAGTGTTTAGGTAGGATGACAGTAGTACTGTCACATTCTAAAGTGGAGAAAAATGCAAATGTAGTTATTAGATGGGAAAGAATTCTGAACTAGAATTTTTTTGAAGTTTTAACCAAATTCCACAAATCTTGAAGAATGTCTTGTGAAAATTTTGTTTCCCATGCCTTTATGGATTATAGAAATGACCACTGCAGGAACAGAGAATGGTTGCCTTTGCCTTAAATTAATTCCATGATCAAATTGTGAATTATGCTGGAGCCTGTCAGTCTCTTTAGGCATTAAAACACTGATGTTAACTTCAAGTAATGTTAGACACACATGGTTTTGCCAAACATTCCTTCCAGAAAGTGTTTCTGAAGCACGTTCCAATTGAAGTTCATGTATAGTAGGATCCATAAATATCTTTGCAAACAGAGTGATGTGATTTCACCTGCTTGTTAAATTATCCAAACAGGAAGTGAAAGGAGGCCCAAATCACTACTGAACAGACAACTTTTATATTGGTATTTTTCATATATTTTGCAGCTCTTCGAGATGCTGGAAAACAGTCAATCAATAGTGACTGGAAGATAGAGCATTCAGGAACATTCAATATTGCTGGGACCACTGTCCATTATGTTCGGCGAGGCCTCTGGGAGAAAATATCAGCCAAAGGTCCCACAACATCACCTTTACATTTACTGGTATGACAATATGGATTGGGGTTTTTTACTTGATTCCTATCATATAGCATGGTAACTAATATTTTTTTCCAGGCTCCTGAAGATAATGAGATCTATGTAAGATCTGCTTTTATATATATATATACACCTGCTTATATATATAGACCTGTCAGCCCACTTCTAAAAATAAGCATTTAAATCCAAGAATAATCCTGACGTTGTTGAGGTAGGATGGAAGGTCTCAGCATTGCTACAAATGTCATAAAAAGTTGATGTGCCGCTTAAGAAGAGAGACTCAAATTAATATCAGAAGTTCTTTATCCTGACTGACTATTGCACAGCATCACCATTTCAGGATTGCAATCACCAAGTTCTCCATGAAGAAGTAGAGTTTTGATGCATTTCAGTGTAGGGGAGGAAATGTTCATAGCCACCAAAAAGAGAGAGGGTGAGATGATGAGGAAGTACTTCAAATGCAAGAAATTGGCTGGTATAGATAAAATAGTTTTAAATCTGATGCATCTAGGAAAGACTTCCTCTATGAAATCACAGGACATAATCATCCTCCAGATTTCTGCTGAATTTTGTTTGCTTGTTTCACATAGAGGGCTTTTCGACCTTCATGTTAATTAAAATAATTTTTCCCATTGTCTTGATTTGGATACTTTCATTAATTTCTTCTACAAAATCCATCAGGAGGGTTGAATGGCTAAAGAGCATTAAATGCTTTTCAAGATCATCTCCTCACCGTTCGGAGTTCGTCTTCCACAGTGTCTGTGTACATAGGTAGGTTTTCCTTCTCTATATCTTGCAGGTGCTGCTCTTCCATGACCAGAGCTATGGTCTACACTATGAGTACACAATCCCACTGGATCCTCTTCCTGAGAATCAGAGCTCTAAAGTACCGGAGCCTCTTTTCATGTGGACTCATTCTGGCTGGGAGGACTGTGATGCTGTATGTGGAGGAGGTAAAATAAAAGAAAAATGTACAAACACACGCATACACGTATATATTAAAAATGTATATGCATATACAATATGTATGTACATACACAATACATATATGTGGGTGGATACAATATGCATATATATGTATATACACTGTGTGTATATATCTCTCTCTCAATTAAAACACATGGTGTATTAATATTTAAGACTCTGATGGTCAATGTTGTATATTTAATAGTAATATCCTCATTGTGGCTTGTATGATTCCATACAATGGTGGACATACTTCAGTCTTATGCTTCCTGATTATAGTAAAAGAATAGCGATAACTCTAGGAAAAGATTCAAACTAATTAAGTAGAAAAAGATAGTGAAGTAGTGAAGGAGCAAAATCTAGATTAACAAAGCAAATTCAGGACACAGTTTCCAAGAAGAAATACAAGTGCAAGAGCTAGAACAAGAATAGAAAGTTCATATGCATTCCATTCTGTATTTGGAACTATTGAAGATAAATGATCTGTAAAAGACATTGCAAACTACAGAAAAGCTGAACCCCAATCTCAGATCAGATATGTACAGTTAGTAACATGAGTTGAGGATAATCCAGAAACATATGGAACAAATATTACAACAGCAGATATTAACATGCTGATGTGATATTTTTCCTATGTTTATGTTTATAAACCATAAAAAATGTAAATTTGGAAGAAGAAAACACAGATATGAAAACAAACATTGGAACATGAACAGTATTGCTGTAACAAAACCCTTTAAAACTGCTGTTTAGAAGCTGGTTATTCAAATAGGTAATTACACTGAAAAAACACTTCAGAGTTTTTTTAATGAATGCAACCTATAGAGATCTGTTCACACCTTGTGCAATTAGTCAGACCTCCACTGTGAATACTGTATTGATTTTTGATACCTGTCTTTCCTGCTTACAAGCTTGACAGTTATGGTTGCTCTGATCAGCAGTTCTGAAAACTGCTGTGCACCTTGTGATTGAATAAGAAGGCCTGGAAACGCTTTACTTTCTCATAACAGCAGCATAAGGAACATAGTGTTCTAGCTCCTTTGACTCTGTGAACGATCCTGGTGTCATGACAGATTACTGTAGTTTCCACAAACATGCTTTTTGTGGTTTGGTAAGAAAGCTTCTTCCCTGAAGGTATTTTGTACGTGGTGCTAGTAGCATCCTCTGTTTCTTAGTAGTGCATTCCTATTCAGTTGGAGTATTCGTGCTTTTTACAGTTTCCTGAAGTATTTTTAGAATAATTTTAATGCTACCACAATCTGTCATTATTGCCCCAAATATTTCTAAGGTTACCTATCATCTGGAGAAGTCTTAAAATGCAGTATGTTGGTAATTTATTCTACATTAATGCTTAAATAAATATTTAAGTGTTTTACTGTAATGTTTATTTATCATATTTTTCTGTTGTAACTGGCCTTCATTTTTTGTTACTGTCTAAAATAGTTGAGTTAATACAAAGTTCCATAAAAGGTATTTTTACTGCAAATATTCTGAAATACAAGTGAAAGATTTTTCTTACTTTAGACGAAACCATTTTAACTGTTCTTTTAGTTCTCCGCTTAAATATGAAGCAATAATGAAATTAAAATGCTGCAGCTTGTACCCTGTGTAAATATTTGTGTTTCAATTTTAACGTCAACATTTTGGTGACTCTGATTAAAGAATATAACAATTACCGGTAGATTTGCTTAAATGTTTAAAGTGTATGTCAGGATGAAACTATTGATGAAGCCATGTGGTTTTGTGCATGTTTATATATGTAGCTGGTCTGCGACCTCCTGTGTTGCAGAAAAGCTTTCTTTGTGTGGGAGAGAATATGAATACACAGATGTATATGTAAATGCAGTAAGAATTGTCAAACATTTCAAATGCCGTATAGGATAGATTAGTTGCATGTGCTGTCACGTACACAAGCGCCATGTGAAATGTCAGCTGTGGTCACACACATAATGCGCATTTATAACTTAACTGCTCCATCCGCAGGCACATTTCTGACCGCTGGTGAGCATTGATTGCATGCTTAAGTCTGCCCTGCTCCTGCACGCACCCTGTCTGTCGGTCAACTTCCAGATAGAAAGAGAGTGTTAAAATGTAACCATAGGAACAAATGGTTATGAACCTGTTTTCTACTAATTGAAGTCTTTAATTCAAGGATTGCTAGTTTTCTAAAAATTAGGCTTCAGTCTAATTACAAGTTACTACTTGCGGTAGGTATTACATTAAATTCTGATTTCTAACGCTTTCAGCTTCGAGTGGCACCAGGCTCCAACCCACCCATCAGGGCAAGGTTTCTGAACAGAACATGCACTAGGTCTCTGCAGGCAGTACCCAGCTTCCTAAATGATTACCCTACAGATCAGGTCAGTAGTGTGGCCTCTTTAGTTCATGGGAATAGTGCAGGCTCCTTACTGAAGGTTGCATGTGCTGATTCCCTTTAGCTGAGTGCCGGCCACGCCTGCCAGTATATTGCTAAACCAGGCAGAACTACTAAGCTCGAGGAATACAGAGAAGCAGGACCTGTCATTCCTTTCCTTATTTTATGTATTAATGAAAAAACATACTTCCTATGTAATTTTTCTGCAAGCTTTTCTGAGCGCTGGGGTTCCAGTGGTTGAGAAAGAAACAATAATTCCAGTAAGAGTAAGGTTTTGGCCTATAACTAGTTACAGGAATAAAGCAGCAAAACTCTGTTGACAGTGGTGTGCAAACACTGGATTAGAAAATCACGTTTTTCCCCACAAACTTTAATATCTGGCTTGGGCTCCCTGCTAGCTTTGATTTTCTTCTGAGATTTTACACTTACTTAGACAGATTTCACACTTCTTTTAGCCAAACTGTATGTGAAATAGCTGTATCAGATAAAGATAGAATCATAGAATAGAATCCCAGAATCATGGAATTGTTTAGGTTGGAAAAGCCCTTCAAGATCATCAAGTCCAGCCGTTAACCTAGCACTGCCAAGTCCACCACTAAACCATGTCCCTAAGCACCACATCTACACGTCTTTTAAATCCCTCCAGGGATGGTGACTCAACCACTTCCCTGGGCAGACCGTTCCAATGCTTGACAACCCTTTCAGTGAAGAAATTTTTCCTAATATCCAACCTAAACCTCCCCTGGCACAACTTGAGGCCATTTCCTCTCGTCCTATCGCTTGTTACTTGGGAGAAGAGACCAACACCCACCTCGCTACAACCTCCTTTCAGGTAGTTGTAGAGAGCAATGAGGTCTCCCCTCAGCCTCCTTTTCTCCAGGCTAAACAACCCCAGTTCCCTCAGCTGCTCCTCATAAGACTTGTGCTCTAGACCCTTCACCACCTTTGTCCTTCCCTTTTTAACAAAGTTGCATATTCCTGATTTCCCCACATACCTGTTTTTTTTACTAGGTGAAAGAAAGACAACAGTCTCTTGCACAAAGATTATGAACAAGAATATCAGTCTTGTGGACAACAAGAAGTGCAAATATTTAACAAAACCAGAACCACAGATCCGCAAGTGCAATGAGCAGCCATGCCAGACCAGGTAATAGTGATTTGGTTAAATTAAACTGTAATATCTAGATGTAAAAGTCTTAAGAGCTAGGAGAGATGACTGCCTCTGGCAATGAATGTGCAGTAAATACATACATCCAAAAGTTTATAATTCAAAATGTAGGAAGGGAAAACAGAAACACTGGCTGTTGTTTTTCCTGAGTTTTAATGAAAGGGAGCCCTTAAGCACATGCCTAAATCAATTCTTACTCAATAATTAAGCGGTTCATTACTTTCCTCAGGAAGGGTTCTCACAGACTGATGTGTAGTATGAAATTGAAATTTAAATGCTGTTTATATAAAGATGGATTTAGTCCCACACTTTTAATTAATGATATATTTTAGTGTTTTGTTCAACCAGGGCTTTGCTCCTTTAAAAGCTCTCAGTATGCTCTGGGTGCACTAAGTAGTAAGTAAGTAAATAAACAAACATCTGTTAATCAGGTTTTCTACACTGATGCAACTTGAAGTATAAAGAGCCTTTCCTTCGATCCTCTCCTCCCTCTCCCCCATCCCTTTGTATGTGGATCAATAGGCAGAACTGGACTCTGATGGTAGAATGGTGGAAGAAGCAGGAGGAGCTTTTTTTCTCTGAATTTCACCCCAGGAGGCAGCTGCAGCATGCAGCCTGTGCCCTGCAATGCCCACCCTATTTGGTGTCCCTGCAGCCGAGCTGGCAGCCTGCTCCTTGCACTGGCTGTCCAGGCTGGCATAATGACCCATTTCAGAGTTTGCCATCCTGCTTCAAAATGGCAGCTAAGAATTATGACTAAGTCCCCAGGTATTGTGCGGACTTGGGTAAAGTATCTGCCACCTTTCAAGGGAGCGGAGAGCAGCTACCAATAGTTGGCTAGTGTTCCCAGGAGTGAGCACTGGGATAGATCTACTGCAGTCATCTGGAGGAGAAGTAGATGGTATTTTTAAAGAAAACAATGCAAAGTAAATAAAATGCAAATATTGTTAAAGAAAGCATGTCAAATGAACAAAAGACATAGCTTTCTTGGAAAGGATAAATACTGAACTTGATAAAATGCAAGTTATGATACATTTTAAGCAAGACCAAACCACTGAGGTTTGGACTTCCCCAGACTAGGGCATTACACTTTGGAGGAATTATTTGTATTTCATTATATACATACTTGAGCAGATCTTTATTTTATTTTATTAACATCACTGTACACTTAATGGATGGAAATGGAAGAGTCTGATCTTTTTCTGAGGCATTGTCAACTGTATATTTTCAATGTTCTGTACTTTTTCCAGCTTATTAAATGAAATATTTTAAATGTTGCTAATTGCTACTCAGAGATGCTGTGCTGAGAAATGTAGAAAGATATCAAGATCCTTAACCTATATATCCAGTTTTTAATAGTGTGTTAGTGATTCTTACAAAACAAATATTGTTAGCTTTCAACAGAAATGTAACTAAAGCATATGCTTGCGTAACTAGTTGTTTGTTATTGGCACTTAAGAAGTATCTTAAACTCTACTGCATTATCTTGACAGGCTGTGATTTGTAAATTGAGTCTCTGGACTGATAATAAAAAAACCTTAGTTAAATATTTTATTTTCTTACAACAAATGCGTCACAGAAGGTTGGAACAGATTTGTTAAATCTCAGTTTCCTAAAAACTCTCCCTTGCAGTCTAAGTCTCCTGGGATACACTTGTGTACTGCATCAGTGGCAGAGATGTTTGATTTTTCAGGGCACATGGCCATAGCCTGGAGCTACAGAACATTTAGGGAAATTATGTTCTAGAATGACTGCTCTCCAGGTATGTGGGCTCTGCCAAGGTGCATCAGCCTTCCTTGCTGCTGGGATTTAAACCACACAACCTGTGTTAGGTCTGACCCTGAAGAACATGAAGAAGTCTGAGCTTTTGTACTTCCTCCAGAACAACGAGCCTTTCACACAGGAGTGATTCTGTCTTGCAACTAAGTATTTTCAAAGAATGCTGGACTTTATGTGCATGGCATGCACTTGGCATATAGATAGTCATATAGATAGAGAATAACAGACAGGCTGATCACTGATCTGTCATGTTGAAAATGTGTGTGTATGTTGGAGCTTTTCTAATTGGAATTATAATGAGAGGAGAGTACTCTGAAAACAGGGACAGTGGGCTGGGGAATGAAGTGATATGAACATTAACACCTTATTTAATGTAAAATATGTTAGATTAATAGGTAGCCCATTAACAAAGTGAAGCTAAAAGGAGGCAGAAAATATGCAAGTATGTCTTGGGTGTATGTACTGACAAGCAAGAGAGTAAGATGATGTGATGGTACTTTTACCTTCCTGATTTCTTGTTATTGCATTGCCTGTATTTCTTTGTAGATGGATGATGACAGAATGGACTCCATGTTCAAGAACATGTGGAAAAGGGACCCAGAACAGACAAGTAGCCTGCACACAGCAGCTCAGAAATGGGACCCTGATCAGAGCTAGGGAGAGGGATTGCCTTGGGCCAAAGCCCGCTTCTGCACAGCGCTGTGAAGGCCAGGACTGCATGACTGTGTGGGAGGCGGGAGTCTGGTCTGAGGTGCTGCATTTATTTATACAAATAGTCCATAGTGATTGTTTAACCCTTACTATTTTCTGGGAATATGATTTTTTTCAGCAGCAAGTGGCACAGCTCAGCCTAACAATTTTCACGGTCCTCATGCAATGATTTGGCAAAGCGATCAGGGACTAGGAAAACCAGCCATGTAGAACTACTACATTTTACCTAGTTAATGTCCTGGAACAATTTCTTTTGGCCAATTTTCAAGCACATATAATCAAGTATGTCCTGACTGTAGTAGTGGGAAACTAGGGGTAAATGGAATTAAGGCCATCATTTATCAGCTACCAGACCTTGGATTCAGGGTGGGAACATCTCTGACATATTTTTGTACCAAGGATGTTGATCAGCAGATGGTTGCTGCCATTCTGCTTCAGAGAGGCTATGAGGGGAGCTGCTTGACATTTCCTTCCCTTCCTCTCTCTTCTTACCTTTTATTCCAGGAACAGCATAAGCAGTGGGCAAAAGGGCTTGTAAATGACATAATTTCACATATGTTGCATCCTGAAGCATTGCTGTAGAATGTCATTATTATTCAAAAAGCTTTATTAATTTAAGATCTTTTAATGTGCATGTCCATTTGGCTTTCTTCTTCTAAAAAGCTATACTAGTTCTAAAAGTAATTGACTGTGGTGGAAGACGGATGTTGTTATCACTGCCACCTGGACAAGCTGAAGGGGTTATCTGGAGCATCTCTCTCCATTGAAGAGCAAGGCAATTCTGATTGCCTCCCATACCAGAAGCTGTGCTATGGGTCCCTCTGGGTTTAAAACACAAATAGCAGATTATGAATGTGGGTGCAGTCCGTTCTTTCGGCTCCTCCGCTCAGCAGCACCCCTTGATCCCCAAGGAAGAAAGAGCTAAGTCATAGGGAATGTTTTCTAAAGATGAAAAGCAGATGCTAAGGTAGAGATAAGAGAAGTAAATAGCAGCAGTTCCTGGTTTGGTACACAGAGGTTTATAATGCAAGGGCTGGCTGTGAGAAGAATGCTATTCACTTACAGAGGTGTGAGAAAGAAACTCAGATTGTTTAGTTGGTTTGTTTTACTTGAGAGATAAGAAATAAGTAAGCATGTTTTTGTTGGAAGCAATAAATATATTTTGAAGAGTGAGGTGTTTCCCGTGGCCATTCCTACTATCACCATTATACTGGAAGCTAGCCATTACTGCTTCCTGCAGTTATAATCGGCTTGGCAAAGGAGAGTTTTGATCTGCAAGCAGTGGGATGATCAAAAGCAATGATAATGTTTTGAGAAGGAAATGGCATAATTTTTGGCAGTGTAAGTGGTAATCGTGGAAAACACATAGATTAAGAACTTCTGTGCAACTCAAAGAGAGTTTTCACATGCTGTATATGCAGTGACTGAATTTTCAAATTCAGTCTGGATTCTTGGGTAGTTTTAGAATATTTACTTTTCCATTTTAACTTTTTTCCCTCCAAAAAAGGTCTGTTAGACACTAGTAGAGTTTTTCTGAAGTTGCTTCATAACTTATGATCATTATTTAGATTTTCTTTCATTATATTTCTTTTCATTCATAGAACAAAGATTGCCTAATATTTTCAGTATAATATTTTGCATTCATCATAACTTTTCAGATGTTTCCTTATCCAAAAGCCTAGTTTTTCCTTAAGCAAATAATTTTTGATCTAATTATATATATTTAGCTGAAAATGCAAAAATTATCATTCTGCTCCATAAGGAGTTTTTTTTCATTTGTTAGTTTTTAACAAATCCAGTGTCTCTGCAATTGAAGACTGGAAGTCAGGAAATCACTGCAGTCTTGAAATATTTATGTTAGCCTGGCAGAGGTCACTAGAAGTGGATAACATGGGGTAACTATGACTTTTGTAGAAACCTGAAAAACATCTTTTTCCAACAGTGCTCAGTAAAGTGTGGTAAGGGAGTACGGCATCGGACTGTGAGATGCACCAATCCCCGCAAGAAATGTGTTTTGTCCACAAGACCTAAAGAAGCAGAGGACTGTGAGGACTATTCCAAATGCTACGTCTGGAGAATGGGAGACTGGTCTAAGGTGAGGCATCCTTGATACTAGTGCTCCACAGCATAATATATTTTGCAAGCTGAGTTCTTTGTAAAAATTGCTGTTATCAGAATTGTAGGAGTCTCCCAGTTGAGAGAACAATAAGGCTACAAATAAAAACCCCAAAACATGTAGTCACACTGAGACCACAGTGTAAATAAAAATTAGAAATATGAAGAAAGCATGAGATGAATCTTTAGTATCGTGCAAATCTGATATAAATTTGCTGTTGTCAGTAGGCAGGCAAACTCCAGAAACGGAAGAGTACTGGACAGAGTGAGGCATTTCTGTTTGCAAAGACACCTATCAGATTATTCCATCTTCAGACCTGTTTGAGAATAGTAATGACACTTGATTAAATGAAGTAGCATTTATCATGTCTTTGCTTATTTTTAGTTTGACTTATTTTCTCGCCTGCTTCTGACTTGATATATTACTGAGACAAGGTATCACATGCATTGTACACTGTGTTTGGCTCACAGCAAGAGCTTTCTGATTGTCTCTGGATTGCAGAGTAGAGGCTATCAATTGGCTATGCATAACACACGCTTTGGTGAGATGCTCTATTGTATTTCTTTGCCCCTTCCACCTCCATTATAGGCTGCCAGGGACCTAATGTTTATTGTTCTCTGTCCTGATTCTGTCATGCATTTCTCATGGTGCTATGGGATCTTTTTCAAGGATTGCTTAACAGAATGGTCCTGAGAAGATAACTTAATTTCCATTACTAAACATTTTGAATATTTTGCTTTGGCCATCCTACTGGATGTCTCCCCCACCCTTTTCCCAACCAGGGCAACATACTGTTTACCACTTATATGTTATTGAATTGTAATCAATTATAATTCTTTTCCTCCACTGCAGCTCACTCCAACCTCACAGTTTGCACATTTCATTAATTTGTGTTTGCATATTTTATTAATTTGCGTTAAGTCACACCCTCCAGCTTTATAAGGAAGCACCTTTACCCTATTGAATTTCCACATAGACCATTTAATATCTGGGAAACATCTATTACTGTCTATTCTGAACACTGACGTAGCTGCCAGTACATTATTTCCTTGGCATATGGGTTTTGATTTCAGTGAGGTACATAAGCATAGGCAAAACTGTAACAGAAAATATTGATTAGATCTGTGACTGAGTGTGTTATTGGACTGGGACTTTGAACATTTGATACACTTTAGAATATCCAAAACATGCTGAAATACTGAAATTGAACCTTAAAAGTCAAGGTTTTCTCTTGTCATATCACAGGCCACGCTTTAGCAGAGAGATTGTAATCTTTTTTTTTTCCTTGCTTCTGTTCATAACTTTGCACACAACACTTCTACTTTCAGTGCCTAACATTATTGCAGCAGTTTTTAACTTGCTTGTATGGAGAAGTATTTAATGTATTTTTAGTTGTCTTTCATGTGATGTAACAGCTGGAAACAGGGACTAAAGCCAGCAGACTGGCTATGACTAGCCAGCCTTCCAAGAATTAGCTGCAGTACTCTGTGGGCAACTAGTGTTTCACAGAATTCTGCTGGGGAGCTCCTATTTTATGACGGTGGGGTACAAATCGTCACTATCACATTACCATTTATTCCATTTTCTTTACTTTTTTCACATTTAAAGGGTGAAGTATAGTGTCAAGTGATTTTTTTTTATATAGTGGTGATCATTTAAAATATTTGGAAATATTTTGGAACAGCCTCACAAAAACTAGAAGATAACCCCCCTACCTTAGCTATTTCAAAAGCACAAAGTGGTATAACCAGCAATTTTTTAAACAACAGAAGGAACTAACCTTCAGTAGCAGGGTTACTTTTAGAAGAAGATGTGTTTGGCAATAAAGTTTAGTATTTGCATTTCCATACCACAGAACTGCAGTAAAAACCTGCATCATTTAGCACTAGCACCAGCAGGGAGTAGGCTATGGAGAAATGACCATCTGCTTTCTTAGTTGAAGCAGTCATTCAAATCGGGGTTACTGAGGCTATGTGGAGATGGTCAGACAGTTACACTGTGTTCCCAGTGCCCTCTGGAGAAAAGAAGAGCTTTATTCTCTCAGTACTTTTCACAAACATCCATGTCATAGATGAATGTACAAGAACTTACTTCTTCCTGTTTAAAATTTACTGACATCTTGTATGTTCTGCTTTCCTCCTACAGTCAAAGCTGTAACACTGTCACCTAAATTGTACTTTAAACTTCAAAATTAGGAGATGAGGGAATATTTCATATGGAATTGACAAAACCTTTTGAACAGTTAACATACAGCTTGACCGTGACTCGTGCAGCTGAGATTTTCCAAGATTTATACCAAAAAATAGATACTTTAATTTCTCTACAGAGACATGTGTTCAATTTAAAATATACTTGGATTTCCGGTTTTTCTTCCCCTGTTACTATTCTGTTCCATTGCTAGAGTACATAGCAACATGAAGTCATGGCATACATGTTAATATGTCTGCAATGGGGGAAACAAATGGAAAGCTCAGATAAATGTAATCTTTGCTCACTGTCTGTTTCTAACACTGAGGTTCAGTGCAGCCTTCTGTGTTCACTGTTTTTACTCTTTAGGATTGTTCTTGACATTGACAGAAGGCTGTTCCTTTGAGCAGAGCCAAGTTCCCCCAAGCTACTGCCAAGACTTGGCTTGAAAAATTTAAATGACGCTTCTCACACATTGAAACAAGAGGCTTATTGGCTTTGCTGCTCCCCTTGAACTCCTAAGGCATAATTTTAAATGAAGCTTAAATTGCACTGTTACTGAGAAGATAACATTATTAATAATCATAGTAGTGCTGTAATGGAGCTAATTTGTTTTAGAGGTACGGTCACATAGAGATGAAATACTTCTTCTCCTCAATGTTTTAACAATAATATCAAGATCAAAGAAAATTTGACCAATATTGCAAGCTCCATAGGTCAATAAGCACATCAATCCTTCTAAAACTCTGACTTAATTTAAAAGTATGCTATATAACCTGGCCTGTATGCAGCATTAAACTCCATAATAGCTCTTAAGTCAGCAAAGTGGCTCAATACATTAAACATTGCTGTTCTTAACATTAGTTGGGCTCTGTGCCTGCCCTTGTGAGGAAAATAAGTATGATGAGAAAGTAAAGAATAAAGACTCAAACTGAGCTTCTGGAGCCAGCACCTAGCAACATTACCAATTACATTGTCTTTTCCCAGTGAATGCTGTCCTTGGAATACCATACTTAACAATGTAAAAGTTACCTTCAGATGAGGAAAGTTCGTAGCTATAAGCCACTATAGTGTCAGTTCGGGCAAGGCATAGCTCAGTCTTATTAGCAGCAGTGTCCTTTACTAAACTGCCCATTGCAACCCATTCAAGGCTATACGAGGACAGTGTCATGCTCAGAGGAATTCATCATCTAAGGATAAACAAGTAGACAGGAGAGGTGAAATGAAATGCATATGAACTGCATGTTTACACATCTACCTGGCTTACTAGAGAAGTTCACGTCATTATATAAGTCATTCTCCAAAAAAGACTTAAATGTCAACAGCATAGGGTGCTTGAAGGGCAGATCTAGGGTACTTAGCTTTATGTAGGAAGCTGTGGTTTGTTTGGGGTTTTTTTTGCTATTATCTAGAATCTTCAGAACATTGGTGGAATAAATGAAGCATGAGAGGCAGGATGAATTTTGGAGGGGAGAATAATTTGGAGAGTGGGCTTTGAAAATAATAATTAAAAGCTTAAGTTTGAGATTATATTATACCAGAAACTTCTGGAGGGATTCAGCAGGGGATAATAGGATCAAAACAGTGGCCAACAGAGAAGAATTTAGGAGTAGCCATTTGTAAGATGTAAAGAAATATAAAGTGTGTGTGTATAGGAGACCAGAGAAGATAATATGGTATAAGTTCTAAAAAGACATTTGGCTATGGAGGCTGGAAAGAGGATGCATTCAGTAGAAACTAAAGAAGCAGCAGCAGCAGAATTTCTAAATAGTATCTATGTGTTAGACCAGAGATGCAAAGGAGTGAAATACAACATCTGGGATAACGGTCCCAATGGTTGGGATGAAGTTCACTTTGTCTCTAGCCTGAAGAAGCAAAAATGGGGAACAAAGTTTAATCTGCTAAATTTTTTCCAGTGAGTCTGAAAGGACATCTGAAGCAACTGCTTGGTTTTTACACCAATGAGTCCCAGAATTCATGGCCTGTTCCAAATTATTTATTTAAGACAGTACGTGCAGTGCTGTCTAGAAAGTGTGTGTGTATATCGGGGGGGGAAATCAAGTCTCCAGCTGTTGGGGGGAGACAGAGTGAACGCAACAGGTCATAGAGAGATCTCCCAATTGAGTGGTACAAAAAGCAGCTGTCAGTGATGAGGATTGCTTCTCTTCTGTCCCAATCAAAGAACATGTGAAAATGGAGAGAGGAAAAAAAACATTTTTTTTGCCAACTATTCAACAGCATGGGGCATTCAACCTTTGAACTGTGTGCTCAGACGTTTAAACAACCCCTAAATTTCCATAGCAAATGGACTCAACAGATTTTGTCTCCTTCAATTAAAAAAAAATAGAATTTGGGTATTATTAACGTTAGAGTTTTACTGACAAGGTAATTAGCCTTGGTTTTATTCTTTGGATCCCCATCCAAAATTGTTAGCTCTTTTAGATTCCGGGAATGGAACAGTGCTGGCCGTGAGTCAAAATATGACACTATTAATAGATTTATGGACAAAGAAATTATGTGGCTTTTGTGAAATAATAGAAGTCAAAATAATACTGGCATCACGTTAATAACTTTTATATTGACTTAATTATACAGTTAGTTTCCAGCAAATGAGGTATGTCTTTGTTTCAGAAATGAAGTATGAGCAAATCATATGGAAGATCTCAATATAATGAAATGCGAGTGGGGAGTTTTTTGTACATTTCTAACCAATCCTGTAATATTAACATCATTTGTTTCAGATAAAGTTTTTTTTATAGATCAATGTACTGTAGTATTTTGCCTGGAATAAATGTAATGTCATGTTAGTTTCTAGAAAAACAGAAGACCACCCTTAATAATAGGCAAAAGCACTGATAAGACTGGAAAGGATTTTAAAAGTAGACACTGCCCATTTTGCACAAACACAAAATCACACATAAATGGGAAATTCTGGTATCTGTATCACACTTAGATCTACTGGGACGTCTTTGCTGGTTTTCTGCTGCAAGCCTCTTTAGAGTAAGCAAAGTTTTTGGGAATGCCAAACTAGAATCAAAAGGTAATTATGGGCGGATGTTGTGTTGTCTCTTGAATTGCATTATCTGTAAGTGGGGTTATAGTAGAAAAAAATTATAAGTTGTGGTACATTAATAGTTCCCATCAGGATTGAGTCTTGCTAGACCCCATCAGAACACAAAGCAAGAACAAACAAGAACAAAAGAAGCTTAAA
>NW_008824470.1:406447-421070 GCF_000699105.1 Pygoscelis adeliae
CTTGCGGTCTTATCTGACAAGTGACATGGTAGGGGGAGAACTATATAATCAAATAGATAATGAAAAAGAAAAGAAGGAAAAAAACATTTTAAATCCACCTGATAACAGCTATTCTTTTTTTTCCTACGCATCCTAGGAGAGGGTCTCAAGCAGAAGGTACAGCCTTTATGCATTTGTTTTGAACATTCCCTTCAAGAAGTAAACAAGTGGGTGCCCATAATGACCTTCTCATGGAGTACAAGAGATGGTATAATGCAAAAAGAAGGGGAACAGATGAAAAAAAGCCAACCCTCATAGCTAGAAGAGGATGCCTGGAAGGTGGCAGCACGCAGCAGAGGCAAATACAGCCCCATGCTTAAGTGGGTCTGTACAGCCACAGTCTTGTGGCACAATGTACAGCATGCTGCAGGGTGCCATCTGAAAGAGTGGTTTGGGGAAAGAGGAGATTCACTTACACAGCCACTGTTGTTGCCTGTCTGAGAAAGAAAAGGGTAACATTGATTGTTACAAACAACAATCGGCAATTGTATGAAATTGCTTTGGACTGTGCTGATTTTAAAGAGTGGTTTTCAGGGAAGCATGCTGAGATGCATGCTGGGGACACAAATCAGTAGTGAAAATGTTGACTTCTAAGTCACCTTCATAAACATTAACAGTTAGAGGAAGTCTAGGAAATTCCAAAAGAAAAGGAGATCTGAAATATACCTGAACAAGCTGGGTTTTTCTTACTCCATGGTAGTAGAAGTGAAATGATAAAAATGCTGCTAAAATAGATAATTGAGAACTTTATAAATAAATGACATTTTCTTCCACGTATGCCCAGCAATATTTCAGAACTAAATATTGTTGGTGTTAGTATGCAGTCATAGACTTTGAACCTTTGGGCAGCTTTACAAATTTTCTGGGTGGTCTTTTCCAGCCATAGCTGTCTGGCTGCTATTTGCCTTACCAGTGTTTGGCACTCCTTAAAATTGACAGGTAGGATTGACCGGACTCTGGCTTACTGGTGTGAGAAAGATGTGTGTATATCATCAAAGCAGACTTTTATTTCTAGTGAAGCAGAAATTGCTGTGTCAGTTGGCATGAATTTTAAAAAAAATTTCACTATACAATGTAGCCCATTTTATTTTAAGTTGAATAGCCTGTAGGTATCCATGCTGTACGCATGATCTCTGTTTTGCTGGTTGTTATTGTTGACAACTAACTGTCCCTTTAGCTTCTGTAATTACCTTCTGTACTGGCAGCTTGTCTAGCTGTTTATTGAATTGCCAGATTTGGCTATCTGGCATTGCCCAAAAGGATAGATAGCTGCGGTAGATATGTTAGTGGTATACTGGATTCAGAGATCCAGGGCATCCACTGGGCTTTGTGATCTGACACCTTTCTTTCCATAAAAATGACTGTGTTTGAAGAAATTACTCTTCCGACAGCCTTACTGAAAAGTGACAGTGTGGCTGTTCGGCAGCCTGAAAAGTGCTGATATTGTCTGTTAGCATTAATGGCCCTTTTCAACTGTGATGAACAGAGTCAGGAAACTGGGGTCCAAAAACTGCATATACCAGATTTCCAAAATGTTAATATATGACAATTTTTTTGTCATTTTAAAAATTGTCTTTGACTATACACAATGAGGTAAAAAACTTGAATGTCGAGAATGGTAAGAATATTTTTCAAGAATCCTTTAAAATTAAAAATAAATTGCTTCAGCTCCCAAAAATTAAGCTGAAATGTTTGCATGAGAAGTGGATTGGTCAAACAAGATAACTGTCAATTGGATAGGTTCTTGGAATGGCTTTTTTTGGACCAACTAGGTGAAAGGCTCCTTGAAATTTTACAGAGTAATACAAAGGTATGGCTTCAGGGAGAAAGTTTGGTTAAACTGTTAAGCATCATGGCATTTACTGAATGTCTTCACAAAGAGAAAATCATACGTGTACATTTGTATTGCAACATTAAACTTTGATACTGGATCTTATTTTTAAAAAGGAGATGGGGATTACCTTCAAAGGAAAAAAAAATAATTAGAAACTAGAAAACTAGAATTAGAAAAAGAGCCAAACACCTTAGCTATATTTATTAGAGGTAGAAGTACAAGTAGCATGCCTTTGAATAACTATTAAGTGTTTCTACTACAGAGAAGGTAGCAGGAACCCATTTGCTTGTGCTGAGGCTTGCTCAGTGCTGGCTTTCAACATTTGGACATTGTGCTCTCTTGCAGCAAACAAGGCCAGGCGAAGGAGACAAGTTTACACCTAGCAGGAGATGTGTCATGCAGCTACAAAGGCAGAAGTCACAGAGGATAGCAGTAGCAGCTTCCCATCACCTCCTTTGTCACTGCCACTGTCTTCCAAGCTGTTCCAGTGCAGTCTAGATCAGGCCAAATACCAATTCCCAAACTTTTCTGACTGTGGGCCTTACAGTGCCAGGCCAGGCATTACTGCTGCAGGGTACTTACGTATGCACACATATGCATATAAACATAGATTTAAATAAAGAAAAACATTCTTGGGAATTGCTGAATAGAAACAATGTCCTATATCCAGGACTTCCCAGAAATGGCTACCAATTTTTGTTGAGGGCTGCTGGGATCTTTGAACAATGAGTCTTCTGGAAGGCTGATGCATAATTCAGCAGGTAGATAAATGGTGCTTTACCAGTGAAATCTTTACTCTAACACTCTATTACACAGCCATTACAATACAGAACTTTATAGCCCAACTAGCAGGATGCATATCCCAGAGTACTCTTCTGCATGAGGAACGGTAGTAACACTGAGCGTCCCTTCAGTGTCCTTGTGCTGACACTAGTTCTTGCTCAATCAGGCTCAGTCTAAAAATACTATTCTTAACAAAATTTTATAAGATAGGGACTACACTGACCATCAGAATTGCAGTGTCCCAAGGAGTTATGCTGAATTTATGTGCAAAAAATACCATCACATAACATCACAAGTAAGTAAGTAAGTAAGTAAGTAAGAAAGAAGCTAATGGAATTAGAAGTAACATCGAACGGCAAAGGCAGGGACAAGGCAAACAGGAGCAGCAACTTCTGTTTTATCTTCTCAGAATTTCACTTAACTGAAATGAATATGTTGTGTATGTACAGCCCATTCTACGTAAGGATCTCCAGTCCCTTTACAATAACTGATTACGTACCTGAGTCTACGTTGTTAAGACTATCTCAGTATACAAACTGAAAAACACTGCTGTTTGTCTGACTTTTAATGGCTGGTCCCACAGTTTGGAGGAGAACACCAGTCCCCTGGCATTCTGAACCACATACTTTTTTTATCTTTTCAGCGTAGGCTTTTGAGGCATGTTCATTACTCTGACTTAATGTTCTTTTTTGCTTTTGCTTTGTGATATGCATTGGGCAAATCATTTAATCAGTCTGTTCATGATAATGCCTAGATTCTTTTCTCTGATAGCAGACAGGTCTTTGAAAGCTGTCAGTGTGTGCAGGAAAATTCAATTACTGAGTCCAGTGCTGAGACTCAGTTAAGTAGGCGTTCTTTTGCCTGGTGTATCTCCATCTCTAAGATTATCTCTCTCTCCTTCCAAATGTTTTCCTCAGTATCTCTGACTATATAATCTGCCAACGTGTAACTCATTTAGCCAGTTCACTTGGGTTCTGTTAGAATTTATGTAATCCTTCTGCTCTTGTGGGATCTAATTGATTTTCGTGAGTTGGAAAACTTTTTTCTTGAATATTTTTCAAAAAATTTTTCAAAATTATTTGAAATAATTGTTTCAAATTAAAGTCTGTGATTTCTGACTGGCAAGACAGAATCAGAATAGCAAGTTAACATTATTCATTTACCAGTTTTAAAGAATTACAGGCAATATTACATATTTTTAAATACTATAAGAAAGATTTACTTTTCTGCTTTATCTGTGCTGTTTCAGGCTGTTGTCCATAGATTTATGTGTAATCTCCAGAGTTCCCTCATCTAATCTTGCCACAAATACTTCCAATAATGTTGACATAAAACAGAGTTCACCCAAAAGTAATGATCATTCTTTGGTAAGTTTATCACAGGATCACACCAACTCAGGTCAACATTATCTATCTCCTGGCCCTCTGATAGCTCCCTCAGGACAGTCATGCTTTTGGGTGACCTCATCATACATAATGGAAGTGTTACACTTCAGTATGGTTTTGCTACAAATAAAGCAGTTAGAATCATTTTCTGGAAATCCATTTTCTTCCAATGAAGAATGTGTTTAGACATTTTGAAGAGAAAATTAACCAGTGGAAGTTTTATTGATAGTTGTAAGTTATTTTTCGACTTCATTTTCTTTGTTTCTCTTTTCAGGTTTTTACTTCAAAAGTAATGACCTGTATGTGGGATCATGCTATTTCAGCTAAAAAAAAGGCCTTAGGGTTCAGTTTCCTCATAAACTCTCAATTTGTTGTGCTTTTTGTAAAATATATTTCATATCCATTTAGCTGAGTTACCTGCTATCACTTCAGATCTTCATGATTTAAAATTTGGTAGATATAGTGAATGGAAATAAAGTCATGGTTAGGGATAAGCTCTTTCTTTCACTTATAATACTACTGGAAAAACTCGAGAGTGCTACATAGCGTGATGCTATTTAAAGGCAAGTACTTAATTTTATGTGGTACAAAACAGCTTTTTGACATATGTTTCTTTGATTTCTGAAAAGTAAATAGATAAAATAGTAGAAATTTTTAAAAAGAAAGGTGTTTCCTGGAGGTTTTTTTTCCCCCTCCTATGACATTTCCTTTATGTCCTTAATGGGTTCTTCGAATTGTCTTTTTGTTAGAAATGCCATAATCCTTTAATTACATTTTTGTGACAATGAGCTATGCTTTTCCCTGGAAGGTTTTCTACAGAGCAGCAGGCCAGCATTGTGATATATGCTAACATTAAATTATATACTCAAAGGCTAATATTTCAAATTATTTTTAAGAGTTCATTTTCATCAGTCCAGAATTACATACTCCAACTAATTTCATCAGAAAGATAAAGGTAATTATGAGGTCATCAAATCTAACTGCTTCCAGATTCTTGTTTGTGTGTTTGATAGTTATAATCCATGGAAAGTCATCTTCTGCCAAAATACCATGCAGTGATATCTCCGATATGAAAGTGTGAGGTATAATAATGTCTTATTCATCACTAAGCATTAATGGCAGTAATATATACAGTATGCCATATAAAGGATTTTTTACAAAGTGTTGACAGTGTAATATCGAGTCTAATCCACTAAGTGTGAATTCTCTTACAGAGTTATGAATTGCATCTGTACAACCAGTTTTATCACATGGCACTAACAAATAATTGTCTCCTCCTGGTTTCTTTGCTGACATACTTTAAAAGTGACATACAGCCTTAGCAAACCTTTTGTATCTTTAGAATTGCTAAAATACCCATAAAGTCATTGAACAAGCCATAGTTCTGTAAAAGTGCTGTTGACTCGAGTTGTTTGTTTTCTTGGCTGGAAGGTAAAGATCCTAAAGAAATGGTGCTCACACGGTTTGCTTTCACTTCCCTCATCTCAGACTATCACAACCATCACAGATCTATTTTATCAAAACAATTAAGTTGAATATTTTGTTTCAGCTTTGTATCTGTATTGCCTTTAGAAATGATGAAGGATAAATACAATTGACAGAACTGGGAAAATAAAAGCTAAGGTGTCACATCACTGAGAAGCATGGAAATAATTCTATGGTTGCCCTATAGATCTAGAAATTGTAATGGTCTTCAGTCAATTTAGAGAGTATATCACATTTAAGCTTAAGCAGAGATACACATTTTGCCAGGCACCTTTACCTGAAAAAAAAGGGATAATAATGTGGTGGTGAAACTGTTGGCTTGAGTTTTGGACCAATTGCCTAACTCTTTTTTTTTACAGAAAAGTCAAGCTTGCCCTGCAATTTAAAAAGTGTTCTCTGAGGACATTTGTATATTATCAATTAGTCTGAACATCTCCACTTTTTACTGTAGACTACTGCAGCCATGTAGAATGCTGAGGTGTAATTAAACATTTGCCAGCATTCAGCAGCTTATTTTTTATAAAATACAGCAGTGTTCTGATGTCAAATACTATTTAACAATGTGTCTAAGGTCCTAAGTAAGAATAAAGAACTGATTTTTCAGGTGGAGTTATGCTTAAAATGATATTAAATCTTGAATGTGGTTTTGTATTAAATAGATCTGTAGAAAGTATAAATACAAAATTGAAAATGGTATGAAATTAAAGTACATCTGGAGTATACAGAGAAACATTGGTTCCTATATCTATTACGGTATTACAGTTTTGTCCATGCTTTGACACGGACATAGATCATTAATGATGAGAGAAAAATGCTGATACCTTCTTTGATTTGGGAGTGAAATGAGAGGCTGTAATACAGTCTGTTGTTTTTATGGATCAGGACTCCACGTTGTCATACATGGAATTTTTGCAGCTTAATGCTGAAGTTTAGTCTTCACTTTGAAGTTTTCAAAAACTTTTATCTTAGTATTTTTTTGGAAAATAATACAATCATAATCAGCTTTCTGTTTGTGGAGGAAAGGAAAATCTTCAAGATAAAGGCTTTTAAGTCAGTGTACAGCTGGTGGAAGAATCCACCAGAAAAAAATACCTTCCCTTTTTCTGCTTCCAGAGGGATCCAAATCTATCCTGTGTGCCTAGAAAACTCTTTAGTCTTGCAAGAAATTTTCCCTTCAAAATTCAAGAGTCTTCTACCCATTCCTTGCATAGTCTGGTAAGAAGTATATTGCAGCATCTGCCTTTCCTGAGCTTGAGGAGATTCTTGTCCCACCAGTGCTTCTGTAAGTGGGCTTCCTAAATGAACTAATAGGTCCAACTGTCCTAACAAAACAAACTAGTTTCATTGAGAGAAGCAAGATTTTTAAATCATGAAGTGGTGACTGTGTTTCATTAGTTCATACAAGAAAGAAATTGGGGAACTGAACCTGGGGTTCAAATACAGACAAAGAATTTACTACTTCCGAGCTGAGTCCAGCGAGTCTGTTAAGATTGAAACTTATCAAACCCACTATTGATTCAGAGTAAATGAGTAATGATATTCTCAAGTATAGTTTTTTATATACTGTCCTAGAAAAAATGATTTGTTTTTTTGTTGTTTCATTAATAATCATATTACACCAATTTCTACATGGTTTTCCCCAACCAAATTTTACTTGTGAACTTTCAGTTGCTTCTTCTGTTGTTACCAAAGGCAGTTTCACATCGTCCACCAAACAACTGAATTGTTTTGCAGGGAAGCTAACAAGGACTTTTTTTAAAAAAACGAAAGAGAAAAGAAAGGTCCAGATTCTTAAGATGAGGTGATGAGGGTTTTCTCCATAGGAACCCTATCTCTAGCCCATCTTATCAAAGGTGAGCTGGGGCTCTGTCTATCTTACTTTAAAATCTTACCTCTTCTGAACAGTTATCCAGTACCAGTAACTACTCCAGAAAGAAGAGCTAGAAAGAAAAAGGGGGAGGGGGGGAAGAAGAGAAAAAAAAAGGAGAAAAGAAAAATAAAATAAATAAGGACAACTCAAACTTGCTAAACTTAGGAGAGGCCAACAGCAGAATTTTTTCAGCTAAACTTAGCACAAGTTCTGAATTTTAAATTTGGCATTCACATACTGAGGTGTTGGGTGTGTCAGAAATGAGAGAGGCAGAAAGACCTTCCTGGAAATGATGCATGGGAGAACTCAGACTCCATCTTATGTTTGGATCCATTAGTCCCTCTTTTTGTATTAGTTACACTACTCATAAATGCCTTTATAAAAAAAAAAGTTCTTAAATAAACTGCAGATTATTTGCTTTACCTTAGTAATCTCTAAGAATATTGCTAAACTCAGTATAAAGTCTTTGTTGAAAACAAATGCACCACTTTGTCTACTACCTGCCTTCAAAAGCAAACTTCATAAAAATACAAGATACATGAGAAGATTGCAAGCATGTCAGCAAATATGAATCCTGTTGCTAAAGTCTGATTGATTGCTATCCTTGTTTCACACTTACTTTATGAAAAGGTTGAAACTGCTTAAATGCTGGAACTGATGAACCTATACATAAATGATTAGGAATGCTCTGCTAATAATTTCCAGTAGAACTCATCACTGAGTTTCCTTATGAGCACATCGCTCTCCACTTTGAATGCTACTTAGACTTGTAAAAACCTTTTATTGAACAATCCATTTATTCTTGAAAATAAATTGTCCAAGTCAATTCTGTTAATATTGTCACGGATTGGACTTTTCATTGTGGATTGTATCAGCCTCTGCAGTGATTGCCTGTTGTCTTGGCAGAAAGATACATTTTGACCGTTACTGTCTGCCAGTGACAATTTTTCCCTTAATTTAGGAATTCCTACTTCTTATGAAGGCCAGCTGGAAGCAGCTAAGGCATTACAGCACCTTCCTCAGCTGTTGGCCTTGGGAATATGTATTCTCTCCAGAATATATATCTTTGGCAGGGAACAGAAAGAAGGAATCTTGGGTAACGGGTGTGCAGGCCAAGTGTAAGGATTGTTATATTTAACGCCTAGGTTTCTGTCCTTGAAATTATGTCTAAAAGAAGTTCAAAAGTAGGACAAAATTCAAACAGGGTGGGTAGATTTTATTTGAAAGAAAGAAAAACTTTCAAAAAAAAATAGCTGTTAACTATGTTTATCCAGGAATTTTTTGTAATCTTTAACAGGAATGTTTTACATGTCTTGCTGCTTGAATGGTTTTACAGTACCTTTAGGACTGTGTCCAAAATGCACAGATTAACAGCCACATAAAAAAACCTCTGGCTGTATATTAGAACATTTAGTCTAAACCTACAAACACAGTTGTCCTACGAGAATTTTTGCTGATCAGCTACATGGCCTTAAAGTATAGGTCATCTGAACAGTCAGAAGTAAAATGTAATTAACCACCACAAAAATAAAGTGTAGCATGTGGAAGAGTGACATTTAAGAGGTGGAGGGAGTGGGAAGAAGAGCTATAGAAAAATATTCTTCATTCACTAGTAATAAAAGCTATGGGTTGAAATTAATCTGAGATCTGCTGAATTGATGCAAGTTGCTACAGACTGGTTTGGAGTGGACATTTTCTGTAAATTTTATATACATAAGCTTTCTATTAATATATATATATTTATACATAAAATCATGGAAAATACAAGCAGTTTTGACAGATAAATTGCTTTCTGATTAAATTCACTGCTTAATATGAAAAAGTGAAAGTATTTTTTGTTTCCTGTAAGTTGAAAGCTTTGTTACAGTTTTAAACATGGAAACGCCAGAAGTATACGGAAGCTATGCAGCTTTAGCTACATACCACAAGTGCTACCTAAAATGTGACAGCTGCACATCCAGTGAGAGGTATTTGCCTCAGGTTGAATATTTTCAGTGAGAGAAATCCAGAAGTGAGGCAAGCTTAGGAGACAGTTTTGGAAGACTCTTCTTCAGCTAGAATGTACACATGCATATGCAGTAAAATGAGTATCAAAATGAGGGTCAGAGCTGTTGCTCTGAGTTGCATCTAGCTGGTTTGCAGAAGTTGAGGTGTCTCCTAGTGAAATTGGACCAAGTCCATACCTTTGCAGAGTGAAAAAGAAAAATATTATGGATGCCTTTTATCCTCCAATATTCAGTAGCTGCTCTCAGTTACACCAGCAGTCGCCTGGTGTGTATGCAGCACAAATTCAGGTTTAAGACCACTTCATGGAGACAAACAGAAATCTCACTCTTTGTCTGTATAGCTAGCAAATGCACTGCTAAATGCCATACCTAAAGAGTGTTTTCCCTATTTCATACAATTTCATACTACTTTGAATGTGAGATAATATATATATGGTAAAAAGATTTTTTTTTTTTTCTGGCTTCCAATCAGTAGAATTCTTAATTCTGAAGTCAGACGATGATGATGATGTTGATGTGTGAACAGGGAAGAGTGCAGCTTGACTATCAGATCCCTGGTTGATTTTAAAACACTACTGATTTGGAAAAACCTCTCTTTACTTGTAAACTGATCCGACTGGCTTTGAAAGTTTTGGATTGCAAATCAGTGTGGTAGCCCTGCCTCTTCACAATTTCCCTCAAACATCTTACAAGAGTTAATAAAAGTTCTCAGTTTTATAAAATAAGAATAAATACAAAGTTAAAAATTAGTACATTTCTGTGAAAAAAGAAGATAAAACAGAAGGCAAATTTCCTCTTTTATTTCCTGCTTTGCCACATATTTCCTATATGAACTGAGACATTTTATTTTATCATTCTTTAGTGTTGGTTTCTTCCTCTAAAGTTGGGATGTTAATAAGTAGGTCATGCAAGACTAAAATTAATTGTTTGCAAGATGTATATCTCTTTGGACAGAAAATTACGTTGTAAAGCTTCATAACGCTCTTTGAAGTATCTCACAAAGGCCAGTAGCAGCTCAGCCATTAAAGGGATGTTAATTTGCCAATTAAGATTTTAACGCCAAAGTCTTGCCAAATTCTGCATAGAAACTCAGGGCCTAAACACTCATTAGCCTAGAGATCTGTCTGCTTGTTGTGTATTGTCTCAGTTGCAGTCACGAGAAGCTTTCAGGCCAGAGTTCATTTGATATAGAGAAGATATGACTGCTGCCAGAGTGCTGTCCACCAAGGCACCTGCATACATGAATTGTTATTCATTATCAATTAGTAGATAAACCATTGGAGCCCGTTTTGTCAGGAGAAGTCTAGTGTTTTCAAAACCCATTCTCCCCTCCAGTACTCCAGATGGGTAGGTTGCACCTACTCATTTTAGGATAACCAAAGGTTAAGGGCAGATAAAATATTTTTGGGAGATCTTATGTACCAGATCCACCTGCCTGTCCTGTCCTCCTCCTCTGTAGCTGATAAAAGAAGATACATACATACTACAAGCTCACACATACTCTAGCTTTGGTTAATAAAGATGCAAGTGTTTTACTGAAGGGAAAAAAATACAATACTGTGTGCAAAATTACTCTAAATTAAGATCGTTGTGATAATCTTTAAAGATTATCTTCAACTTATTACCTTCATTGTATTATCTTCATCATATTACCTTCATCTTTCCTTCATTCTCAGGTTTTGGGGTTTTCGGTGGTGGTGTTTTTAAATTTTGCTCTTCCATTGTCTCACTTGTTATTCCATTAAAATATTCCGAAGAGAAACCTCTCTGAAATTATGGAGAGAGGAATCCAAGAAGTGGCTGGAATTTTGGCAAGATTAATATCGATGTTCTGGCTGCTACTGTTGATTAAATTTGGATATATGTATGTGTGATTATACATGTTTACCATGTGCATAATGTTGGCCATTATAGGAAGTCAGATTATTTTTAGCTGCACAGGAAAAAGGCAGAGAATTCAGGAAAATGAATTCTGTTGAGAGGCTTTTTCTCATGCAATTTAAAAGCAGTATACTAAATTCAAAGTTGATGACAGACTTCTACTTTGAAAATACTTCAGTACTAGCTGGATTCCCTCCTGTAAACAGCATATTTGTTCATATGTTAAGCTGTGGTTGCTATTGAACAGAAAATTATGTATTCATAATTGAATATCTTTGCATGCCTTGGCTCATGCAGGCTGTATCTGATTTACTTTGCAAGAAATTATAGTTCTTTATTGACTTTATGGAGTTACTCCTGATATACATCACTGAGAACAGAAGCAAAATCAAGTCCACTTGCTGCCTTTATAGAATGCCAGTGTTTGGTTTCATGTGGTTACAAGTTGAAGTGTGCTTTGAACCTTGTTCAGTCCCTTGTGAAAACACCCTTCAAGTGTATATCCTAAGTCTCTTTTAACTCTCGTGGAGTCTCATGAGTCCAAAAGACATCAGTCTCCCTTCTCTTGATGTACATATTTGGGTGCAAGCCTCTGTTTCCCATTTGGCATGTGTAAATCTTTCTTCCAAGTAACAGTGTTTAAAATGTCACTCAAAAGCACACAGATAAAAAAACTAAAGGGTAAAAACCCCTTTAGTGTTTCCTACACTCAAAATTTATTCTTTCTTTTCAGAAAAATATACTTCTCCATCTCCATTTTGAGACAGAATGGTTGGGAAACCTCTTTTGTTATAGCACCCTCTCCTTGTCTTTCTCTCCCATTTCAATATTTTTTCAGCTGCTTCTTGAAGCCTCCCAAGGAAATGTGTTCTGAATATTTATGTAATTAAGACTTTTTAGAATATTTTCAAGATTATATGGATGGTAGTGGCATAAATTTTCAGCCAGTGTTCATATCATTCATTGCAAGAAATTGATTAATATTTGAAGATGTCCTCTATAGTAAATTTCTCCAAAACTTAATTAATTTTGTGGGTACTTGAGTCAAAATCATTAGCAGGTAGGAGCAAATTGTAATATATAATTTTCTGAATGAATCTGTAGTTAAAGCAATAGAATATATGTCAATAATAATTCATGCCCTGTGAAATTTTGTTCACAAAAAGTCAGCGAAGGGAAAAGCATGTATTTTGTTGGTTTGGAATAGTTTTTTCATGCATCTGTACAGCACTGCCCAAGTTTTCATTCTAATATAATATGTTACTGAGATAGAAGTACAACATTACCATCATTACAGTGCTCAGATGGTTTATTTTCTCACCTCATTCTCTGTGGCAATAAGATGGGAAGGTTCATTAAAGGCCAGATAGCATGTTGTGTGGTTCATTTGTGGGACACAGGTGAAAACATGAAGATGTGACGCAAAGACAGGAGGCATACACTCCGCCCAGTAGAAAGAGCACTTTAGGACTGGCAGGAGTAATGGCTTAATTAAAAATGCTTCTCTCTGTCAGTGTCTGTGAGCATTTTCTTTTGTTCCATCACTTTCACCTCTAATAAGAGTAAATTAGGATACAGATACAGCAAAACAGCCCCTGCTCCCTTCAGGCACATCGCTGCATTTCAGTTTCATCACAGGCTCTACAAAATGGACCTTGACAGCAACAGGATGTTGGAATCAGTCCTTTAATAAATACTGCCAATTTATTTGTGCTTTTTTAATTGATTTTCCTTTAGCTAACAGAATGGAAGGCAGAAATCTTGGAATGCTGACAACTGGCATTTCACCTTCATGTTTACAAGCAAAAATACCTTTCGAACGAATGTGTGTCTTCTGTGTGTTCCAGTGCTCCGTCACCTGTGGCAAAGGGATGCAGTCCCGAGTCATCCAGTGCATGCACAAGATCACAGGAAGGCATGGCAATGAGTGCTTTTCATCAGAAAAGCCTGCAGCCTACAGACCCTGTCATCTCCACCCCTGCAATGAGAAAATCAATGTTAACACAATAACATCACCCAGGTTAGGTAAGCAGTCAAAATTACGCATTCGTGCTGGAAATCTCTTTTTAGTTCTTTCTCTCCATAGAGTAATGACGGTCCCAGTTTAAAAACAGAGGGCTAGGACTCAGGAGATTTAAATTCTATGCAGAAACTCATATCTCTGCCTCAGTTTTCCAGTGTGTACATCAGAGACTGTAGCTCAGAATGGTGAGGGGTTTTGTTATCCAAGGAAGGACCATATTATGGGACTCTATGATATTATGGACACAAAACATCCGACATGAAAATATGTTTATATTAGAGACATTATAAACATATTATATATGTTTACATATATTTCGCCACTCAATTTTATCAACCATTGCTAAAGTAAGAAAACTAAGTTAAACCACAACAGAAGGAAAATTACTATCATGAAGAGATTTGCTGTTCCTGGAGGAACTCAGGTCTCTGTTAGTCTTAAAGAAATTATGTTACTGCATAACTACAGAACTGTTCATTCTGTTGTTATTTCCTCGTGGTTTGTTGATGATGGTCTTATCAATTAGCTCCCCAAATTGTTCATCTGCTTCCTGAGCATGACTGGGGAATATTCAGAGGCTTGCTGTAAGACAGCATACCGTTTCCAGATGATTTTCCAGAGCCCTTGTTAAGATAAACCCTCCTGTCAAATAGATTACTCCTGCATGGAAAGCCCATCTAACATTTCAGGCTGTATGTAATCCTTCCTTTGAGTCAGTGAAGGGTTTTTCTCTTTGAAGTTTTTAACCCTTAAACATTTGTGTAGTAGTCATTGTTTCAGTTTGCTGGATGAGATGGCAGCTGTTGCTTATGGTCCTGTCCTCTGCTATTTCACTATTGTGACGTTGCCCTTCGTACTTTATCTTTCTTTGTTCAGCTGATCTCTCAGAAGCAACAGGCTATCATTCCATCACTGACACTCTCCCTCTGGTGAGGTATAAGCAGCTTTGTGTAACAGAGTAAAGTGAATCACAAAATTTCACAGAAAAAATACAGCGTCAGATTCATTAAAATTTTACTTAATGTGAAGTGCACAAAAAAAGATTGGGCTATGTTGTCCTGTAGAATGGATTATGTAGCACTGAGGTTAGTAATCTGCAGGTCAACCTCATCCAGCAGGAGTCAGAATCCAGTCCAGTAGAAACATTAACATCTCCAAAATACATAATGCAATGCTTCTTTTGAATATATTGATCATTTTGGCCTCCAGTTCCATTCCTATTATGCAGTATAGATCCTCTGGATTTGGGGGTAGCGCTAGTGGAAGCTGATGTGGATTGCACCACATCAATCTCTTTTATAAATATGCTCTCAGTTT
>NW_008824470.1:421085-428425 GCF_000699105.1 Pygoscelis adeliae
TCTTTCCCTTCTCTTAAAAAAGGAGAATAATTCAAATAATTCAAAATGTCAATGAGATTGACATTTTCTTCAGTTCAGTGTTTATGATGATTTATGGATGAGGTCTGTTTCTTGTGCCCTGTTTTTCACTGTTTTCCCATATTAATTCCATGTATGCGCTACAGCTTGAATAACTGAACATGCAAAGACCCAAATTTGGTACCTGGGTCCTTCTATGATAAACACTGTAAGAGGCTTTTGTAAGCGAAACAGGTGGGTGGATTAACAGATGGCTTCACAAGAAAAAAGACAACACACATGACAATATGTCTGTTTTGTACAACAGGCATAGAACAGAAGTCAGGCTTCTTCATCTGAATGTTTATGACTGCTAGTGAGAACTGAATAGTTATAAACAACCGTGGGAGCAGGTAGAGCAAACCAAACAGTGGCTTTTCAGGCTAGTGTCACTTTAGAAGGTTTCTGGGAAAGAATTTGATAGTAGGGGATTCCCACAGTTAGAAAGCAGCAACAGACTACTGATAGAGCAACCTGAATAACTGGGTGAAGATAAGACATGAAAGATGTGAAGGTAAGGATTAATATCCTGACTTTGACATGGAGGAGGGAAGACCCATTGGAGTGATTAAAAAGAGTGTGATGTAGTCAGACCAATGTATTGGGAGACAATTTGAAAAAAAAACATTTTGAATGTACTTGGAGAGGAGAGAAGAAGGTCAGGAAGGTAAGAATTGCACAGTATTTGTGCATTTGAGAAGCACAAAATGCGATAATTAGGCCTGGACAAGTATATTGCCAACTTATCAACTGTAATTGATTCCATACCGTAAGTTTCATTTTTCTATATAAAATGGATTTGCATTACGAAATGCACCGTGGGACTTGCTAACTGTCTTCAAACCTTATGAGTGCCTCATAGCGTGGCATCTGTAGCGTTCAAGCTAGCAAGACAGTATATTTCTGTTCCTTTGAACAAAGAAGCCAGGCAAAACTAAAGGTCTAGTAAATTATTTCACTTACAAAGAAAGATGATGTAAGACATCATGTAGTTTGTTCAATTTCCATTCATTGACAACATGGCACAAAGTCTTGTTTTCTTGAGCAAAAGCTGATCAGAAAACCAGCAGCAGTATCCATGCTTTAATTCCTACATTTCCCTACCTGCCTCTCATAAAAAAAAATCCCCTTAGAAGTGTCAGTGAGAACCCCATGCTGGTATTATTCAAGCTGAAGCTTCCTGTTTTTCCAGTAGCAACTTCCGTCTCAGACTGAGGGCAGTTTCAGCTGGAGCTGGCTCTGCAGCCCCCACGCAGCCCTGGCCCTAGCCCACCTCTGTGTAAGGCAGAAAGATGGGCTTCACTCTCATGAGGAGACAGCTGCATGACATTAAACCAATTAGTTTCAGTGCAACTTAATCCAATCTATAAATTAAGCTGGCCTTAAAAAATGTTAATGTTGAAAATATTGACAGCAGTTTTGTCCGTCTTTTGTTGAATAACTACATCTATTCTCCTTTCCCTTCCCCAAATACACTTCTGGTGTCCCTGTCGCCTTTGCTACCTGATTCTTCACAAACAAATGTAACAGTAATGTATATATGGGATTTTGTTGTTGTTGTTGTTTCACAGCTGCTTTAACATTCAAGTGCCTGGGAGACCAGTGGCCTGTGTACTGCAGGGTGATAAGAGAGAAGAACCTCTGTCAAGACATGAGGTGGTATCAGCGGTGCTGTGAGACGTGCAGGGACTTTTATGCGCAAAAAATGCAACAAAAGAGTTGACCTCTGTCAGGCTGGCTGGCTCTCAGCTCTTTGCAATCTTATTATTTATAAACACACACACACGTACACACACACACACACACACACACACACACACACACACACACACACACACACACACACACACACACACACACACACACACACACACACACACACACACACACACACACACACACACACACACACACACACACACACACACACACACACACACACACACACACACACACACACACACACACACACACACACACACACACACACACACACACACACACACACACACACACACACACACACACACACACACACACACACACACACACACACACACACACACACACACACACACACGCACGCACGCTTCTTCAGACCAAATATTATCAGATTACATATAATTTAATCAAATTAATTTATTTTTGCCTGCCAGACATCCTTAATTGTTTTGGTTAGACAGACAACTTGTTTTATCCTCTGACATTTTCGTGATTAATTTTTATATGAACAATTTTGGATACATTTATCAGAATTTTTAAAAAATAGTAACTAGTATTTTAAATGTTTATTTTCAGTAGGGTCGTCTCTCTGTTGCCAAAAAAAGTCATGCTATCTTGAATTTATTTTAATTTAGCTGAATAGTTTTGTTGTATATGGAAATAAAGCCCTTTTTAATTTTATTATATTTTTGGCATTCAGAGTCAGAATGATCTTGTGTATTTTGCAACAGATGTTGAGGTGAGTAAGCTAACATTATTGAACAGGTTATTACAGAATGTATTGTGAAATCAGTTCATTTGATTTAGAAACATACTGAAGGGGATAATCTACTGTAACTTATATTATAAACAAGAAAATTAAAATAGCTAAGTAGGGATTGTGATCATTCTCATGGACACATACTTGAACACAAGTATTGAATCAATGAAACACTGTAGAGATTTACACTGAATCACTGTTGCACTGTTTGAGGTAGTGTAGAGAAATGCAGTCCTAGAACTTGTACCATCCTATGAATCCACGTCTGTACTGTTTTAACATGTCACTTGATTTTAAACTTTTTGAAACAAAAAACCCATGCCCCTCTATACCTTTGTGTGTCCTCTTGCAGATTTACAAATGAAAGAGTCCTTCCTCCTGCCACTTGTATGAACTAATCTGTTAAACATTTTCAGTTCTCTGTTGACGATTTAGAAAATAGCTTTGTAATACTACTTTAGTTTTATCTTTGTTTTATGAAAAAGTCTTTATAAAAATGAAATGTTTTACAGTTTTGTGAAACGTTATGAAACAGCTAAAATTTTCCTTATGAGAAAATATTGTACATGATTCACATGATTTTTACATTTTCAATAAAAGGTAAAGCTTCTTTTGGTATTTGCATTTTTCCGCTTTTGGGCATCTGTGTCTGGTAGCCGAATCCATTGAGCCCTGCATCGCAGCGGGTACAGCTACAGTAGTCCCTACAACAAATGCCTCCTGCCTCTTGACTTAGGCAGCTCTCTGCAGCTGCAGGCAGACAGGCCACTCTGTGAGCCTCGATATATGGAAAGTTGGGTATAACAGAGTAATATTCGGTGGAGGAGAAGTTACTTATCTCAGGTGAGTTCTATAACCACTGAACTTGGCAAGAGGAGAGGGGTAGGTCCTCTGCCTCCAATTCGTGATGCCAGCCTTTAGGCACGCTCTGAAAATACGTAGGAGAGCAAACCCTGAAGGCAAGACAGATGGAGAAATGAGTCTGAAATGCATCATATTTTCTACTCAAAGCAAAAAGGGAATGCATCTTTCTTTGATTGTTCCTTTTAATTCTCTGCAAAGAGTCTACTGTATAGATGTGATGTAGATATCCACACAATTTAATAAACTGAGGCACCCCATCAGGACTGCAATTCTGTCCAGGAAGAATACTTGGCTGCATTCTTAACTCCCGTTGAAATCAACGTATGTGCTTTCAAATAGCTCTACTGTCAAAATCTTTGGTTTGGCATCTTACTGCTGTGCATTCAAAAACTTTAATGATGCCACTTTAAGTGCCACTTTAATGATGTGCTAATGTATGATTTTAAATTAAGTATCTTCTGGTTTTAAAAAGTAAAGGAAAGAAAAATAACTCTGACATCATGGAATGTGATATTATATTTTGTATAATTAAAAAGTTTCAATGCACAGAAAATTCAGTTGCTCTTGGGCATGTCACAGACACACATTTGAAAGTCTAATAGAATTATTGTAGTTGGCAGGCAAAAGAAACAATCATTATTTTAAATTTTCTTCATACTTATTTAGTACCCAGTCCTGCTAATATTCCTGCACTTGCTTGAATCACAACAATAAAAATCAAGCAAAAGGGAAGATGTCTCCAGACCAGGGGCCAGAGGACAGTCTTTTATCAGCCAGTGATATCATCTGCACAATTTTGAATGTTTATGCTCTGCTGTTTCTGAATATTCCACTAACAAGAATGTCAGCTTTATCTCAAAATGGAAAAGTACATTTTAACTCTGCCTGTATCCGTTGAAAACAGATGAGTGACTTGTGCTGAAATCATCCTCCCATCACCCTCATACAACATCATAAAAGAAAAGACTTGGATGGGAACCAGGGATGGAAAGTTGCACAGTAAAATGACGTTCTTTTTAAATGTAATGAGTGAAATCAGGATGTTGTAATGCTGATAGCTCTGGCTCTGACTCCTTTGGCACCTATAGTACAAAACTATTAATTAGACATGTGTGAATCATTTTGAAGCAGTTCTGTGTCTACATAGCAAAAATGCCTCTTCCTTCTCTGCATGAGTTTGAAAGGAAGTTAATTTTACTGCTTTGATACACTCTATCATCATTCAGAGAAGCAGCACACACCAAAATACCTGTTTTGTCAGAAAATTATGAGAAAGTTTTGAGAACGTGCCCAGCCTGTGGCCTGAGTCCCAGCACATGTGTGCATGCATGTGCCTACCCTGCAGAGCTCTGCCACAGCCCAGGGTGACAACACAGCCCTTTCCAGCTGTGTTCAAGGAAGCAATAGCCCTCTGCACTCATATACATTTCCACCCGAGTTTACTCGCTTTTTGGGTGTCGTCTTTCAGCAATAATCCCTCTGCATTAATATGTTTTCTTTCCAGCCTGATGAATATGTAAAATTTCAACTAATGAATGACAAATCAGTCAAGTTCAGCTGACAAGTAAAGGTGAAATTCACTCCAGCTCACAAGAGCTAGAGTAGGCCTCCCTGCTAATTAAATCCCACTTGGATTCTATTTTGTTGGATTAAGTGAGATTTAAGCAGTGCACAGGGTTTGTGCTAGGCTGGTGCACAGACAGATTACTTCCTCTCAGATACATGCTGGCTAGCTACAGCAGTGACCAAAAGTTACAATACTTACCACTTCTCATACCTTTCTTAAGGAATACCTGAATTTTAATTGCATTGTGATTTATTCTGGAGGGAATTTGCTGCTTTGTTCTGGAGGATGTGGTTTAGGTTTTGGGTTGTTTGGGTTTTTTTTCAATCAGTTTTCATTGTCATCTTCAGTGACAGAGAAGCAGACATTTGCTCATTATAAAAATATATTAAAAATGGAAAGCTTGCCTGCATGAGGAGACCAATGGAGGCCCTAAAGCCTAGCAGGTCAATTATAAACAGAAAATTCAGAGTGCTCAGAAAGAATTTGAAGAGCTCTGTAGAAAAGATGCCCAAACTAATAGTAAAAGGGACTTGAAATACATCAAAAGCAGGAAGCTGGCTAGGGAGTCAGTGAGACCATCTGATAACACAAGTGTGAAAGGGACACTCGGGGATGATAGAGCTATGAAAGGGAAGTTCAGTGAGTTATTTGCGTTGGCCTTTCCAGCTGAAATGTTGCAGGGGTTCTCATACCTTGCACGTTCCTTAGAGCAGAGATGTCAGAGAAGCTGGATCAAGTTGAAGGAAATATATGAGAATGTAAGACCAAAAAGGTATGCTAGATGCTAACAGGTATCTAGGGTGGCAGTCACGTGAGATTCCTGGAAGAACACAACTGGGAAATTACAGAACTGCTTGCCGTGCTGCGTAAGCTGTTGTTTCAAACAGCCACTCTGCCAGAGGACTGGCAGATTGCAGTGTAATTCCTGCCTGTGGAAAAGGGGATCTTTAGGGGATCCTTTGAACTACAGACTATGGAGTCTTGAGTTCCTTTTCTGGTGCCGTAATAGCTGATAAGATCCCTGAGCACCTGGATAAGCATAGGCTGTTGGGAGAGAGTCAGCATGGCTTCAGTTGTGTCCTAAGAGAAGAGGATCTGGTGGACACAGAAGTCTCTGACAGAGAGACTTCTGGTTAAAGGATTGGAAGCAAAATGGTCATCTTTCAGGGTGGAGTCGAGTCAGCAGTGTGGTTCCCTAAGGAATGATGCTGGGTTTAGTTTTTTCAACATTTTCATCAATGACATGAGGAAGAGAGTAAAGACTGAGATCTCCAGCTCTGCAGGTGACATTAAGCTCTTCTGGTTAACCAACTGTTGCCTCAGTTGGCAAGAACCTCACAAAAATGAGTGGTTAGGCAAGACGTTAGCCAATAAACTTTGATGTGGGTAAATGTAAGGTAGTATAGCTATGGAAAACAGCCTAAACTATTCCTACAAGAACTTGCAACTGGCAGTCATAGAGGTGGAGGAAAAATCATAGTGTCATTGATTACTGTAGTCTGAAGTTATTAGGTCTATGAGAATAGCAGGGAAAAAAGCCAAAAATTGATGGATGTTGTCAGAAGAGAGGGCATCATTTTTCCTGTTTTTGGAACTGTGGTGTATCCACAGCTTAGGCATTGCATTCATTTATGGTTGCTGTGTTCTCATTAACAATGTAGTGGGATTACACTGTAACACATTAAAAAAGGCAAATAAATGAGCAAGGGGATGTACCAGGTGGCTTATGAGATGAGGTTGAAAAAGTTGATACTTCAGATTGGAGAGGAAGAGGCTGCGATGAGCATGCCATGAGCTCAACGATTGTGGTGATGATGATACGGTTGAGTGTTTATGGGTAAGGATGAGGGGGAAGGCCAACAAGGCAGATATCCTGCTGGGAGTCTGTTATAGACCACCCAACCAGGATGAAGGGGCGGATGAAGTGTTCTACAAGCGGCTGGCAGAATTCACACAATCGCTAGCCCTTGTTCTTGTGGGGAACTTCAACTTCCCGATGTCTGCTGGAAATACAACATGGCAGAGAGGAAGCAGTCTAGGAGGTTCCTGGGGTGTGTGGAAGACAACTTCCTGACACAGCTGGTAAGTGAGCCTACCAGGGGAGGTGCCTCACTCAACCTGCTGTTTACAAACAGAGAAGGACTGGTGGGAGATGTGTGGTCGGAAGCCATCTTGGGCTTAGCGACCATGAAATGGTAGAATTCTCGATTCTTGCTGAAGTAAGGAGGGGGGCCAGCAAAACCACAACCATGGACTTCCGGAGGGCGGACTTTGGCCTGTTCAGGACGCTGGTTGAGAGAGTCCCTTGGGAGACAGTCCTGAAGGGCAAAGGGGTCCAGGAAGGCTGGACGATCTTCAAGAAGGAAGTCT
>NW_008824470.1:428862-436430 GCF_000699105.1 Pygoscelis adeliae
GAGAGGAAATGGCCTCAAGTTGCGCCAGGGGAGGTTTAGATTGGATGTGAGGAAAAATGTCTTTACTGAAAGAGTGGTTAAACATTGGAACGGTCTGCCCAGGGAAGTGGTTGAGTCACCTTCCCTGGACGTATTTAAAAGACGTGTAGCTGCGGCGCTTAGGGACATGGTTTAGTGGGCATGGTGGTGTTGGGTTGACGGTTGGACTCGATGATCTTAGAGGTCTTTTCCAACCTTAATGATTCTATGATTCTATGGTCAAAGTTTAAAAAATCCTGATGGTGATGGATAAGCTGCACGTGGAGCTCTTGTTCTTCAAATCCTGCAGTACAGCAAAGAGGGGATCCTTGGTAAAACTAATATGGAAATTAGTTTAAAACACATAAAAGTAAGCACTTCAGACAGGTGGTCATGAGATTCTGAAGCTCGCTTCTAGAGGAGGTAGTATCAGAATATTTGAAAAGCAATTAGACAAATTTGTGGACAACAAGTCCATAAATAGATAATAAAAGGCCTGGGAAGAGACACTAGCACAAAAAGTTGTGTGGCTTCTGGGGGAGTAAAAGGAGAACGAACTGCAGAAAGTAGCCAGGTGTACACAGTCTCCCTAAACAGCATCTCTTCTTGTCTTTTTCAAACACAGTGACAGATCCTGGGCTTGGGGGGTCTGACCTAGTGAGACCTTTTTTATGTTCTTATGTCATGTCTAATGAGATGAAGTAGTGTCGGTAAGTAAATTCACACAGACACACACCACATCATATGCTACAGTAGCACGGAATAATGCTGTGTTCAGAGAGATCCTGGAAAGGGTACATACGTTTAAGAAAGAAGACATGGTTGTATATACCCAGCTATTTTAGAACACAAATTAATACTGTCTTAGTTCTGCACAGGGAAAAAGGGGGACAACATGTCATGGTAAGTCTAAAACAGCAGCTTCATGGTAGTCCCTCAGGGTACGCTGTAAAGGTGTGTTAGTGTTTCAGGGCTTCATTACACTGCGGAGAAACAGTTCTAAATGTAGCAGCAGGTTCCCCAGAAGGATGCACATCCACTCAGAAACACAGTCACTACTGTCTCTTTTGTGGCTGCTCACAAATATTCTAATACGAATATTTACTTGAAAGTTGACAGATTAATAATTTTTAACAGATATGCTGTAAAATAATCACCAAAAAATACATGCAAGGAAAAATCATGAGCTTTCTAAGTAGATAAGGGTTTTAACTTACATGTGTACCGAAGTATTCATTTATTACATTAGGATCTCACATTAGTAACATTTTAAAAAGTAGTTTACTGGTTTTATTTTCTTCTCAAATTTCAGCAATCTTCTGTAAGGAAAGTAGATTGGTCTGATTCTCTGGTCTAAGTACAAGGATAAAATTTTTGTGATACCCTAATTCTCAGCACTGATTTGATCCAAAATAGGTTTTCCTGGATTTCAAACAATGAACTTTCAAAAACCTATTCTCCATGGCAGTGTCATCAAAAATGAAACATATCTTGGTAAAACAGAAAGGTTTGAAAAAAGGTTAAAATAAAAATGAGGAGACTACTTTTGCTGGTTGCAAGTAATGGCCATGAGAAGGGGAATTTCATTAGCTGAAAGTCAAACAAACTTAAGACTTATAAAATGATGATGAAAATGCCAAATCTCAAAATGAAAAAATAAAAGTGAAGGGACTGAGACTATGCCATTCAAGGCAGTAAGAGTTTTTTCCATTCACTTGAACAGGAGCAGAATCAATTCCCTGAAAACTTCTGTTACCAATTACTTGAAACAATCTAATATTTCCCAGGGTCAAGAAGAATTTACTGTGAAAGAAATCCCTGAACCTAAAGAAATACATGTCATAGCCGTCGTGCTAAACAGTACCGACCCACACAGCACAATGGAGCCTCTTAGTACTGCCACTGAAAAGGAGGACTTGCTTTGCACTGGGAGCTGCTTCTAATTTTCTGGGAAAAAAAGCTCGCTTTGAAGTATTGTAAGCTTGACATTTTTGGCAGGTCACTTGAGGAAGTGCTGGTATGCGTTTAAGTGTCTCATGCATCTACTCACTGGTACTCTGTTAGCTTTAATGAGCACATATGTATCTATCAAAATAGACCTTGAACTTGAAAACTTAAGCTGGGCACTTACAGAAACATGTCCTGTCTGCTCTGCCGCTTCTAAACAATCTTTTATCATTGGTATATGATATAAGTGAGCCTGACACCAAACAGGGGTCAGATACAGTTTCAGGAAACTGTCGTATCCTTCTTCACATCATTAATAATAGAAAGAGCGTGCACAGCCAGGAAGCAGAAGCTGGGGCTGTTTTCATTATTACTCTGCAGGACAGAAACATGGACTTCTCTGTTTTGCCAAACAACAACCATCCCGATAAATTCCTGCAACTGGAGGTGAAGTCTCTAGTGAAAAACTCTGCCTTTCTACAAGCCAGCCTGGCAAAATTCCCAGAAGCAGCTTTACCTGGCATGCAGCAGTGGCACAACAGGGTCTATTTGCAGGTAAGGTCCAAAAGAGGCTAACATTTTTCCTGATTTTTCTACCTCGTTTTGGGGATCTGGAGACAAATTACATAAGGATGAGACTTCAGCTGTGGATTCAGCTTCCTGCATCTCTGAATCTGAATCACTAATATCCCCGTAAGTTTTCCCATTGACTTCAGTGAGGATCAGGCTCCAAGCGAAGAGTCACTCTCTTCAGGGCCGTCCGCTGACTTCATTTCAGTACATTAGGCTTTCTACTGCTCGTTGTAACATTTTCTTAGCATTTCCCAGAAAGTCTATTGATGTAAAATACTGATTAATTGTACTAAAGGGGCAAAATAAGAAAAAAACCCAGACTTAAATCAGAAAGCCAGGCCATATCCCTCAAACTCGATGAAAAGGCACATTAGAGAGAGCATCAGAGATTCTTGCTAGTGTCTTGTGAGCTTATGTATGTCTACATAGTTCACTGTAGCTTTCTCTTTATTTTGCCTTGTTTTCCTCATTGTACTTTGACCTTCTGTTATCTTGACAGACAGCTGTTGAAAGTGTGAAACACACTAACTGTATTAATCCAGGTTATTATATAGAGGTAGCAGCAGTTTCTTGGTAAAAATGTAAATGTGCGCTGCCTAGTAGAGGCCCTGGAGCCGGCAGCAGCGAAGTTCATGTCTGGATCAGCAGCAGTGCAGCTGCATCAGCTCACACCCCTCTGGGCCCCACTTGCTGCTCCACAGTGCTCCTTTCCTGCTGCCTGGGGAGCCCCTCGCCTTCCCCACCCCTAGCATGAGCAAAAGCTCCAAGGTCTGGTTCTTGTCAAGGGATGGAGACGCACATAAGCAATTGGGGCAGCGGGGGAGGGATGGAGAAGGGTCTGCATCCTGAGGATCCTTAGGGTGGGCGTCCAATTCCCTAGGGGAATGAGGAGTGGGAGCTGAAAAAACATCAACCTGGGGGAGGGGAAGAGAAGTATCCTTAAAGTCTCCCACAGCTACTTCCAGTTGCACTTCTCTCCTGTCACACATTTCTCCCCACCAGTTCCCCAAACTCCTTCGCTCCCTCCCAGAGTCCATTCCAGTCCTCATCCACATGCAAAAGTCCTCCCCCCCCCGACACCTGCTTTCATGACCCCCCCTTACCTTCCCTAGTCTCTTCCCCATCCCAAACACCCTTCCCTCTGTCTACCCCAATGCCTCCAGCCGCCTCTGCTCGTGTTGTGTAATCTTTGCCGGCAATTCCCCAAGGAAAGCTGGGAGGTGGGGGGACGCGGTCGCCCATCGTCTCCCATGCAAAGAGCCCTAACCAAGGGAAGGAGCCTGCGGGATCCCAAACAATGGGGTATGGTGCAATGCTGGCCTCACTCCCCACCCCACCTAAGCCCCTCTTTTGTGCAGGAGGGAGGCAGCCACACACAGAGCCTCCTCCGCAGCAGGGATCCTTCTCCCTATTGTCATTTAACAGAACGCACTGTCACCGAGCCAGGGCTGCAGCGCTGCAGGAGGATTAGAAATGCGTGGGGCGCCCTGTGCTTTTTCGACTTGTGCTCTGCCCTTCACCACCAGCGAGAGGGTTTTCCTGGAACTCTGTTCCCAGCCCCGGGATGGCCATTTCAAAGGAAATGTCTGTGCTCGCCATGTCTGCAGAAATACAGTTTGCAATGCGGTATGTTTTAGAAATGTTAAACCTAGGGCACAACCTATATTTTTAAATGTAGTCATTAGTGAATTCAGGCTGTCCAGATAAAATTCATTGTGCCTTATTCTCTCTCCCTTATGAGCTCGCCTCCTTTTTTCCCTTTTGCTGACAATCAAATAAAGGGAAAAGAACTGATGAGTTCCAGACATTAGAATAAACACGATGGCACAGTGGAGAACTAATGGCGCAGGAATAACGTGTTTTGCTTTAAGATGAGAGAGCTAATGGGGTTAAGGGTTAGTTAATTCAGAAACGGAAACGGGGGGCGAGGGGGGGCAAGGGAGGAGAATTCATTTCAGAACATATGTGCGTGACCTACAGACTCCCAAAGTCATAAAACCTTGAGAGTAGCCTGAATTCCCTCTTCAAAAATTCATTTTCTTTAAGAAACCATTGTTACTCAGGGCTCCCCGTGTCAAGTGACTTCTTGGTGGCGTGTTTGTGGTCTCTTCTAGACCTTTATTATGAGATCACTTAAATCCAAGTGCACTTAAACGCTTATGTGTTTTCTCCACCTATACGTTTTTTAATTTATTTCCATTATAAAGAGCAGCTTGACATAACGACAGTTCCTATTGCTGGCCAAAAAGTTTCTGCTCTTTCTCCTTACTTTCCTCTTCTGTATCAGGCAAACTGAACAGCTTCCCTGCTTAGCATATATTTTCATTGTCTACTTTGAGTAAAACAAACCAGAAAGCAGGCCAGGAATCTTGGCCCTTCCTTGTGAAAAGCAGCATAAAAAGCACAGACTGTTTCTCCTGCAAATGGCTAGCTACAGACCGCTTTCTGATTGCCCTGAAAATTTCCAGTCCCTCTGGACTCTCTGCCCCACAACATGTTTTATTTTTCAGCATACACCAGAGGATTAATCCCCTATATCTGCTTCTGATATCCAGGGTGCATGTCTCCCCTGTAGTCTACCTGGTCATTTTCTGCAATTCTCGGACTTCTCTTTCCTGCTTGTATTTCTCTTTTTTCCCTATTTCTGGAAGACAGCAGAGAGCATTTGGTCTTTGAACACTATGCTACTTCTTGTCATGCTGCTCTCGCTTAGGAATTCACAACTCCCAACAAATTTTGGCCTGTGGGTATTACAGTTATCACGCTAAATGCAGTCCTAACCCCTCCTGGTTTCTCATCTGAGCTAACGCCTGTGTTCTGCCTTTGCTTGTTCCTCAGTGTACCAGGACAAGAGATGTTTTTTCCCTATAAGTTAGGTGCTGGGTTACAGTCACTTGTTTGTCCCCTGGCTCATACGTGCGTTACATACTTCCATTCTTTCCCTTATTCTTCCCTGGACATCTGCAACTGGCCACAATCAGAGCCAGCTGCAAGGTTGGCAGGAGATTTGGTCTGACACCATCCAGAAGTTTTTATATAATGCACTCACAACCCTGCAGAACTCCATTACCAACAACAGATAAAACAGCTTTCTTTAAGTAAACAATTTATAATGAGGACAGAAATACTCTCAATGCTGCACAATTAAAATAGTCCGTATGAATGCCTACTTTTCTCTAAATATTCCTGTCACTTCGGCTTAAGTGTTTATAACCATCTACTAATCTCCTTCCTATCCATGCCAGGTGGCTTCCCAGGTTGCTTTGTAGTTCCTGATGCTGCCTTATGTCTTTGACAAGGAATTCTGATCTCCTTCAGTTCCTTTGATAAGAAAATTCGGATTCTCAGGAATCCTTGATGTGAGCTGTCTGCCCTACTGTCTTTCAGATCTGCTTACCTACCCTCAGTTACTCCTTGCCTTCCTGATTGCTCTTCCACAGCATCCCCTATGAGATCAGATTTGTTCAGGAAATTCTGAAGAGCTAATAATTATTTATCCTGATAAATGGGCTTTTTTTATTGACCAAATGCCTAGCAATACCTAAACAGTTGTTACAACTATCACAGGGATTTTTGGGTTACTACCTAGCAGTTGTTTGCCTGTCAAACTTTTTGTCTGTCTTAGAAACAGGTCTCTACATCAGAAAAATGCCCTTCCAAGTGCTGGGAGAGTCCTCCAGGGTGTGTTACAAGGCTTTTGCACAACAGAGGGTTATAGTCTTAAACAAATTACATGCAAATATAATAATCACCCGGATACCCACTTTCATTAGGTTTGAGGAGGTTGTTATAAAACAAATCCTGCACTATCTGGTGGCCCTAAATTTCTGGAAGACTCCACTGGTTAAAACTTTTAGGCGTAGCTGCCCATCGACAGCATTTGTCACTTTCATTGAGTATCTCCCCCGACTGCAGCTGGAGACCATGGCTGGCCATGGGACAAGAGGAACTAACTGTCTTTGGGGGGAGTAAAGAAAAATTTGACTTCCAGGAAGTAAATTTCCTTAATTTTTTAGGTGTCTCTTTATTCTCTTCTTGCAGGTAGATGGGCTTGAGACCAAGGCCTAGCCTTAACTGTTGATGTCCTGGTTTTGGTGGGTGATTAGATTGATGCATCATATCACAGACTGAGGAAAGAATGGTTAGACTCGCAGGTTGTTTCAGTGCTAACAACAATGACAACCGTGGGAACAAAAGGATGAAGTCAAGATAAAAATTAGATTAAAATGTTTCCTAGCAACATAGATTAATTTATAATTTTTAATTATATATATTTTAATGTACCTGTATGCATAATTTGCATTATGAAATAATCAGCAAGAAAAATCTGTGGAGAAAGCACATTTTGACCCAGGGATGAAACTAACATTGACTGTCTACAGATCTTCAGGCTTTTTACAGAATCCTCTTTTTGTACATGTCAGCTCTCTGGGTCTATCAAAGCGGGACAAACTGTTCTCAGTGAAACACGAGTTATAAATCATAACAGCTTTCTTGCTCATGAGCTATATGTAGATCAAACACAGTTATATGTTTGCAGAGTTGAGCATTTTTCATCTTGTTAAATGAGTATTTCATCAACACATTTCAACTACAGTTTCTCAGAGTTCTTCATAACTATTGCTGCTTTGAGTACTTACTGTTCCCTCCTCCCATTCAATGAATAGTAACATAAATTGCCTCCGATTTGATCTGTTCCACCCTCATTCACACTGGCTTCTTAGACACAGTGTATATCATATAAATTCTGTAAGGCATACGGATACCTAAGTTTACAATACTTTCCTCTTTCTTTGAACGTTTGCTTCATCAATCAGAATCAAAACATAGAAGTCTGTGAAAACTGTTGGGAGATGTTTTGAATCTTAAAAGAAAAAAATAGTAGTTTTTGCTAGAATTAATACTAGCAGGCATATTTTTATTATCTAATCTCCTTCTGTTTCTCTGCTTCTATAAATGCATATGCTTCATGCAATCTTCTTCATATTTCTGTGTATCATTTCTTGGACCTAAACCTCCCCACCCCCCCC
>NW_008824470.1:436530-441447 GCF_000699105.1 Pygoscelis adeliae
GCTTCAGGCTTCTGTCCTTCTTTTTCCCTAACTAGTCTCTAGGACATATCTACTGCAGAAATTTCACAATCAAGCATTTGCCTGCACTCAAGTGTATTCTCCCAAATAGCTTGGCGCTTCAATGTCTGTTCTCTAAAACTACTGCAAACTATCTCCTACCCCAAATTCCAGTCCAGTTCTCACAGTAAAACCCTGTTGCCCCTTCCATCCTACTCCCTCTCTACCTCTGCTCCAGGCTACCACATTCTCCTGTATCCATGCCCATGAAAAGGAGGGTACTCCAGACGGAAGGGACAAAAAGTTTTGCCACAAAGCACTCTATGAACAAATTTTGCATCATGCCATCCATTCCAAATTTTGGAGCATTTTATTTAAAACAGCTTTAGAAATTACTGTCAAGTCACATTCTTTTCACAACATTTTAGCCTAGGGAGACTGAGCATCCCCTGGTGAGACAGTTCATGTTCTTCAACAAAATGTTCTCCAAGATCAACTATCTAGCAAGCCTGAGGGAAGCATCATTAAGGTCAGTGACAAATTTTAAATAAGAAATTAAAAAAAAAAAATTAAAAAAATGACAGTTAAAAAGACCAGTTCAGCTGAAATCTGGCCAGTACAACCCAGAGGGCTTCAGTGCCAGCTGTAATGCAAAGAGTAATATTGTCAGGGGATATGTCAAGGCTGAGGAATTACATATGGAAATCATGAACTAATAGAGGGACTGGGAGGGCACTGAGGATCCACCCACCTACTAATGGTAATTATTGATGGGAAACATGCTTAGTCAGTTGTGCATGATTTAGTGATAAGAATGCCAGCATGATGCTTCCTCCTAGGGTTTCTTAGGCAAAGGCTGTTGTTTTCTCTTCTCGACCTTTCCTTTCGGAAGGAAACCAGTCCTCCCGCTTCCTTCTACACTTGCCTGCCCCAGGCAAACTCACACATGTCTATGCATCTGCACAGGCACTGAGGCATAAAGTAGGCGATGACATGTAGCAGCTGGCTTCCACTGAAAGTGGATTCACCAGAGCACGAAGCGGGCAGAAAATTACTCAAGCAGAAGCAGCCAACAGTTTGCCATCAGCTTAGGGACCTGCACTGGCTGATGTGGGATCTGAGCAGCTCCCAGAGCCAGTGTGCGGGAGGAGGTGGGATCCCCTGGGCTCCCACCAGAAAGGTGGAAGGAGAAGCAGGACGTGCCTCTAGCAGCAGCGAACCCTTTGGCTGCTGAAGTCCATCCAGCCCATGGCACCTTAATGGCTGGAAATCTCAGTATTAGTGAAATATCCTGGGAAAGACGTCCTTTCATGGAAGGAAGTTTCTCAGGTCCCAGCTGTTTATGATGTGCACTCACTTTATGGGATTCTGGCAGCGGGTTCTGCCCACACCTTTGTGATTTCTGAGGGTGGGAGAGGGCTGGGGTGTGCCCCCCTCCCAGCACGCTGCTGCAGGGTCACCGGGTCAGGCCAAGGCTCCCCTTGTCTCAACATAAAGTTCCTAAGGACAAAGGTGCTAATGGGGAAGTGGTGTTTGCTAATGAGGAAAGCTGAAATTGCACTGTGATGGTTCTGTAGAAGCAGTCCTGAGACACAGGCAGGTGTTAGAGTGAGGCAAGGGCTGTGCCAGAAGCAGGTCTCTCGGGAAGCTGACGCACCGCCGGAACTGCAGATCGGTGACAGATTAATTCAAAGTCTCGGGAACAGAAGGTTGTGATGAACCAAAATGTTGAACAGCTTGAATTGGAGAGTCTGATTTCATTTATCCATGCAATTACAGATCAAAAAATATGGTAGATACCATCTTACTGGCTCCTGAAGAGGCTCTTAGTGCTTTGTTAAGCAGCAGCTTGTGAGTTCTCCAAAAATGTGATCCCACCAGGGTTGTTCATCCTCCTCCCTTGCCACTCCCCTGTTCTAAAAGGTCCGATTTAACGATTGTTGTTGCTGGGAGACTGCTCAGATATTTAATTACCTTTGAGTTCTGACAGTGCCCAAAGTAAGGACTCTCCCTCAGTTGAATGAAGGGCCTCTCTGACATCCTGACATGGGTCTAGCATTCAACAGCGTGAACAGAACTGCAAATCACACCCCTGCTGTCAGAGGTGCAGCTCCAGTCAAGGTAGTCCCTTACACACCATTACCCCCTGCGCTTTGTTCTGCTTTGTCCTTAGAGCTCTGCTTCTGCACCATACGCCCATGGCTTTCATCAGAACTGCATCTTCTACCGTCGTGCTCCATAGCACTGTTTTGCTAAAGCAGAGGCTTTCTTTCAGCAGGCATTATAATGCCAGTTCACATTTGCAAAAGAGTTTAATGTTCAGATTGTACCCACGTGCTTTCCCCAGAAGGAATAAACCTGCCCGGAGCAACCAGTCAGGCTCCCTTACTGCACCGTAGATGTTTGCCAGATGAGAAAAATTGTTGCATGTGTAATTTTAGAAATTATTCTTTTGTGTTACAAATGATAACTCTGGAAGGGAACCTGTGTCATAGGTAAATGAAGATGAAAGCCAACTTCTGATCTAACTTGTGCCTTACAGAGAGAAAAGAGAAATGTCACTGAGCTGCCAGGCTTAGACTCGAACGAGGTCAGTCAAGAAATGATAGACAAAGCCCTCGGGAAACACATTACACCCATCACCCTGAAATCCACAATCAAAAGCAACCCCTTGTATAGTGATATCCAGGTGGATGACGACTGGGAGGAGAAGAAAAAGACTCCTTCCTGGACTGTGCAAGACTATGACAGGCACTCGCTGCACTCTAATTTGGCCAGCCACATAAAGGTAATGTGCTGTTGCACTGCATTTGGGCAAAGTGAATTGCTATGAGCTGTGTGGTGTGTGCATGAACCACTGCGCAGACCACTTGGTTCTTTTGGTGGGATTCCAGAAGTAAATATGGACGTATTTTCCAGTACAGACATGACACTAACATGAGTCTGATCAGGAAAAGAAGTCTACGTATCTGGTTAGACTCCAGGAATTTCAGTTCTGCAGAACACTTCTGTGACTACAGAAAATCTTAAACCGCAACACCCCGCAACTCAGCTTCCCTGTTTTTATAGGGAAGAACTATAAACGAGGCACTTAAATACTATGTGCCCACTTTAATAATTGTTCATAACATCATTCTGTTACCAAATAACATACATTTTCTCAGCCTTACGCACACTACGCCAGATCCTGCCTGCCTGTGGGTTGGCACAAATCACTTTTAGGGTTACATTTGTGAGTTTTTTTCTGCTGTTCCCTTTTTTGGAAAGGGACCCAGATCTGTGTTTACAAATCGACATCTCTTCTTGAGAAGACAACATGGTTTATTCTGGGTTTTTTAATCACATTTCAATGGCTGGTGTCCTACATTTGGTTCCTGGCTGAAAAGTGTGGTTTTAATTTTCCCCAGTGAAACATTTGCAGCATCTGGCAAGTAGTGAAACCTATGTTCAAGTGAAAGTTTCTTGCATTTGTGTTGTGATGCCTTAAATTCATTAATCACTATCTGATGATAGCCAAAATACTTCTGGCTATGTTCTAATGACTTTATGTGCAAGACAGAGGAACTGAGTTCATTTTCTGATTTTTCTTTTAGGAAAATCCTAATGATCTACAGTTCTGGATGGGGGATATTTATACTCCTGGGTATGATACCTTGTTAAAAAAGAAAGAGAGAGAAAAAAAGCATTCCAAATGTTGCCGAATCATCCTGCTCATGGTACTAGCTGTTTGCATCCTGATTACCATAGTCACGCTCAGCGTTTTACTTACTTAGTACAGCCAAATGCTGTTGATGGGAATTTTTTCAATAAATATTTTTATTAAGCTATTCCCCTCCCTTGTTTTATTTGAATTCCAATTTTTTGTCACAAATACAATGTTTGACATCACTATTTTACAATGTTCCTGTGCAGCATAAGGAATTGATGCTGAAAAGAGACAAATACTCTGAGCACGGCAGAATGTCTTCTTATGGGTATAATTAAAAAAGAAAACTATAAATATGCTACTTTTCTTAGTGCCTTCTTCATTAGACTAGTGATTTGGGTCAGTATGTGTGGTATGGTACATAGAGTATGTACAGACAACCAGCTGACTATTTGTTCTAATAAATACTACCATCCTGTTCATCTCTTTATGATGGCTATTATTGGAATATAGAAAAGTATGATAAAGCAGTATTCAAGATATCTGAAAGAATAAAGCAAAAATTTACATATTACTTAGTGACTGAGTGCATTGCTGCAATGATGCAGCACTTAGTAAAAAGCTAGCTTAAGTGCATAAATGTTTCCTTATCTTCTTCAGAGAAGAAGAACAAAAAATAGACTGTTGAACTTCTATCAAAAGCATTCCCTGAGACAGGGTTTCTTCATCCCTGTGTCATGTTCTTTGAACATGTAGCATCTCTGTCACCCCAAACCCCAAAAGATGGAGTGCCAGTATTTTTTTAATCTGACACATCAAAAACTGGAGCAAAATTGGTGAAGTACTAGAATCATGGAATCATTAAGGTTGGAAAAGACCTCTAAGATCATCGAGTCCAACTGTCAACCCAACACCACCATGCCCACTAAACCATGTCCCTAAGCACCGCATCTACACGTCTTTTAAATACGTCCAGGGAAGGTGACTCAACCACTTCCCTGGGCAGACCGTTCCAATGTTTAACCACTCTTTCAGTAAAGACATTTTTCCTCACATCCAATCTAAACCTCCCCTGGCGCAACTTGAGGCCATTTCCTCTCGTCCTATCGCTTGTCACTTGGGAGAAGAGACCGACACCCACCTCGCTACAACCTCCTTTCAGGTAGTTGTAGAGAGCGATGAGGTCTCCCCTCAGCCTCCTCTTCTCCAGGCTAAACAACCCCAGCTCCCTCAGCTGCTCCTCATAAGACTTGTTCTCCAGACCCCTCACCAGC